>NC_143142.1:60755303-61058333 GCF_059928025.1 Delphinapterus leucas | reverse complement strand
CAGTGTGAAGTGCTATACTGGCACAAGCACAGTTCACAATCCTAACAAGTATTCAGTCCTGCTGATTGTTTGTTTATAGAGTGAAGAGATGGTTTTCTGGAGGGTCCTTTCAAAGGCACCATCCTTATCTCTGCCGAGTGACAGGCTAGCCTTTGGAAGCCACGCTTTACTGATTTCTCTGGCCAACAAAGGTTCCATGTTGTATCAAAGCCAAGTCTGTCAAAATTGTGACTTCTCTGCACCCACACCTGAATCTTCATAATTCTCCAAAGCCACAGAAGTATATATAAAAACTTCCAACATGACGAGGGAATGTTTGCCAACTGTGGGAAGATAAATGGCCTGGAGGCTTCATGCTCCAAAGGCAGATTGCTGGATTTCTGGTTCAGCGTAGCAAAAGAGATGCTGTTTATTTGTTTGTTTGTTTTTTTCATTGCCAGAAAGTTATGGGTCACAACATTTAATTTGATTAATTCCAAAAGGAAACCTTAGGAGGAACTGTGGGAGGCTTGATAAAGTAAGTATGTGCAATTGTTAAGACAGGAAAGGAAAAAAAAATGACTTCCATTAGAGCCCACAAAGATCACTTCCAGTCCCAAATATGGGTCCCCAGAGATAGCCTGGAAGCCAAATTATTGTCAAAGAGAGGCTTACCTTTTACAACAGCTCACAGCAAAAGAAAACATATAGCTTAACATCTCTCCCACAATTCACCTTTCTGTTTTTTTTTTTCTTTTATTCTCTCTCTCTCTCTCTCTCTCTCTTCCTTTCCCTTTCCCCCTGCCTTATGTTACTATTCCCAGTCTGAGCTCTTCTACCAATTAGATATGTATCATTGGATGAGTCACTTGAACTTCCTAAGCTCCAGTATGCTCAAACACCTAAGCAAAATGATGTGTTTATATTACATTATTAAGATTCTTTTACTTCTGAGCGTGAATATAAATGCAAGTTTGCTCTATCTGCTCCTATACAATTGGTCATATTAGTGCTCTAACTTATTTGTTTCTAAGGTGATGAACTGTGGTTTTAGCCCGCGCAAAGAACAAGCTAATTTATTGGTGGATCCTATGAGGTTCCACCTTTTGGAAAGGTGAGATCAAATGGCTAAGTGAAGTCACTTGAGCCAAAGATAAATGGGGTGTCACACAGATTAAGACACGGACCAGAGGAATCTGTTTTGAAACTTCACTGAATAGCTAATTAATTGGCCAACTTGGCCATAACTTCAGCATTTTCTCTTTAACTGCACAATCTAGGGAGGGGTGTGTGTGTGTGTATTCAAATTCCATTGTATAAATTTGAGAATCCTAGACTATCATGTCTGGTCAGAACATTTATTGTCCTCGTATCACTTGGGAAAACTGAGAGTCAAAAATATAAAGAGGTCTTTCAGCTGGTTAGCATAGGAGACAAGACTGGGGCAGGTACTCATAATCCTGCTAAACCACACAGCAACCATTCGCTAATTAATCTTTCACTTCCTCCTACAGGATGACCCAGAATTCAACTTGGATTAAGGTTAAACAGACCACACTTCATCAACTTTCCATTTTTTACTCTTCCTTCTTTCCTGGTTTTAACTTTCTCCTCCCATGAGTCCTCTTCTTCCTTCTATTCCGTTTTAGAAAACTTTCCTCACACATGTTTCTTTTGTATGGTTTTCATGACATTTTGTCCATGTGGTTAATTCCCTCATCTGGATGACTGCTTTGGGGAGACTTTTGTATTATTTTTGGCTTGGGCATCCATTTCCTGCCTGTGAGTGACAACAGAGACTGCCTCCCAAAATGCCCACAGTGCCGATAAGAGGAGCTGGCATAGGGTAAGACAGAGCCACAAGGAGAGGTGGAGTCAGCCAGTCTCAAAGGAATCCAGCTACATACATGGCAGGACTCTGATATCTGAGAGGTGAGCTAAGAATGAATTCTCAGCATCCATTCATCATGAGGAAAGTACCTGACACTGGGGACTCAGGATGGCAACCTTGACTAAGAATGGCATTGGAATAAGAGGTAACAGGTATAAACTTACACTTCTCACTGTTTCCCCAACATCTGATGGGAGCCTGGACAGCAGTGGTCAAAATGCCTGGAGTTCCTGGCATAATTTTAGGTCAAAGTATGCAAAGATTGTTTCCAAGAGGTTGGAACAGGAAGAACATCATTCACACTAGAGACCTCTTCCACCGCCTCATGAGAACTTGGCTCTGAGAGCATACAGCATCATTCTATGTATTGGCACCCTTGGACAGGTTTGCTCTCTCGGAATCTGCTGCATGTCAGGGTGCGTGAGATGGTGGTGCCTGGTGGGAGAGCAGCACAAATGAGGGCCAATAAGGCTTCTCCCAACTCTGAGAGTCTGTGGATTACACCTTCCCACTATTTACCCATTATTTGGCCCCAAGCAAGCATTTTTATAGATGAAGATTTACCAGATGGTGTGCATTTAGAAAATAGGTCAAAAGAGTCACTGCCTTTTGAAACCAAAGAAGCAGTAGGACAGAAGGAGTGAAATACAGGAAAAAGGCAAGGAGTCTGTGTAATTTCTTAGATCTAGGTATGTTGAAAGGGGGCTAACAAGACAATGCAACCATCTGCTGGGGCAGGGGGATGGAGGATGAATGACTTTCCAAGCAGGAAAGAGGAAATGGAGTGTGCAACTGCTGCTATTGCTAAATGGTGTCTCTAATTCCTCTCTCCATAATGGTAATGACTTCCATTTATATGGTGCCTTTCATCAGTTCTGATCTGAGGGAGCACTCAAAGTCCTCTTTTCACTCCACCCCTAAATCTGGTCCTCAACAGGGTAAAGAATGATATCTGTATTTATGCCATATCTATTTTGGAGAAGACTAGCTCATGTGAAATTGGACATTAAGATGCTATGGAAATGAACCCAGAATGGAGAAGGAAGAGGTCGAGGAAGAGAAGGTGTGGAAGGGAAGATGCTTATTTCTAATCATGACCTTCAGTACCATCCAGCTGAACAGACACCTTGACTCAGATACTCTGAAAGATCTTAATGCCTCCAGTAACCTCAGCCTCATCCTATCTGTCTCCCAGCTTTTAATGGGTCTTGGCACTCTTTGGAGTGTATAATATTAAGGTGAATGCATTGGGTTCCAAGTGCTACTAAGGACATTTTTTTCCTGATGCTTTAGGGATTCAGGAATAGAGGGGATATTCAGGATATAGGCAAGGAGAGGCCAAGGTTTGGAAGGAAAGGGAATGATAAGGAATCTGGTCTGTTCCAATAAGATATTCAACAAGATGTGTAGGCATAACTCATATAGACACAGAAGCCACTAACAATTAAGATTCATGAAAATGTTCAGAAAAAAAAAGAAAAACCTCACACAACACAAAAATAAGCACAAAGCAGTGGCATAAATAACTCAGGGAACTGGATTTCAGTAAGGACAGAAGTGGAAACCCTGTCAATGTATATATCAATATTTCCAGGCTGATATTTAGAAAAGTTTAGGCCATAAGAAATCCTCCTTCATTGGTTGGGAACTGAATAAAGGAATGTCTTTTTGTCTTAATTACTCTCTTCTGCACTTATCACATAATCACTGTGCAGATGCCCTAGGGGAAAGCATGTAATCAGAGGATAGATGGGATTCTGAGAGGAAGGGTGGTGGTGGGATATAGGGACACTGGGCTGGGGACCAGGACCTGTGTTCTAGACTTGGCCTTAACTAGTTGGGTGACATGCAGCTGAGTTGCAATGCAGTGGGCAAAGCCCTGGGCTTAGAATAAAAAGTGACAGCTTTCTGAACTTGGACAGGTCACTTGATCTCTGAGCCTCAGTGTGCTAATCCATAAAATGGGAATGAAAATATTTCTCTTCTAAGATTGCAGGAAGGATGTTATAAGAAATCCATGTGAAATGGCTTTAAGAATCGAAACATGCCATACAAAAGAGGTCTGGCCCAACTCTTTGAGTTACAGATTGGCAGATGTACCCCAGAGAGATAGGATACCATGCCTAAGGTCATAACAGAGTTGGGTGCAGTACTCAATTCCTAGGCTGAATCCAGCTTTCTGTGGATGGCTGCAAAACAAGTAAGCTGGGGAAGGGGAGGGAGAATTTTAAATGAAGTAACGACCACCTTGTGAATGCAAACACAAGGAATTTTGTATGGCTAGAGTGTGGCCGCCCTCAGAGACACAGTGACCGGATGAACCCCTAGCTGGCAAAATTCAACCAGAACCCAACTGTAATACGGTCCAGACATGCAGAAGTCCCAGTAAGACTGCTGAGAACCCTAATGGCAACAATGGCTGGTTTTAGCTTCTGAGACCTTGTTTCTCAGGTCTGTTAACTTACGATTCTTGCTTGTAGGTTCTCAGCAATAACATACCACCACTGTTTTCTAGCTAAACAATGCCAAGAAAATAGAAATAAGAATGCCTTCTGTCATGGATAGTTCTGGTTCTATGGATAAATTCCACCACACTGAAAGAGAAAGCAACAGTACTTCTCATGTTAAAGTTTCATCTTTTAGCAACTCCTGTCCATGTGGGCTTAATTTAGGCTTTGCACAAAAAAACAAACACCTTCAACAAAGTCTGATGGTCAGAAATGGGGAAACCCAGAAGAGCACATCCACTTGGGCAGACATGAAGTGTGGGCCATTTATCACCTTAGCAAGTACAGGAAACATGACTGCTAATTGGTCTCTTCATTAACCAAGGAGATCATCTACCATGACAGCAACTCAGAGCTGGGGGTGATTTGGAGCAATATTTAAGTAGCTTCTAACTCATAATCATATCTTTCTTTCTTTCTTTCTTTCTTTCTCTCTCTCTCTCTTTCCTTTTTCTTTCTTTCTTTCTTTCTCTCTCTTTCCTTTCTTTCTTTCTTTCTTTCCTTCTCTTTCTTTCTTTCTTTCTCCCTTCCTTCCTTCCTTTTCTTAATAGATCTTTATTGGAGTACAATTGCTTCACAATACTGTGTTAGTTTCTGTTGTACACCAAAGTGAATCAGCCATATGCATACACATGTCCCCATATCCCCTCCCTCTTGACCCTCCCTCCCACCCTCCCTACCCCAACCCTCTAGAAAGGAAACCATAAACAAGACAAAAAGACAACCCTCAGAATGGGAGAAAATATTTGCAAATGAAACAACAGACAAAAGATTAATCTCCAAAATATACAAACAGCTCATGGAGCTCAATATCAAAAAAACAAACAATCCAGTTAAAAAATTGTCGGAGGACCTAAATAGACATTTCACCAGGGAAGACATACAGATGGCCAAGAGGCACATGAAAAGATGCTCAACATCACTAATTATTAGAGAAATGCAGATCAAAACTACAGTGAGGTATCACCTCAAGCCAGTCGGAATGGCCATTATCAAAACATATTTCTTTTCGAAATCTGCTGGCCTAGAAAATGTCTCTAAATCCTCATGAACAGACCTCTTAACCTTCACTAATTATGGACTCCGCATGAAGGGAGAAGACAAACAAGGAATACACATCATAAACAGAGGTGAAATAGTGCACCCAAAGCTTATCAGGGGTGATCAGTCCTTTAAACCAGGTTTTGGCCAGAGGGTTTGTACTGTTTGGGGGCAGGGAGAGCACGAGGAATCCTTTTAGCTTCTGCAGCTCCTAAGAAAGGAGTTTCTACCTTTTTCCTAGTAAATAACTACTCTGTTCTACAGGAGTCTTTTATCATCTGTGTGATGTGTGGACATGGACAAAGGGATATTATGCAGAAGTGTGAGGCTTCCATGGCAAGGAAGGTTTATGTGGGTGGGCAGGTTAGCAAGGAAATTCTCCCAGCAACTGACAAGGAATGAGCTCTTCCTAGTAGTCACCAGCACTTCAGTTTAGAGATTAGTGGGCAAATCCCATCCCCAGTGGATATGCAAAGAGACACAGCGGTAGGTTCCAGCAGAGGCAGGAGGCTCACAGTGCCTTTCAGTCCGGTTCCGCCCACCCTCACCTTTATGCAGGGAAATGACAGGTCAGGGCTTCACTTTAGGGGTCTACCAAGAGCTGCTTATCAAATGCCAAAAAGAGGACAACATGGCTTTGATCTGTGGCTTCCTTATCAGGTAGACTTCAAGATTCACTGGCCATCAGCTTCCAATGGCTCTACTGTAGATGTTTCAACCTAGGATGTGTGACTTCTAGAGCTAGCATGTCAGGTAAACTAGATACTCATTCCCATCCAACTTTGACTTTATCTTGTTGGTATTCCTAGAGAGTTTTAGAGGTTTTACCCAACTAGCAAATTTACCATCAGATCAGATGAAGACTTAGGCATAGCATCTTTAATTAAAAGCATAAAGGTAGTGGGTATGGTTGTAGTCTTGGCAGCTATTGGGGCTGCCTCTGGGCCCACAGTTCTCAGGCAATGGCTCCAAGAGAGGAAAGACAGAAAATAACTGATTAAACAATGCATAAAATGTGCAGCAGACTCAAATTTGCAAGACCTGTTTTCATTTGGTTTCTACCTCTCTGCAAACTAGTGAACCCAATGTGCCAAAGATGGCGGACTGCTGCAGGGCAGTGCCCAGCAACCAAGTAACAAGACAGTCCAAGTTTGAAGAAAACTCGGCCTTACCTGGAGATAAGGAGGAGTCATAGGAACTTCTCTCCTTGCGGTTCATCTTGAAGGCTTGGATGTCCTTTTCCCTGTACGTCCCAAAGCCTTCATAGCTCCTCCTTTTACTCCCACTCACATCACTGTCCCACTTGTCGTTCGGAGGGTTCATCTCACTGAACACATCCAGGCTCTCTGGTCTTGCGCTGCTGCCGTCCCCGCCATTGCCAGAGTACCGTTTTGTGCACGAGTCCACAGGCTCGCTGCTCAAGTCACCTTTGTCCTTGGCCTGCGTCCAATGCTGGGCATCAGAAAGTGACAGCGTAGACAGGGTGTCCACTTCAAAGTTGTTCTTGGACGCTTTGTGGCCGGCTTCACTGTGCTGGTATTTCTGCTTCTCCTTATGCTTGTTTTTCTCACTCACAAGGGAGAGCTCTTTGTCTGCACTGCTCAGCCGCTCGCTTAGGATGTGGCTGGAGAAGCTTGTGGCTTTGCCTGCAAAGAGACCACTCAGGTTGTCGTGGGTCCCCAGGAGCCGGTCTTCCTTGTGCTTATGCTTGTGTTTGTGTTTCCTCTTGTGGAGCCGACCACTGGACAGACCGGCACTGCCCACCTTGGGAGGATTCAGGGATGGCTGCCTGTCACCGAGGCCCATGCCCACGGGCCCCTGCAGGTGCACTCCATGCTTTGCTTTATGCTTAGCCGTACCAGACATCTTCACATGGGAGCTTGTGTGAAACTGAGGTGGTGGCACTGTTGGCCTCATGAATGGGGACGCTGCTCCGAGCGTGTGCGACAGGTACAGAGGAGCTGGGTACTGACTGTAATAACCAAGGTTCATCATAGGCATTGATGTGTAAGGCATTCCATAGGGTGCATAGTAACTTCCACTGGGAATAGGGTAGCTGAACCCTTGTAAAAAAGGCACCTTTGTCATGGTGTCATTGGTTTTTGCAGGCCTACCACGCTTCTTCTTTGACTTTAAGTCTGAAGTCCTACGAAGATAGAGCAACGGGTCATACTGGATATATGGCACCGGGTAATAGTGATCAAAATTAATCCGAAAAATGCTGGGATATGGATTCTCATGGTAAAAAGTATAACTCCGGTGAGAGATCCTGAACACTTGGAACTTGGTGATGAGCTCTTCCAGGTCTGCCAGAAACTGGAGATCATCACGGTTTTGCAGGCTTTTCCGTTTCCTCTTGTGCTTTGGCTTCTTGAGGCTTTCGTGGGCCAGAAAGTTGTCCACGATGAGATGCTTCTGCCGGTGGCCATGCCGGTTCTTTGTGCTGGTGTCAGATGGGATGGCCTCCGGGTTGTCCAGGGAGCAGAAATCAAAAGAGTACCTCCGTCGGGATTCGGAACTCTTCTCTGCTTGGTCAGACGTGCTGTTGTTGTCTGTCCCAATGCCACTGTCACTCGGGATCGTCTCCTCACTGTGGGACTCGCTCACAGGGGACAGTGTTATCTCCTTGAGTGACCCGATCTCGCAAAGGTGTGAAGGGGAGTTGGCCATCAGCCTGGGTGGAGACAGCTTCCAGGTCCCACTATGGATTCCCTTTTGGGTTTTGGTTGGAAGAGCACTGATGGGCTGGAGATTTGGCATAGTTTTCAACTCTGAAAAGTTGGTTTCAGTGCTGGCGGGGCTCAGGTTGCCATTGGACCCACCTAACTGTGTCGAAAGTGGGTGCATAGCTGCTGGTGAAGACGCCACAAGTGACTGAAAGTTGGAAGGCACGACGGGAACATCCGGCTGGCTAGAAACTGGCCTCGGGTGCTTGATGGCTGTTTTGGGTTCTTCGGATGGGGGTGGCAGCTCTGCCCTTGGCTTCCTGCCCCTCTTCTTGCCAATGTAGATGGTGCCCCTCTTACTGACATTTATCTGCTTGCCCAATTTGCTCTCGATTGCTGCTGCCCCAGGGCTGGTCTCTGGGGGAGCTTTGGCCTTCAGCGCAATGCTGCTGGAGCAGGACAAGATCTGGTTCAAGATATTTTTCCTTTTGAGTGTTTTCATCTTATTGATAGTTTTGATGGTCTTCTTATCTAACACCCCAAGCTTTCCAACTTTTTTGTGAAATTTCATCTCACTCATGGGTTTGTCCTCTCCTGGCACTAACTGGGCCAACTTAGCTAAACTACGTCGTCTCTTTCTTTTCTTGGTCCCAGGAAATTCCCGGCTGATGGGACTGACTGGACTGGTGGAGGTCCCCTCATGAATCGTCTCAACCGTGAGCAAAGGCTGCTTCTTTGGTCGTCCCCGCTTCTTTTTTACCGGCGTGATCACAGTAAGACTGTCTGTGTTGGTGTACAGAGGGCTGGATGGGGTTATGGGGTAAGCAGATGGCGGTTCCACCATCAGTTTATCGGAGGTGGCCATGACTGCCTCCCGAAGGAGACTGGTGGGTTTTGGTTTGCTGCACGTCCACCTCCGTTTTGCAGCGAATTTGGGGTGCTGGATTTCTGGCAGCTTTCTTGGAGAGTGATCTGTGCATGTTGGAGGTGTCACGACCGTGGGTGGCTTCCGCTGCTTAGCTACACCTCCAGGGACAACCTTCTCAGCATTTCCACCAGTTTCAAGGCCAGCTGAGGGGGACTCGTTCTCTATCATTTTACCCAACTTAGGGACACGGGGATCTTTCTTATTACCCTCGGGGTTGGAAAGTATCCTATTAACTACTTCGCTGCTCATAGTGATTCCAGAAGCCAGGGCTTTCTCTGGCATGATCTTTTCCACCACTGCTTTGATGGACTGTCTCTTTTTCCTCTTATGGCTGCTTGGATCTAGGCAGGGTGCCTTGATAGGGATAGTAATCCGGACATGGCTTGAGTCATTTTCAGGATTACTGACGGAACTCACATTCTGCCTGACTGGTGATGCCTCTTGGGCATTATCTGCAGAGTAGCCTTCCCGTTTCCCTTCTGTATTGTCAAATGCTTTCTGAGCATTCTTGACCCAGTCTAGGTCTGAGTTTGGTATGGTTTGACTTATCACATCTTTTTTACTGGACTTTTTCTTGCTGCCTATAGTAGTAGGCGGTTCTGGGGGCTCCTTTGCACCTCCTCCGTCTTGATCTACTAAGGGCTGGAGCCCACTGCACTCAGCAGAGCTGCTGGGCGGAGCCGGTGAGCTGTGGTTGCTTGGAGATGGGACCACACCTCCCAAGAGCAGATCTTTGCTGCTGCTGGACAACTGACTCCATGTGCTCCCTGCACTGCCTTTCTTACCCTGGGCCTTTGCAAAGGAAGCCAGGGGCTCAAGAGCTGGGATCTTGCTGGTGCTTGCAGTTTCTCTGCCAGACTCTGTACTGATGAAGCAATTCTGAGTGGCAGGTCCATTGTCAGAGTTGGTGGACCAGTCCACGTGGCTCTGGCTGCTGCTTTTTTGCTGGTGCTTTGGTTTTAAGGTGTCACCGGTGAAGTCCTGTGGGAGGCCTGGGTCATAATGGAGAGCTGAGTGTTTCTGTGGCCGCTCGTAAGCCTAAGGGTGGGTGGAGTGGAGAAGGAGAGAGAGAGAAACAAAGATCAGCATGGTGAAACTATTTAAAATTTAATGTCAAAAGGCTTAATTATTCAAAAGTTGGAAACAGACACCTTTAGTTCCAGAATGCTTTGTGAAGGTTTTTTTCAATTTCTTTAGTAAAAATACATTGTGTTGATTTTGAATATTAATAAGGATGCTATAATCGCTGTCTTTCTCTCCCTAGATAACAGGAACTTTAACCTATCTTGGTTTAATGCAATCTCAGAATAAGAACTGTTTAGAGTCAGGAGGGGCCCTAAAGGTCCCTCAGTCCAATGCTTCTATTTTCCAAATGAAGACGCTAAAACTTTAGCCATGAAGAGTCCTGCCCAAGGTGGCAGAGTTCAGGAGAGCATCTGAACTTCCAGACTCCCTGCACGCGTTTCCCTACCTCCAGCTGCAGCTTATTTTTGCCCCAGCTTCTTCTCAAACACACATCTTTCCCTTGCTTCTGCCTACTGCAGTTCATTTCTGTTTGGAGTTTATCCTGGAGTTCAGCATCTCTGCACTCAAACAAGCAACTCATTAGGAACCACTGCAACAAGGAGAAAAAGCACAAGTTGAGGAATTAAGGGGGGGAAGTTTGACGACTGCGTGGGGAAAAGTGGGCCAGTCAAGGGCATAGAGAAGAAACGAAAAGAAGCAAAGAAACATGGAAGAGCCCTCAAATCTCTGCCGACTCTAGGAGTGGTGCGTGTTTGGGAGTGAGCCTGCTAAGACATCCTTAAGCCCACATTAGGCCCTGACTACTCTCTTGAGAAAACGCGTGGATATTCTCAAAAGGAACCTTGGAAAAAGAAAAAAAAAAAAAAAAGGAAACAAGTTTCCTGGACAAATGTGCCAGGAAAAAAAAATAATTATCATTCAAGATCATTCCATTGGACTTTGTCAGCTGTGTTTTTCCCTACATTGGCTCTACATGAATGTCTTCAGACTTTGCACCTTCCTTAGACTAACTCTTCGGCCAGCAAAGGCAGAACGTGTGCTAGAGACACAACATATCCAACGTCTATAAACTCACAAAGGGAATGGATAGTGAACACACTGTTTTGAGATATTAAGCTATTTTTAATATAGATATGTTCACATTGTTCCAGATAGAGTTTAAGCCAGGCTACCAGTACAAAGAAAGCAGTCTTTAAAGCTTATTATAAGTCCTGTTTTATACACAGAGGATGTATTTCCCTAAGATTTGTTAAAGGGAAAATATTAGTAAATTAAGAAAGCTTTGATAATATCCCAACTAAGGAGTATATGATAATGGCTTAGTGAATTTAGGAAGTTTTAACCTATAATATGTATCTGTCTGTTTACCTGTCTATGTATGTATGTATTGTATGTGTCTATCTAGCTGGCTAGCTAGCTAGCTATATATCTATCACCTATCTCTTCTCCGTCTTTTGCCATTGATGCTATAGGATTTATGCTTTATTAGGAAACATTTCTTATTGTCCCTGGTAAGAGTCAAAATGCAGATGGCAGAAAGAATTATGGGTAAAATTCAATATAGTAAAGCAACCCGGGTTTCATTCACACCAGTTCCTGGAATCCCTAGCGTTATTTTCTGCCTCCCTGATTTTGTGAAATCCTGTTTATACTTCCAATATTGAAGCATATTTTTTAAGAATCATGAGAGAGCTTCCCCAAGCTAAGCCTGTTAAGTGCCCAGGAGAAAATTAAGAGAAAAAAGTATTTAATTTTTTCTTCACCTTGCAGTTTAGAGTAGAGACACTGCCATCATCATCTAGAGAACTAATCCTGACACTTGACTTTGGCCGCTAGGTATTACTGCTGTGGACATAGGCTCCATCTCATTTTTGGCAAAAATAGAGAAATCTTATTCATGGCACAAAATAGTAAATCCTACTTATCTTTTATGAGTCAGGGCTTTGTTAATTTGTCATTTATGCTTTGGGTTTTAGTTGGCACTATGTGTATACTCACAGGATGACAGGCTAGAAGAGGGCTTGGAAACAAAATTTCCCACTTCTTTGGGTGACAAAATAATTGGTTGCTCACACTAGAACATTCTAGAGAGTTAGTGGTAGTACTTAATAAAAACTGTAGGACAAAAGGTTTAAGTTATTTTGGACCTGGGCAAAACAGCACTCATAGCCACCCTCTCACCTCTACCCTTGTCATCAACCCCTCTCCACTTTTCCAGATCTGTATACTGAAGTCCACAGAGGGGCTTCGTGGTAAAGCTGGAATCTTCATCTCTAATTCCTATCAGTTTTTCCCTATTGCTCCATCTTACTCTTGGCAACTAGCAGAGTCCTTCATTAACTTTTCTTTATGTTCTAATCTCAGCTCAATCCTAGTGAGGCCCCCTACCTTATAGAAATACTCCTATCATAAGTTTTCATGAAACCATGTATCTCATCTTTGTTGTACTTATCATAGTTTTAAATTTACATTTGATTTTTGTACTAATTGAATTAATGCCTGTCTCCCTTTCTAGCCTGTATACACCACCACAGAGATACCAAGTACAGCGCCTGGCAAATAGTAGGCACTCAATAAACATTTATTGAATAAAGGAAGGAACATCCGCTTTACTATGGGTATTCCATTTTGTCATTAGTGAGATTAATGACCTGTATATTGCAACATATTGTCTGCAGACACTGTTACCTCCTTCAGCCTAATTTCTTATGCCATTCCTTCTGCATGCACCATTGTCTCTCATGAAGACATCTATCACAATCCTTGTAATGCGATGTGCCATTTATTTGTATACTTTTCTGTCTCTGTCTCCTAGACTGTAAGTACTTTGAGGTCAGACACACTCATTTATCCTTTTATCTCCAGTATCTATTACAAAGCAAACCACCCAGAAAGTTCTCAATAAATGTTTGTTGAACGAACAAACAAAATAATATTTAAGATGCCTATTACCATGACAAAATATATGGCTGCACACAAAAGACAATAAGCCACCCATCACTCATTTCATAATGGCTCATGATGAAACTGGAGGGCTCAGATGCATTACATGTTGAACAAAAGATTGTTCCCAAATACTTAAGGACTAAAGGCACTTGCAAGGTAACTCCCCTTCAGCGCAAATTTTACTGTTAGTTCTTTCTCATCTCCCATTAATTGTTTCATTTTCCAATTAACCCTGCTTCTGGGGAAGCCCATGTGACTGTCAGGAGGGTGGATTTCACTCTGGCAATTGAAAGGTGGGGCCTGCTCACTTACACTCAGGGCAGACCAGCTGAAAGTAAGCAGTTAAGCATGCCTGGTTCCCAGTGCCTCCATCTGGACACTGCCTGATCCCATTGTTTCTACCATTTCAGCTGCAATTTGCCCTGCTGGGAGAGCTTGGCAATCAAAGGGCAGGGTGGACAAAAGGGAAGCACAACAAAAGATCAGCAGTAATGGGGGGGAAATGGTGCTTTAAACCCAGCGCTCAGACGGCTGCAGTGAAGGGGCAAAGAGGACTGAGAATGAGTGCTTTTTAAGGGGTCCAGAAGAACAAGGCTTCCTTCCAGCAGTAGCTGATGGCTATATCTCGTTGCATTTCACAAAATCCCATTTCTTCATCTGTCAGCCATGACAGATTATATACACAATGGTGAGACTGTCAGTTCCAATATGCCCTTCACTGAGAACTGAGCACTTACTCCATTGAGACAGAGCCAGACATCGCAAAACAGGCTCCCAGCTCAATGCAGGGGCAAGCGAGCTCTCCCCCCCATCCTTCTCCAGAGGTCTGGGGATATTATTCCATATAGGGGGCTTTAACTTGGGGCCTCATTAACCCACATAGCACTTGTTTCCATTTCCCCTTTAGATTTTTCTGGGGGATCAGACCTGAATCTTCTATGGACTTTATACTACCCTCAGCCCCCAGCAGGGCTATCTCTGAAACAGTTAGCAAAGGGAATACTACATTGGGCCAGATTATTTTTATGGAAAGCTTTTAATACCGTCAAGCTCAGCATGTCTCTTTGAAACTGTGCACCTCAGATTGGGACTTGAACCCACATGCTGGGACTCGAACCCAGCCTAAATCCAGACTGGGACTTGAACCCATGCGGCCAGGACTTGAACCCGGCCAAAACCCTGATTAGGGCTTGAACCCACGTGGCTGGGACTCGAACCTGGCCAAAACCCATGGTCTTCCAACTGAGATCACACACCTGGTTTCAGGACTTAATGAAGCTCAGATTCTTGATATCTCATCGCAGAAAGAATTCAGTGAGAGACAAAGTGATGGGTAAGAAGTGGATTTATTTAGAGAGAAACACACTCCACAGACAGAGTGTGGGTCATCTCAGAAGGTGAGAAAGGCACCAGGGTATGGGGTTGTCAGTTTTTACAGGAGCGGGTAATTCCATAGGCTAATGAGTGGGAGGAGTATTCCAGCTATTTGGGGAAGGGGCGAGGATTTCTAGGAATTGGGCCACCGCCCACTTTTTGATCCTTATGGTTGGCCTTGAAACTGTCATGGTGCCTGTGGGTGTGTCATTTACCTTGCTGATGTGTTACAATGAGTGTATACTGAGGCTCAAGGTCTAGTGGAAGTCGACCTGTCTGCCATCTTGGACCCAGTTGGTTCTAATCAGTTTATGTCATGTCCTTGGGCTATGTCATTCTTTCTAAGGTTGTGTGCTGCCCCCTTCCCTCCAGTTTCATCTTGGCTGCTTCCCCATCCCCACAAATTGATTGATTGTTTGTGGAACTCACAGTCAATTCTGAAGGTATGGCTTACTTTTTATAAGAGCAGTGCTTTCCATGCACCTTGAGCCTAGGCCAAATATTCATCAGGGAAACACCATTCTCAAAACACTAGACAGATTTCTCTCCTACAGAATGTGTGTATGGAAGGAAGTCCTTCTGTAATGTGAAGAATTATTTGTAAAGTAGATAACTATCTCCTCCCCCACAACCAACGTATAAATTGGCTTATACAGAATCTTAATTTTGTACAAGTCAGATTTCTTTTTAAAAAGCACTTTATTTTTACATAATTTTAAAAACAAGCATTAAATCACTGCATAAAAACTTAAAAGTCTGTGAAAATGGAAGAAAGGAAGTCACCCAGCCTTATCTCAGGCTTATCTAAAGCAAGTTTTGTCACAATGAGAGGACGACATGACGATTTGGGTCTGAGAAAAATCATATCAAAAATCAAGCATGACTTTGTGGATGATAAACTACTCTTTTGGGTTAGCTGTGTTTGTGCTACTTTTGACAGCAACAATTTAAATTTACTGTTTGTGGGATATTTTGCTTTACGTGAACAGGAAAATGTGCCTGGGTATGAAGGAATGAGGGGAGCTTTATCTCTTATTTTGGCACCTGGTACTTCTCGAGATGTGGTCCTAGATCCCTGTATCAGAGCCACCTAAGGTACTGGTTACTAATACAGATTCCTAGGCCCCACTGCAGATAGGCTCATTTGCCATCTCCCAGGGTGGGGCCAAGGAATGTGCATTTTAACATGCTCCCCAGATAATTCTGATATATAATTGAGTTGTAAAACCACTTATCTAATGTTTTAACACCATAATTCCTCTGGGGTGGGGCTCTTCCGTGGTTGCTGTGACATTCACAGCACTTTTTGGTGGTAAATATGCAGAGCAAAACACCACAGGCCTGTTAGGATATGCAGTTTGGCACCACTGAGTATTCCTGTTTTGCCCTCTGAACTCTTTGTAATTTACATAGTAAGAAACTCTAACACAGTCCATCCTCTGTTTAGGTTTTCCAAGTACACTGCATGGTGGGCAGAGGTCAGTTATATGGGTGGATGAAAATACTGTCCTCCCAGAAAGAACTAGGCATGCAGGGGTTCGTGACCTCCCACCCTGGGATTTCTATTTCCCCAACTCATCCAAGCCAATCCCCAGAGTTCTGGGGAATCTTGGCATTCCACCCCTGAGTCTTGAAGCAAGTGCTCAAGCCTGAGCAAGAGCTGAGTGTGGGAGAAAAGGAATGCAACCACACACTGTCTGATTAAAGGTTCTCAACCCTGGCGGCATGTTAGAATCATCCAGGAAGCTTCATAAAGAACACCATAGCTGGGATCTGATCCAGACCAATTAAGTCAACATTCTAGAGGTGGGACCTGAACAGTAGTACATTTTTCAAAGCTCTCAGTTATCCCAATGTGCAGACAGAGTTGAGAACCACTGGATTATATCAAAGACAGGGGTCTGGGTTAGGGACTAAAGAGGCTCTGATATTATCAGGAGATGTTCCAGCTCAGTGGTTTTCAAATGTGTTCCACAGAGTCCTAGGATTTTGTAAAGACATTTCTGAACTGTAGCCAGTGGATTGGGCAACAGAGAAGCTCCATTCTTTTAACCCCCAATTGAACAGAGCAGCCTTGCAAAGGATTTCATTAAAGAGAAAGGAGGTGGAGAGAGATGGTTCTGTCACTTAAGAAAAGACTGAAAATTACCATTTAGGCTCATGAATAGGAGGAATGCACATGCCAGCTTCCATTGAACTTGCTCTCAAAGCATCTCTCCTCAGCCCAGTTCGTTCCTGCATTTGCTAATGGTAGGTAGAGAAGAATGTCACTAAGTACCCTATTTGAACCATGGCTTTACGATCCTCTGATTCCACAGAATTCCATGAATGTCTGTGTCCTTTCAAAATTCATACGTTGAAATCCTAACTCCCAATGTCATGGTATTAGGAAGTGGGGCCTATGGGAGCACAATGTGATTAGATCATGAGGGTGGAGACTTCATGAATGGGGTTAATGCTCTTATAATAAAAGAGACCCCAGAGAGCTCACTTGTCCTTCACCATGTGAGCACACAGAGAGAAGACAGCCATCTATGAACGAGGAAGCAGGCTCTTGCCAGACACTGAATCTGCCAACGCCTCGCTCTTGGAATTCCCAGCCTCCAGAACTGTGAGAAATAAATTTCTGTTTTTACAAGCCACTCAGTCTATGGTATTCCGTTATAGCAGCCCAAACAGACTAAGACAATGGAACACAGAAAAGCCCCTAAATGGACATGAAGTTTCCAGTTACATATATACAGTCCTCATTTCCTGTCACATGAATTGCCCTGGGAAGTTACCTTAGTGTGGTTCCCATAGGAACCATTCCTGATTTGCTATTTGGGGACTGTGAGCGCTATTAAAGCACTCCTTTTATTAGGGGTGATAACAGCTTACACAAATACAGAGGCACTATCATATGCTTCCTTGAGTACACAGTAATTCTGCATAATTAATGGTTGCTGACTTGGTTCCAACCATAATGGTATCAATAGGTATTAGACTTAACTTTTCTATGGAAATAAACATAAAACTATAAAATACATGAAGCAACTATTTTCAGGCTTTGAGCAACAGGTAATATGGGCCGCGATTCTAGATAGGAGGACACTTAAGAGGCTCTGCCATATCCCTAGTTTTCTGCCCAGGAGAACTTTCTAAACCTGGGCACAGGGAAGTGGAAGTCAGAGAACTGTAATTTCACTGGGTAGAGGAAACAGAGATTATAGTTTGAGACTTTTGAGGGGACTAGAACTTGGGGGACAGGGTACCTGAGAAGAGGGAGATATGTAGAAAAAGAATCCTAGAAACCTTAATAGAAATACCCTACGTCTTTGGCCAAACTTTAATCTGCACTTGAGGGCAAGATTCCATGAAGCATAGCAGATATTTGCTACTGGGGGCTATAAGCTGAACACAGAGTCCTAAGGTCACATAATATTGGGCAGTGTTGGATTTCTGACTAGCCAGAATGGGGAGACTTTAATAAATATCCCAGACGGTCAGTTGATATCCCAGAATTGGTACTCCTTAAGAGTAGGATTACTCGAGCCCTAGAATAAAAGCTAGCAAAGACTAAAAAGAATCCTTAATAAGATAAAGCAAATCTGCCAGTAAATTAACTACCAATCAGAACAAAAGTCAAACTCTTTAAAGGAAAACAAACAAAGAATTATTAGACAAACACTGAAGCAAATATGACGCATACCCAGGAGGGTAGATATAGATCCAAGGCCCTCAAAACAGCCATTATAAAGATGGTCAAGTAGTAAGGAAAAGATGGGAATAACTGATGAACATATGGGAAATCTCAGCATAGAGATGGCAACTATACCAAAATAACAAAATGAAATTCTAAGTTGGAATAATACAATATCTGAAATGAAAAATTCTCTTGATGGGCTTAATAGCATACAAGACACAGTAGAAGAGAAGCCTGGAGAACATGAAGAAAAGACAGCAGAAATTATCCAAATTGAGGGGTGCGTAGGGTTGGGGAGGGAGATAAAAAAACAAACAAACAAACAGCACTTCAGTGACCTATAGAAAAGTATCAAGTGGTCTAACATACATATAATTAGAATCCCAGTAGAGAAGAGAGAATAATGCATGTGGATTCACATAGCTAAGAATCTCAACAAATCCCAAGCAGAATAAGCACACAAAAAAACTACATCTAAGTACATTGTAAACAAATTGATGAAGTCCAAAGAGAAAATGTTAAAAGCAGCCAGAGAAATAAGACACATTATATACAGGGAAATAGTGACAAAAACAATGTCTGATTTTTATCAATAAAAATCAAGCCAGAAGACAATGAAATAATATCTTTAAAGTACTAAAATGAAAATAAAGTCAACTTAAATTTCTCTATCCCATGAAAACATTCTTCATATATGAAGGCAAAAATAAAGATATTTTCAGATAAATAAAAAGTGAGGGAATTCACTGCTGGTAGACCTGAATTACAAGAAATGTAAAAGGAAGCTCTTTAGCCTAAAGCGAAATAACACCAGATAGAAACTCAGATCTACATGAATGAATGAAGAACATGGAAATGGTAAACATGTGGGCATATATACAACGTCTTATTCTCAGTCTTAAAATCTTCAAAAGGCAACTGACTGCTTAAAGTGGAAATAACAACAGTGTATCATGAAGCTTATGACATTTATAGAAATAAAATGTACAGTAATAAAACAAAGAGCAAGAGAAGGTATATGGAAGTATACACTTGTAACGTGCTTATATTTGAAGAGATGTAATATTAGATTAAAGTAGATGTGATACTTTAAGGGTGCATACTGTAATCACCAGAGCAACCACTAAAAATAAAACAAAGTTGTATATCTAAAATGCCAATAGAAGGAAACACACGGAACACTAAAAAGGCTTGATTTGTCCAAAGAGGGTAGAAAAGGAGAAAAAAGAATGAAGATAGATGGGAAAAACAGAAAACAGATAGTAACATGGTAGACTTAAGCTCAACAATATAGGTAATTAACTCTAAATATACTAAACAACCCCTCCCCCCAACAAATGAACAACAGAAGGCAAAGCCAAACCAAAAAGCAGGTGGTAGATTGTCAAACTGAATAAAAAAGTAAGACATAACTATATGTTGTTTACAAGAGATACACAATAAATATTGGGTTGGCCAAAAAGTTCGTTTGGGTCTTTCGTAACATGAAAAACCCGATTTAACTTTTTGGCCAACCGTATACAAAGATAAAGACAGCTTAAAAGGATGGGAAAAGACATACCACACAAACACCAAATCTTAGAATGCTGGAGTGAATTAATATAGTGCAAAATGGGCTTCAGAACAAAGAGTATTACCAGAGGCACTAGGGACATTTCAAAATAAGAGAGTCAATTCATCAAGAAACAATAATCCTAAATTTGTTTGCATCTCGTAACATATACTTGGATCAAATGCTTGAAATGAAAACTAAGAGAATTAAAGAAAGACATAGCCAATGACACAAAGGGATTTTAACACTCTTCTTTCAGTAATTGCTAGAGCAAATTGACTAAAAAAAAAAATTAGAAAAAATATACAGAAGTTTTGATCAATGCTCTCAATGAACTTAACCTCACACAACTGCAAAACACCTTCACCAAAATATGCTGAATCACAAAATTAGGGGTGGATAGGGAGCACATGCCAATGTCCTCAAACATCGTTTGTCAGCAAGAAAATGCCAATTAAAACTACCATGAGATACCACTGAACACCATGTAGGATAGCTAATATTAAAAATATTGAAGATAACCAGCATTGATAAGGGTATGAACAATTGAAACTCTCAACTCTCATCCATTGCTGGAGGTAGCACAAAATGGTACTACTTTGGAAGCTGTTTTGGCCATCTCTTATTTATTTATTTACCTCTTTATTGGAGTATAATTGCTTTACAATGGTGTGTTAGTTTCTGCTTTATAACAAAGTGAATCAGCTATACATATACATATACCCCCATATCTCCTCCCTCTTGCCTCTCCCTCCTACCCCCCCATCCCACCCCTCTAGGTGGTCACAAAGCACCGAGCTGATCTCCCCGTGATGTCTTTTAAAGCTAAATATACACTATGACCCAGCAATTCCACTCCTGTGTATTTACCCAAGAGATGAGAACATGTATCCACAAACAGACTTTTACAGAAACTTTACAGCAGCTTATTCAGAGTAGAAAGCACCTGGAAACAGCGTGGGTGTCAATCAACAGAAGAACACACAAACTCATCAATACAAAGAACAATGTATGGATATATTCCACAATATGGATAAGTCACACACATGAAATTATGCTGAGTGAAAAAAGCAGACTCCAAAAACGTACATACTGTATGATTTCATTGCATAAAGTTCTAGAACAGGTAAAACTAATCTATTATGATAGTAATCAGAACAGTGGTTGCTTAAGGTTGGGTGGGAGTGGGAAAGGGTAGGAGGAAAGTTTCTGGGGGTAATACACATATTTTGTATCAGGATAAGAGTGTGAGTTACACAGCTGTATACATTTGTCAAAAACTCTTTGAACTGTACACTTAAGATGTATACATTTCAGAATATGTAAATTTTACCTCAATTATGTAAAAGAAGGAGAGAAAATACATCAAACAAAGATTACTAAGAGCTCTCTATATCACATGCACACTCACACCCCAAAGCCATTCAGCAGAACTTAGTGACACTTTCTTTCCAATGAACACCTAGGCAGCCAACAACTCAGTGTTTCCTCTTCCCCAGGCCTCACTCTCCCCTTTGCTCAGGGACAGCTGAGGGAGTTGATCCCAAAACAATGGAGCCTGAATCAAGGAGACAGGTGCCTGTGGCTTCTTGCAGGCCCCATTCTCTCCTTTCCTCATCCTTGGTGGCTTCCCTGACCCGGGCCAACAGGTAGAAAGGTGAAGTCCCCCTCCACCCCAGCCACAAATCCACCTTCCTTGAGGTAAGAAGGAAGCTTGACAAGAACCTGCTCACAAATCAGTTAACGCTGCCCCGCCTCCTCTGTAAATCATGTGAGATCCATCTGGGTAATGACTCCTCTAGTGTAATTCCCTATTAAGAGGCTTTATCTGGAGAGATAAGCAGCTGGTTTCCGTGTCACTAATTGCTGTCTGCTGTGATTTTAAAACATCTGCACCATTGTGCTCTTCATTTTCATATTCTAATCACCCTGAAACTTGAAAAAGGTACATCATTGATTGTTTCTATGGGTTAATTAGTACACAGTCTCCTTGTAGAGACAATTTAGAGGCAGCCAGACCTCAATCAGGAAGTTTGTTTTAAAAATTAATAACATTGGCGGTGGCTGGAGGGACTGTCACGTTCAGGGACATATCAGGGCTCTCCTGGTGGGGGCGCCACCCTTTGTTATGCTCCAAAGGAGGGAAGCCAACAGGCCTGGAGGCGGGGGAGCAGGGAGCAGCAGCAAGTGCAGCAGGGGTGCAGACCCGGCCTGGTCCCCAGTGGACCCCACCACTGTCTCCACTGCCCTCCTCCTTGCTGTACCATCTCCACCTCCACTAGCCTGAGTCTCTTTCCCTGTCAGCACAAATCAGGACTCTGACGAGGACTGAACAAAATATCTGAAGGTGAGAGGAATTTGTTAAAACAGTAAGAGCATGAGAGATGATTTCATGTTTTAAAAGTCTGTTCATTGTTCCTTCCTCCTCCCCCCACCTCAACTGTGGGAAGGGAGCTATAGTATAAATGAAAGACCTGGACCATATAGAAGAGTGACACTGGAACCCTGAGCGTCTCAAATTTAAATTGCACATGATTCACCTGGGGAATCTTGTGAAAATGCATATTCTGATATAGAAGGTCAGGGGTGGAGCTGTGATTCTGCATTTCTAGCAAGCTCCCAGGTGGTGTCCAAGGTCAACCATTTGAGACGTGCTGGCCCAGACCCTCTTTTCTCAAGCCTTTGACTGAGGTCACTATTCCTGAGATCCAAGGGACAGCTGAGAGGCCGCAGTGTGGTGGGGAGGCTTGAGATCTATGCGAGGGTCTGAATCCCAGGACCACAATGCAGGACAAGTCCTGTGGCTTCTTGCTATCTTAGCTTCCTCATCTAGAAATTAACAGCAGTATCCAAGTCAAAGGGGAGTGAGAGTATTAGCTGCTGGTGAGCGTAAAGTATTTAACAGTGCCTGGCCCTTAGTAGGTACTATGTTAATATAGCTA
This sequence comes from Delphinapterus leucas, assembly GCF_059928025.1. NCBI lineage: Eukaryota > Metazoa > Chordata > Mammalia > Artiodactyla > Monodontidae > Delphinapterus > Delphinapterus leucas. The sequence goes on along the minus strand of NC_143142.1, from coordinate 61,035,796 downwards.
AACTTTTGTATTGTATTTTTCAATAAACTACTTTTCTGAAAAGTAACATCCAGCAGAAACAGGGGATAGGGCAGAGGCATTAAACAGGGAGTGCCTCACTTAAGCTCGGGTGGTGTGCTCTTGCAGTCACTCATTCCAGAAGTCTGTCGCTACCCCCACCGCCACCCTCAACCTATTAACCCAATGTTCAGAGCTCAAGTTCTTCCTTCAGAGCCTCCCTGGGACCCACTTGACAATACAGAGTCACGGGGAGCTTACTTCTGCACAAAATACATTGTTCTATCTATTAGACACTGCTTTCTCATTTTGAGCCGAAATTCTGTTTGCCCCTTGGATTGTTTTGCCAAGCTGGGGAGACAAGCATCCCTGCAGGTGTTGGCCTGGATCTGAGGACCAGGACCCTGTAACTGAGCGTGAACACACCCTTGGGAGGGAGTTCCTGGCAACCCCTCCTATAACAGTTCTTAGCAGAACTGAGGGGTCTTAGCAGGTCTCAAAGGGGCTTCCCCAGTGGGTCTGGAAAAGTGCTATTGTTAGGGGAAAATGCTAAAAACTGGGCTTTCATTTATGTGACATACAAATAGAAAAACAGCCTCTCAGCAGACGAGCTAGAAGTCAACTCAAGAAAATTTAGACAAAGAGAGAAAATGGTGTGGAGCTGCAGGGCTACCGCTTCAGAGGCAGCCATGGCGTAAGCTTGGCGGGGCTAATTGGAGTGCACATTGCCACATCCTTCTGGAAGGGACACGGAGGCCTCCTGATTGAGCCATTCAGGTGCTGAGAACTTGCTGAAGCAGAATCCCACCAACAGTACCACCTCTGCCCTGCTCCAGCAAACAGGCTTTGCCCGCCCTGCCCAAGCTTCTCTAGGCCTCCAGCTGGGTCCCACGAACCCTAAGGGACAGGGAACAGTCCTGGCCTGGGACATATTCTGTAGTGAAAGTCCTAAGCAACAGGTGCACACTGATCCTGACGATGAAGATGAAGCATCACGGAGCAACAGTTGGGTTTTAAGAATGTGTCAGCTATTCTCCATGTGGCCTATTCTTCAGGCCACTCCCTCAAAAAAAGGAGGAAAAAGAACATGTTCTCTTCTCTTCTTCTTTGAGAATCAGTAGCATACGATGAAGTGGCAAACTAGCAGGGTGGAGTATTAAGGTCTGAATGTCACATCCATGAGAGAGGTACAAAACCTGAAGTGCATTCAGAGTGAGAACCAGAATGGCCCAGGATCTAGGAAAGCTATCTCCTAAAGAAAGCTGGATGAATAAGGGGAGTGGATGGCTAATCTGGCCCAAAACAGGGCATTTCCCAAACCTGCCTGCAGCTAAGAACTACCAGTGGCCGCTGTTAAATTCACAGTTCACCAGGCCTCTCTCCTGAAAGTCTGGAGTCACGATTCTGGGCTAGGGCCCAGAGAGCCTTACTTCAGTCAAGCTTGGTAAACACTTGGTAACCTAAGGGCTTCTATATGGAAGGGGTTAAGAATTGTTCAGTTTTGTTCCAGGGTGGAGGAGTAGCAGAGACCAGGCAGGAAAGGGCCCAAAGATTAAGCCCAAAGATTATATCTAGCTTTTGCTTGTTAGAGGAAAAAGTCTTATGATGGGAGAGGGTGGAGGAAAAGAAGTATTTTTTCCCCTCTTTACCTCATGTTTCCTTTCTATAAATCCATTTTACTGCAAAACTGGTGCTTTTTACCAGTAGAGCTAAAATAACCATTGATTATAAATCAAGTCAAAAATGTCATGGAGATGCTGAATTAACCTGCAAAACCAGCTTTTAAAGTTTCCCATAAACACTGCAAACTGCAGGCCTTTGGTGCATCCTTCATTTCGCATGAGTCTCATTTAGAAGAAGGGCAGGAGGGCAGAGCAAAGGCACGGGGCTAGCCTTGTGGGTGGGGGCTGAGACCCAGAATCATTCTTGCCCCTGGAGTGTGATCGTGTCCTAGGTGGCTGCCCACAGTGATGTCCCTGGTGCGGCAATCACGTGGGTCTCTATGTCAATCAGTGCTGACCACCCTTAGAGTCTCCTGTTCAATTTGTGCTCCTGAACTTTCTCTAGGAGGCTTCCTGTTTAAGGTAGCATGGCATCTGTCAGTTATGGATTGTCTTCTATCTTCTTTTGAGAGGCAGTGGAGAAGAAATGTGTAGCAGTGAGGAGCACAGACTCTTGAGCTAAGAAAACTGTATTAAAATCTTACTAGCTGTGTGACGTTGGGCAAGTTGCTTAACCTGTCTGTGTCCCAATTTCCTTAGCTGCAAAACAGGGATGATAATACACTTACCTAGTAAGGTCAATAGGTGAATCAAATATGTCAATCTATGTAAAGCACTTCATCCAGTGCTGGGTGTACTGTCAAGGCTATTCCAGTGCTCACTATGCAGTGGAGAATCCCGATGGCACGCTCAGAGTCAGGAATCAGAAGGAACTCAGTTCAAATTCTAGCTTTGCCTCTTACAACCTGTATGGCCTGGGACTTGTTTCTTATCTTCTCTACTTCTAAAATGGGAGAAATAACATGCCTACCTAATAGTGTTGTTTTGAAAATTAAACATGACAACATTGGTAAAAATGTTATCATAGAACACATTGTAAGTGTTCAACAATTTCCAGTTATTACTAATACTATAACTTTATGATTATTAATTATTTGGGGATGGGGAGGGTGGGAGGCAGGCCCAAGAGGGAGGGGGTATACATATAGCTGATTCACTTTATTGTACAGCAGAAACTAACACAACATTGTAAAGCAATTATACTCCAATAAAGATGTAAAAAAATAAAATAAAAATAATTATTGGTATCACCCTCCCTGCTGCATCTGAAACTCAGTTCTCTAGTAAGAGGGGTCAGGACACATGCATCCTTTACTCCTAGCTATCCTCACAGCCTCCAGGTGAGAGTTTCAGCTCAAATTCCTGGGTGTGATGCCAGGTCTGGGAGGGGGTTTCTGATAACCAGAGTGACACGAACTAGTCTGAAGGAGAATCCAGCCCAAGCACACTCACTCGTCATGATTCTGCAGAGTTATTCTGGGCCACATGGCTTGGTCTTGATCTCTCCAGCTGTACCTGGTGCCTTCCTGGAGTGAATATATCTTATGGTGTCAACCGTCTAGAAGTTGTGAATTGGACACACATTCTCCCCATTGTCTTTGACTGTCGTGATTTAGCTTAATAGGGTTTCAGGCCATTTCTGCACCAAACCATAGAAAGCAAAGCACTGTACAGAGTTCTTGTTGGGGGTGCTTTGGGTTGGGGTGCTGCCATGCTATAAATTCCTGGGGACAAAATGCACCACTTACTATCTATGATGAATACCAGCGCCTGTCTGTGGGCAGCTGGCATCACTGAAAGGTGACAGGGAAGTTTGGATGTAAGTTGAAAATCTACGTCTGCCTCCATTAGGTCAGGGTCTGATGTATCTGGCTCAGTTTATTCTGGAATCATTCAGGAAGCAAATGTATATTTGGCCGGACTACAGATGAGGTATGGTGCCCTCACAATCTTAGACCCTCTTCTCCTATCACAGAGGAAGACACCGAACCAGAGGACCAAAGGATTGCTCAAACTCACAGTAGTCATGGTCAGAGTTGGTCCCGAGTGTCCTGGCTCCAGTTTCCAGCTGCTCCTTCTATTCCCTCGTGAGAACCTTCTCCATTTAGGAGACGAGGTGCAAGGCACTGCGATGACACCCTCTGTTCTGACGTTACTCTCTGGGACCTGCAAGCTCATGCACTTCGCTGAACCTTGTTGCACCTGTTGGACCTACCCCCATAGCTCTGGATTCTTGAACATGCCTCCAAGGTGAGGCCAACCTGAAGCTTCTGTCCCAGCTTGGTTGCTGGATTATCTCTTTCAGAATTTGTGCCTGCCTTTCCCTCGGCTCCTTGTCAAGTTTGGTCAGAGAGCTTGGCCTTAATAATTCCACTTGCTCCTTAAGTGGGCCCATTCTCAGACACCCGCCTTGTCAGTAACTGCTTTAATAGCAGTCACCTTGAGACCCTCCTTCGTTGGCCCACTGGCTTAACCATGTCCAGGTAGTTCTGGGCTTGTTTTCAGCAATTCCCCACATGCAAGAAGAGACAGGGGATGAGGGACCTAGCAGAGCCCCTAGGAAACACCTCATCATTCAATGAGACTACTGCATCCCAGAGAGGGCAAGCATCTTGCCCCGGCACTTCCTGATGGTACGGCATTAACCATCAGGCAAAAATCATACAGTGAAAAACTTCCTTCTGCAGCCTCATGGATGCTGAGGTATGCTACGTCTTTTTCTTCCTGCCTTTGCTGACTCTGCACCAGGGCATACGGCTTTTAAAGACAAAGACGCATCCCATGTACAGCTGCAGGTCAACAGAAACTTACCTTCTATAACATTTACAGACTAATAGTGTCTTAGCCTTGCCTCTCCTTCAATCTAATGCTCTCCAAGCTCGCCACTGTCCATGTGAGGATCTTAATTTCATTTCCTCTTTATTTAATTAATCGGGGTTTCAGCTTTCACTAGACCCTTAACTAGTGGTGCAACCTTGGGAAGTAACCTGACGCTCTGGGTATCCATCCTTCTTTCTGTAATAGAGAAATGATCACCGGCTTGCCTCTCCAGGTTGCCCTGAGGATCTAGGGCATGTGAAAACATTCTGGAAACCATAAAGCAACTATATACATGCAGGTCACTGCAGTTGTTTGTTATTGCTTGGTTGAGAACTCGTCTAACGATTTCAGAAAGCCAAGAATGCTGACCACACTCCCTGTAAAATCAGCATGAGATGCAGGGAAAAGTTAAGATAAATTTTAGTATAATTTAAAAAATCATATTATTTCTATACACTTTCTAAGGACTTCTAAATTCTTACCACCCATCTTTCCATGTCGCAGCTGAAGGGGAGGGAGGGGAGAGGAAGGGAGGGGAACAGAAAACACAAACAACAGCTCTCCCCACTCTGGCAATAAACTTCTAGCTCCAAAGCAGGTTTTATTTAGCGTGCCATAAAAACAGTCATTTCTCCCATCATAAAAGAAGCCTGACTACTCAGCCTCATTTTTCTGCAGTTAGTCTGTGGGTTGAGTGGGTCCTAGTTCTGGAGCAGGCTACAGCCTGCCCTTCCTCCTCAAGCCTATGCTCCCTCCCTCACAGCCCTGCATATATCGAGAAATAAAAGGCAATTTTAAAGTATTTTATTATGTGTGAATTTACAGGGGAAAAACGTATACATTTTTGGAGATGGAAGTAAGATTTAATTGTCCCTCTGTTTTATGGTTACTGCCTCATGGGTATGTACCAGACAGCTTGGGCTCTGTATCTTAAAAAAAAAAAATCCAGGTGAGACTGAGGCAATTTTTCCAGCCATTATACAGACCCTGGAAAGTTTAGGTCATTCTGGAGAAATAAAAAAAACTCACACAGGCTCAAGAAGGAAAGGAGCACAGTAGGTTCCCTAAGCTGCACCCACCTACCTCTGAACTTGTGTTGTGCTCTTCTCTCAAGGCCTTGGAGAGCTGACTGTGCTCCTCTGAATTACCTGGGTAATCACTTGACGCCATACACGAGGTAATTTACTGAACAGGTGCCTAAATGAATCAGTTCTCACGAGGAGTGAGCAATGTACTTTGGGAGTCTGTTTCGCACCAAATAAGCAGAGGAGTTAGCATTGAGACATCCCTGGGACTAACACTGTTAGTTCCAGGTTTCTTCTGAATGAACCCATGTCCTGCCAAGTGGGTGAAGTTGGCTCCTGGAATTCAAGGGCAGTTTGAGACACAGTGGGCAGAAAGCATTAGGGTGAGCATCAGGAACCCTGATTTCTAGTGCATGCACTGCCCCTACGGGCCTCAGTTTCCCCATCCATAAAACAAAATGGCTAGTGTGACAGAGGATGTCCAAGGCTCTTCTGGCTCAACCATCATAAACTCTAAAGTGCAATTATTTTTAACTTAGTATTAAACATGTAGGAGGAACCTCATTCTTGAAAACCCTAAATACAGCTGAGGTAGTTTTCTCTCTCCAGCTATTTCTTATAGGGTTTGCCTGAGCTGATTCTACAAAAAAACCCTAGGCTGTGGATGACATTTGATTCCCTGATCCCAAAGCCTGTTTATCAGTGGGAAGGACAGAGTGACAGGAGCCTGGGGAACTGGAAGCTCAGAGGTGCCTAATCTCCAACCTGGCAACATATATTAACTAGATGGCAGTCACCCTCTTAGTGTAAGTTGAAAGGAGGCCATAGTCTCCAGGGTCCCACATATACAACTGGGTCATCCTGGTTTTTCTATTTGTGTCTATCTACAACTAAATAAAAAGCATCCTTGCAGGGATTTCCTAAAAAGTAGAACATTTGGCAGGAGAAGGAAAAAAAGCCTGGAGAGTGGGTCTCCCTGGCAGTTACAGAGCTTCTATAAAAGCATCCCAACACCCTACTTTCTTAACCTTCAAACCACTACTTTGCTGGCTTATTTCCTTAAGGGTATCAAAGATAATTTCTTGTATCTTCTAGATTGTATTACTTCTTCCAGGCAGAATTAGGGCAAGGTGGAGAGGCATTATGGGTTTTAACTGATTGGATATCTCAACTTCAATAACAAATTCTCAAAGCTCTGGCTAATTGTGGAGACTAAGGATTCAATCATGTCCATAGATGGAAGAGTAACAAAGCATATCAAGATAACTAGTGTTCAATGCTGAGGGCTCCATGCTCAATGGTTTGTCAAACAGTTATCTCTACTCAATTCTACCTTCAAATGTAGTAACCCGGACTTGTTAGCTGGCTCAAAAATGCATATTCTTGGCCATAAGGATAATTAATTTAAAGGGCATGGTTGGCTCAGGACAAATTTATCCCAAGTAAATGACCAAATGATTGTGAGTCAATGCAAAGACAATGGCATCAGGAGACCTGCCTGCTGGTACACAGCGCAATGTTAAATCCCTGGTGATCTTGGGCACACTCTCTGAGCTCAGTTTATTCACCAGTTAAATAGGAATACCGTCCCTGCCTATTGAGTGCTCAGCCATACTGTGTAGGAGGAAAGGAGTTAATGTCACACAAATGGCATTGAGCTGAAATCTACATTTTCTTCTGCAGGGGAAGTTACATGCCCTTCAGATGTCCAGAGGGTCATACTCTTTGACTTTTAGTGATTCAGCTTACTTCCCTGTATGTTTCCTCCAATATAAAACCATGTGGTCAGATGAAATGATCTCTAAAGTTATTCCCAGCACTGCCATCCTAGAAATCTATAACATCATGACACCATAGCTCCTTGCTACACACTAACCAACATGGCAGCTGGTCTATGGCAGTTGGGCATGTGGCAACCTTTTCAAGGTTGGGGTAATTCATGGTTTGAAGATCAACCTGTGGAATCTCTGAGCTCTGGGTCAATTACTTTCAAGAGGGGTCCCTAACACTCTTCTTCTCATCACTTGGAGGATACTGTCATCTCTGGTAAGTACCTATGCTAATGCTTCTGCTTCTCTGATATTTTATAACCGAAAGCATCTTAAAGCTAGAACATGTGCCATGTAATTAGATTTCCTTGCCTTACGGATACTGTGCCCCATCAGCTTGAAAGAGAGGACACTTCACCCAGGGATGAGAGCTGAGCAATGCCCTGCTCACTAGGGTTCACACTTCAGCTACGCAAGGGAAACACTGTCATTAAAACAGGGCCTTTGTCTTTTCAACAGCTGCTCCAAAGAACTGGAGAAAAGAGATTTTTAACTGGGCTACACAGAGCTAAGATTCTAACCCCAGTGACTTGGGGGAGGGGAGGAGGAGATAATTACAACAGCTCTTTATAAAGGTAATTTGCAACATCAACACTTTACATTCCAACAATGGCTGTAGCTCACATGGTAACACTTGATGGGGCACAAAACATCCCTCTTCCTAGGATCTCAGTAAGGTTCACAGACACAGCTAGCACATACTTTACTATATATATGGAATCTAAAATAAAAAAGAAATGGTTCTAATGAACCTAAGGGCAGGACAGGAATAAAGATGTAGAGAATGGACTTGAGGACATGGGGAGCAGGGGGGGAAGGGTAAGCTGTGACAAAGTGAGAGAGAGGCATGGACATATATACACTACCAAACGTAAAATAGATAGCTAGTGGGAAGCAGCTGCATAGCACAGGGAGATCAGCTCGGTGCTTTGTGACCACCTAGAGGGGTGGGAGAGGGTGGGAAGGAGGCGCAAGAGGGAGGGGATATGGGGATATATGCATACGTATAGGTGATTCACTTTGTTATACAGCAGAAATTAACACAACATTGTAAAACAATTATACTCCAATAAACATGTAAAAGAAAAGAAAGACCATCATCGGTTTGGTGATTCTGCAGTTTCAAACTCTTGTTCTGGCTCTGTAATTAGTACATTAGGGATTTTGAGCAAGTCACTGAAGTATCTATTTGCCCGTGTGTATAAAATGGGCATGAGAATGCCTTACCCAGGGTTATAGTGAGGAAGAAATGAGATACTTAGAGAGAGATAGCTTATATTTTCTTTTTTTTCATCTCTCCATGTGTATGTGCTCTTTACTCTACAAATCTATAAGCACTTGGAGAACAAGACCACTTTAAACCTCTTTATTTTATTTTTGCACAGCAAAGTAACTGGAATAAAATGTGTGAGTCTCTCTTATGTTTACAAGTCTTTTCTGGTTCTTTTTGACTCATAGAGTTCAAACTCCTCTGCCTGGCTAATCAATCCTTCCAAACTCAAGTCCTAAAATTCATGCCCCATAGCAGACCTTGGCATCACAAAGGAGCCTCCACATGTGACACTGGTCACACTGTTCCCTCTACCCTGGAAAGCCATTCTCTGTCACCCTTGCAAACGTTTTTTCCATCTGGCACAAGTCAAATCTAATGCTGCCTCCTTCATAAACCCTCACCCTCCCATTTATCCCCCCATCTGCTGGGCTCCCATAATATTGTTCTGTATATCCTAAAGCAACAGTCCCCAACGTTTTTGGCACCAGGAACCGGTTTCATGGAAGACAATTTTTCCACGGACGGGGGTGGAGGTGGGGGTGGTGGTGGTGGTTCAGGTGGTAACGCGAGCAATGGGGAGCAGCAGATGAATCTTCACTAGCTCTCCCACCGCTCACCTCCTGCTGTGAGGCCCAGTTCCTAAGAGGCCGTGGACTGGTACTGGTCCTTGGCCTGGAGGTTGGGGACCCCTGTCCTAAAGGGCTTAGCGCAGTCAGCCTTACAGTACAGTTACTTGCTACTGTTCTCCCTCCTGGACTGTAAATCTTTTGAGGGGATCCCTTACAACATTTAGCATCTAAACTATGATGACAAAAAAATGTATTGGCATTTCAGAAGTTGTAATGCAAGCAAAGTATTTTTGTTCTTTTGACTGTGGGCCTCCCTAGTGCACCAGCCTTCATTTGGGAGCGCTCCACGCGTCCCTTCTGCTCTGCCTTTAGCCCTTCTAACATGGCCCCTCTAAGACCGGCTGCTACTGGAACCCCCACCCAGTCCCATCAGACAGTGTCTGGCCCCCTCCTGCTCAAGGCTCACAAGGCTAGCCTCAGAGGAGTTTAACCCTTGACACCCACCAGTCAGTCAAGCTGGAGACCACTGGGCTAGCAGTAAGAGAGTTCAACTACTTTCCCTTTCAAATAGTGTGTGCAAGTTTTGCTAGCTACCCTGGGAACTGACCCATTGTTACATTATAAGTAGGTTCTTCACCACTGGTCTGCCAGTAGACTTTGGGAATTGCCTTTGTTTATAAATCAAGGGTTGACTTTATTATGAAAGAAAAAAAACTGTAGAATTTGAAGATTAATTTGAGAATTAAAATGTCTTAACATTGCCATAGCCCAATCATATCCTTTTATGAATAAGGAAGCCGAAAACCAGAGAGGTCACCCAGCTAGTTAATGATAGAGTGAGGACTGAGGCCTAGACCTCAGACTTGTCAGTTCTGCTCAGTTTCCACTACACCATATCCTGGTTACTATCGGTAATGTTTTAGTATACTGTAGTATATATGAGAACAAAGGGGAACACTGGAGAACTATGGCCAGGCAAGCAAGTCACCTGCGAAAAGTTAAGGTGACTATGCCAATGCTGGGAACTAGGTGGCAACTAATCTATTATTATATTCTTAAGGCCTAAGTTCCAGGGAAGTCTGAGTGGAGGAGCTTTCCAGACTCCCAGTAAGTGGCTCTTGTCCTTGAGAGCTGCTCTAACACATGGGGCAGGGACCTTCATGGCTGGTCCTGGCAGAAGCTACAAACCACAGTGGACAACCACTGATGACTGCCAGCCACCCAGATGATGATAAATCAGCATAGAGGCTACTTTAACTGCTGGGCTCTTGCTAGGCTCCTTTTCACTAATCTGCTTTTGATCTTGCTGCCCCCCCATCTTCAGGATCTTCCCTCTCCTGTTGGGCTTGGCCACATTCTAATCAGTCTGTAAGACCCAACTCAAGTCCATCTTGTCTCACAAACATTCTTTGATTCATTCATTCATTCAAGAGATATTTTGGGGAACTACTGTATGTTGGGCCACCTTCTAGGATCTTGGGATGAAGCTTACACTCAAGAGGGGGAAAAGAGAAAAACAAACAAAAACTACATTTATATCTATATATATGTGTACACATACATACATATATCTGATATATACAAACATGTATATTTACATACAAGTACATGTAGTATATACACATACATGTATATTAATTAATCAAATTCCATTAATTATTAAGAAAAATAAAACAGGATGTAAAGACAAAGTTTAAAGATAAAAGGTGGAAAGATTTATCTGAGACAGGCTGGTCAGGGATGCTCTTTCTGAGAAAATGACATGCAAGCAAAGATATAACGGAAATGAACACTTATCAAGTATATGTAGAATCAGGACCCTATAGTTAACCCCTTAATTCTCTTAGTGTACCATATGTGAGACCCTGTGGGCTAGATGATGGGAACATGGTGGGAATGATGTGGGCATGGCCTGGCCTTGTGAAATGCATGGTCTAGTGCAGGGACAGGGCTAGTTAAATACATGAACACAAAAAGGGACACTGGGACAGCTATGCTGCCTATGTTTCTTCTTTATCTCCGAAGGAGTCCAAAGTGGGCCTGGCAGGTACTTGGCCTTAAAGAAAGAGTTAGCTGTTAACCACCATAATCTCAGCTAATTGCTCCAGGAAAAGTAGAGTTTCCACTAAGATTGTGCTGAGGCTATTTGGAGGTCTAGTCCAGTGGCATGTACCTCAGACATCATCTCAGGTTTAATGCTGATATAGTCAGAACACAAACTCTCACACTTCCATGCCATATTGTAGTAGTCAAATATTTTTACATACATCATTTTGTGATTAGGTAGAGTTGAGCAAAATGGCCAGACTGGAAATGTTCTGTTGGAAAGAAACTTTGAGGCTATTTGACCCAACAATTTACCCGCTGCTGGTTTCTTTCCTCAGCATTTCTGAGCAATGGCCAACCATCCCTGCTTCAGCATTTCTAACGATGAGGCACCCATGCCTCCCAAAGCAATCTTTTCCATTTCCTGGAGGCCTAATGGCTCGTTAGTGGTCAGGTGGGATAAATTCCATGTCTGTTGACTCCCAGTCGAGTGCTCTTTGCACTGGGGCCCTCTCTCCGAAGGACTCGCCTTGCACCAAGGCTGAGGAAGCCTTTTATTAAGAAGGCCTGGCCCCCTCTTCCTCAGGCTGAGGCTCTCACTCCACCCTGACAAACAAGTGCATGTCCCCAGGAAGCACAACCAGAGCACGACGACCAGATCCAAATGCAAACACACATCACACAGAAGTACAGGCTGTCCTGTGGATTATTATTTTGAAATAGATTGTGTGTGTGGGGTGTTCATTTAATCAAATTCTCTGACAACTGTTTATTGAGAGGAAAGTATGGATGGCTCAGCAGCACTGGGAAGGATTCTGGCTTTCAAACATCTAATTTACTTTACTGAGCCCTCCAAAAATACAAACGCAGGGCAGAATGCTCCAGGCAGGCCATGGTGAACAAGTCCATGTAAGGGCACGTGAGCAGTGAGGCTTTCTAGCCGAGACACAAGCCCGCTGCAGCAACGGCTGCCACATTCTGGCTGCTCTTCCTCTCCTGCTCCTTCTCCAACCCTGGCTCCTGGTAGTCCCAGAAGTCACGGTGAATGCTGCATTCGTCCCCTGGAAGCACGGCACCCCAGAGCCCTCCTGTGCACTGGCTTTGAGTGCAGAGGTAAAAGCAAGGAGCCCCGCCGCACCTCACAGCCTCTGCTGCAGGAGGAAGACCGTGAGAGCCGAGGGGAGGCTGGAGAGTGTGGGGGACTCAGAAATCCCGAGGCCAGGAGTCAGAGCTCCAGCCTTCCCGCTGGGGTGGGCAGGGAGGAAGGAAGCATTGAAGCCCTTGCACCTGCACATGGGTGGGGGATGGAGATGGAAGCTAACTCACTCTTTAACTGGACTGTAGGACCAGAGAGTCAGGCATTTAAATATCACCTGGCCCTGTGCTTTAAGACAATTTTTTTTAAGCTTTGTAGTTCTTGGTTTAAATGAAATCTCAGTTGGAACATAAACAAACAAAGAAGATAAGAGCTGAGCCGCTCTGGGATCAGAGGGCTGGAGCTGCTCCCAATTACCTGTACCAAACCACCTCTCCCCAGGCGGTGACCCCAAAGTGGGCCCCACAGAGCTCTTGCAGAGCCAGCAGGTAAGTCAATTACCCTTCATTTTACAAATAAGGAAACTGAGGCCTAGAGAGAAAGGGCTGGTGCAAAGTCACCCTGCTTGCTCAACAGGCTTATAGGTGTGGTCCAAGCTCCTTCTACCCCACTCAGCTTCCTGGGGAAGATGTCCTTCCCCTGGTGTCCACTCAGAGGGACATTCAGGAAGTTCTCTGGAGAATGGGGCTACCTCCAAGCCATTACATCTATTAATTTCTTCCTGTGATGGGGGTTCCCTAGAATCAAATAATAGAGTATGGTGTAGTCAATGAGTTGACAAGTTGGCCCGTAGTCATAAGGTCCAGGAACCAGCAAAACAGCTCATTCAGCAAGCGTCATGGGGCCCAGAGTGGACTTCAGTTTCTGGAACAGTTTTCACACATACGTTACCTCTCATGCCTCCCAACACCCCTGTAAAGTTCATTAAGGAAGGAATTATCAGTCCCATTTTATACTTGAAGAAAGTGCTGCATAAAGGGTTCAAATGACTTCTCTGAGGTTGAGAGAATTTAATAGTAAAGTTGAGATTTAAATACAGATTCCTTGACATGATTTAGAACTCATTCAACCTTTTACTGACTGCTCTGAAAATATCCTCCCGTGTCTGGGCTGTTTCTTGGACACTTTATCCCATACCCCCAAATGGGGCAACGCCAATTTACGATTCATCTGCAGACATGAGGTGGTGTCTCAATATCTGATTCCATTGTGACCTGGACTGGAATCATATTTATAAAAATTATGTTTAGGAAATTTTAGTGTTTGAAAAGAAATTAATAAAAATTTGTAGGTAGAAAGAAAGAAAGGAAGGAAGGAAGGAAGGAAGGAAGAGAGAGAGAGAGGAAGGGAGCAAGGGGAAGAGGAAAGGAGGAAGGGAGGAAGGAGAAAGAAGCATTTAGGGGAGGCGGGCATTGAAGTTTTTTCTATGAGAAAACTGTAAGGAACATTTCATCATGGAATTCCTAATCACACAAACTCAAGTCAGGCTAGAAACTGAAGATCAGAAAAGAACAAGTGTTTGTTCGGACTGAGAAACGCATCAATGGGATAACTGGAAAGGGAAGGAGAGTGGTTGAGAGGACACTTCTCAGAGTCATCCAGTCATAGTTGGGATCTTAACTCATACTTGCTAACTGGGTGATAAGGAACGCCTGTCTATCCTTTGACCCTGTTTCCTCATCTGTAAAATGAGGATGATCACAGCTCCCTTGTGGGGGTATCAGGAGGACAGAATGAGATAAAGGAGTGAAGTGCCTACCCCAGGGCACTCAGTAATTGGAAGCAGGTGCCCATCGGTAATTTTCCCCAAGCTTCCCTTTTTCCTGCTTCAACCACATTCTGTTCAAGTAAAGCCCAGCTCTGGTGTCCGCCTGAAGCCTGCTCTGGATTCTTTATTGTTCAACATCTTTTATCCTCGTCTAACATCTGACTGCTATTAACAGTCAATACTGAACATTTGAGTCCTGTGATGCCAATTTGACTGGGCTAAGAAGGGCTGCCAGAGAGTTGGCAAACCATTATTTCTGCGTTTGTCTGTGAGGGTCTTTCTGGAAGAGATTAGCATTTGAATCTATAGACTGAGTAAAGATCACCATCATCCACGTGGGTGAGAATCATCCAATCTGCTGAGGACCTGAATAGAACAAAAAAGCTGAGGAAGGGTGGATCTGCTCTTCACTTAAGCTGGAGCATCCATCCTCTCCTGCCCTCGGACATCAGCACTCCTTGGTCTCAGGCCCTTGGACCTGGACTGAAAATGCACCATTGGCTCGCCTGGTTCTCAGGACCTTGGGTTTGGACTGGAACTATATCCACCACCGACTTTCCTGAGCCTCCAGCTTGTAGACAGCAGATCTTGGACTTCTCGGTGTCTATAATCCTGTGAGCCAATTCCTCAGAACAGATCTCTTTCTTTATATGGGTGTATATTCTATTGGTTTTGTTTCTCTGGAGAACTCTGACTAACACAAGCCCTTAATTATTTACTGTTATTTTTATGTGTTTACATCTTTTTTTCTTCTAAATAATGCTCTGAGCCCCTTGAGGCCTAGAGTCATGTTTGCTCTTAAATTCCCATGGAGTTTAGCATAGGGCTGGACACACTGTTCAGTGTCCTGTGTATAATTATTCATTGACTCACTGGTTAGCTGAGCGACCTGTACCCTCCACTTGCTACTAATGTTCTTTTGACTAGAAAAAAAGATTTATAATATTTCCCTGCGTCACCAAATGAAACCCCATCCATCCTTTGGAGATTGGTTCTTGACTGTATTTCTCAAGTCAGGAGAACTGCTTGGAGAGCTGTCATTCTAGAGCATAATGGAGTGAAGGGAATTATAGGGGGCAAATGTTTCCCGTGCTTTCCTCTGAGGAGACCCCATTCTATCAGGGATCTTCGATTGCTAAGTTGGAGACGCAGTAGACCATATTTCTTCATCATGAATTTCCACATTATATTCAAATCAATTTGATGCACACATTTACTGCACAGTAATGATATCAGTCAAAACCTGAGCCATTTACTTAGTAAAATTTACTATTTATTAATGAATTCCTTTGTTTTCTATGATCTGTGAAGAAATTAAAATAGGCCTTATTCAGAAGGCCAGAGCTCACTCCAGGGACCAGGTGCTAAGGCACCTTTTCTCAGAACGTGTGGCTGGGTAAAGTCTTCGCATAATAGTACTCAGAGAGAGCTTAATGTCGAGATTGCTGGTCTGGGAATTGAGTCCTGGGTTCGAGTCCTATTTCTGTTACTAAATTACTTTGTTTGTAACATGAAGGGTGGGTCATGATGAACTTTTCGGCTTCGTCTAGATCTTGTTATTAAAAAAAAAAATCTCACCTCAGTCCCAAACCTGTCCTAATCAATAATATATGATGATATCCATCCTTATCTTTCCCTATCACTTCCTACTATCATTTGATTATATAGACCCATGAAAGAATTATCTCTTCTTCTCTTGGAATCTAGAATGCAGGAGTCACTCAAAGAGGAAAGACAATGCCAAATCCACTCATTTACTGTCAGTCTTTGCCTGCCACATAGAGAAATTGTGACCTTAACCCTGCCCAGCAAAAATAAACTAAAAATCACACTTCAAACCTTGGTGTTGAAATGGCAAAACAAAATATGATGCATGATTTTCCCAGTTGCATAAGTGTACTCTGGGTTGCCTAAGAGCAGAATATTCCCTAGAGGGCAGGGCCTTGCCTCATTAGTCAAATTCTGTCCTAAGCCAGTGTGTTCATAAATCAACAATTAATAGTGATTATCAGGTTTTGAATGACAAATATTCTCATCCTAGGTAACTCATGATACTGCAATTCACTTTGAGTTGATGTCTGTGCAAAGCATGTACAAGTAGCAGAGGGAAACCACACAGAAAGAACATGAAAGAAAAGCACGTCTTAGGCTGGGGAAGGGGAGATGAGGGTGGCTTCTGCAGTTCCAGACACTCTATACTGAGCCTCGGTCTGTCCCCCATCTAAGGACAAAAGCTGGAGACACTGAAAGGCCACGTCTGGGCACCCGTCCTGGGCCCTGTATTATTTTGTTAAGCTCACCAGAATGGCATGCAGGTCCTGTATTGCAAAAGGCTGAGAAAGGAGTAGAAGGGGGGTAGAAACAGAAAATAAACCAATGAAACCAAACTTCCTTAGTAACTAAAAATGGAATGGGCTCAGCCATAGTATGGTGTCACCTTAACCATTACACGACCAACTATGGTCACTGTGGGCCATGCAAAGATGTCTGAGAGAGAGCACTGGAAAGCCAACACACAGAGTTCTAAGCTGACTGTGGCAGAGATACACACTCTCCTACTGCTCCAGCAGCATGAAGAAGCTCTAATTTGGACAGGTAGGGGCAGCCAGTGTGGGCCCATGGCCCAGCCCTAGACCTGGATGGAGTAACAGGAAACCACTTTCCTTCTCACTCTAGCCCTTTCCAAGAGCATCCTCTGGAAAACAGTTTCCAGGCCCTTTCTTCTCTACATGTTCTGGTCATATCTACCTTTCAGTCCTAACCCACCTCTATTTTGAATCTTCTGTGAAGATGGCACTGCATACTCCATACACTTCACTCTTTTCTCAGGATGCCCACAGCACCAATTGTTTGAATTAGAGTTGAGAGTAACCATGAGGGCAGGAGCCTTGCTGTCAGGGTGGCAGAGGAGAAAGGGAGAAGCACAGTCGGGTCCTGGTGACAGGGTGAAGCAGCCTCACCAGTCCTGGCCTTCTTACCTCTAGGCTTCCTTAGTCATGAGAAAACTCAACTTCTTTCTTGTCTGAGACTTGTTCTGTGGGTTTTCTGTTATAGGAAGCTGAACTCAACTTTTGTTGTTATGGAAACCCATCAACTTGTATTTGTGGAGGAGTATACCCCCGGTGACCTGAATTCAGGCAAACCATATCTTAATCTGAGCAAAAGTGGGCTTAGAGCAGTGGGTTTCTTCAAAGAGTATATTCTTCCTCTTCAAAACACTTGAATCCCCAGCTTCAGAACTCTTAACTACTCTGGGTTAAAAGCCAAAGCTCAAGGGAGCTTCTTGTTTTATGGTTGCTGACACTGAAATGGAGTGCAGCGCACTGGGAACGCACATACCATCAGTGCTCACTGCTTCCTTGGTTATACCTGAGAAAAAAGGCTGAGTAACCAGGAAAGAAGAAGGAGGAAGAAAGGAAAGGAGAGGAAGAGAGTGGCTGTCTGAGATCTGTGTAATGAGCATGAGTAGAGGAAGGGGGTGAGAATCCTCCGATTATAGAGAACAGTGTAGGAAAAGTGACCTTAGAAATCTGTATACAGATGTGCTCAGTGAGCATCATGGAATAAAGTAGGTTTCTGGAAGGAAGGTAATCAGTAGCATCCATTTGATAACATATATGCTTCCCTACAGACTCAAGTCAATTAAATTTCATCATTACTTGGGTAATGTTACTACAAGTTCTAGAGGAAAACTCTGCATTTCCACAGCTATTTATTAAGCTAACACTATGTGTCATAAACATGGTCCCTGTCCTTGAAAAGCTTCAAATTTAGTAAGAAGTCAAGACCAACATTTATCAAGCAATAAGGACATCATCTAGAAAGAAGCTTTTATGAGTAAACCTGACCTGTACTTCAGGAGGAGTTTAATGTCACTTCCATCAGAAACAGACCTCTCCTTTTCACCCCTGCTGGAAGTGTTCACTCCCCCTCCAGCACATTTCTTTTTAAAGCTGTCACATGTTGACTTAACTCTGTGTGTGTGTGAGTGTGAGTGTGAGTAAGCATGCATATTCTCTCCTTCTCCATTGCCTAAGTTCCTTAATGACAAGCATTAAGTCTTACACATTTGTACCTCCTTCATGATATCTGTCCCAGTCCCTGGCACACAGTTAGGCATTGGTGGATCTTGGCTGAATGTCTATTAGAGAAGAGGTAAGGGATGTTGAACAGTGTAGAGCAGGCCCTTTATGATGAAGAATCTCACTGGAGAGCTCAGCGAGGCTCCATGGTAAGCTCTGGCTGTGCTGGTAGAATTTAAACAGGTGAAGCAGAGTGGGAAGAGCATTACTACCTAATGGTGGGAGACCCAGAGGGTGGCATTGTTTCCTCACCTTTGATGAGATGCTGTTCAACTTCTCCAAGTTAAACAATGCAGTTGCTTTACCTTAGCATTGGGGAGATAAAACTCTTTGTTTATAAGCCGAATCATAGTAAGAAGAGGGGCTGAGATGAAGCTAGCTTTCAGGCAGGAGCCACCTTCAACCTAAATGAAGGTCTCCTCATCTATCGAGAGTCAAAACAAAACTTACAGGTGCTCTGCACACAGTTGGCTGGTGGGCAGCGGAAGCAGCTTTCTGGTACTAATCTGGATCCTGTTGAGAATCTTTGAAAGTTACTTTAACTCTGCTCATTGCAGAACATCATGTGTAGGAGGAAAGGGCAGAGCAATGGATCTCTAAAGGCCCTTTCAGCTCTCAATTCTCTGCCAGCTCTATATTCTAAGACAGGTTCCACTTAAGGAGCTGGTGGTATTTCGGTAATCGCAGCCTCAATGAGCTAAGGTACACTGGAGAAAATGGGGGTGTGATCATATTAGACAAAAATGCCTCGTATCACAGATACAAAATTTCTAGATAAGGAATCCACCCCCACTCCCCACCACCTCAAATTCAGGGCCCCAGTTCCAATGGTCATTTGATTTTATGGAACCTCTCACTTTTCCTCTGTTTTCAAAAGAAACATACATGGATAGTCTTGTGTTGCAAAGCAAGTAACAAGAGTGCACAGGCAGGGGTGTAGGGACTTCTAAGTGCTGTGTTGATGCCTACAATATTCCCAGATTCCACCTTCCTATAACTTCAAAGAGTGGTAAATAAGAAAAGTGTAGGGTGGATGGTAAGGGGGTGAAGGCAGGAGGCAAGCCAGAGGCCTATAAACTGAAAATACACAGGAATCAAAGTCTACAATTCCCTGTGGGGAGGCACTAGCTGAGATCTAAAAGTAGAAATAACCCCTTCTCACCACGAACAACATAAAATCAATTAATGAACACTTGTGTATGCTTATAGAACAAAACAAACAAACAAAAACCCTGCTGGTTTTTACTCTGATGGGACAAGAGATTTAGTTTCCTCTGGGAGAAAAAGGGTTTCCAGTGAAGATACAACAGCTATATTATTACAGGGATTCATGGCAGGATACTTGCCTGCATCATCCATATCTGGACATTGCTCTTTAACAAACATGGGACACAGTTTCATTTCAGTTCAACTCGCATGGGGGAGAATAGTCAATATGTGCGTGCTTTGCGTTGTTCATGCAACAGCTTCTTTCATCTTCTTGACTCCATCAAAGACACAAAAGTTTGGGAAAACCAGGTCTGACCCAAATGAAGCTCTGAAGGGAGTAAGAATGCTCTAAGAGAACCTCAGTTTACCTGGCTTCACCTGGCCTTCCTTCCTCTCACCCCATCACCACCTCTTGAATGAGTCCTTCACTGTTGCCATTCCCTGGCTGGTCTCCTATTATTATAGGACAGCAGCAGTTCATGGCAACTTACATCAGGAAGGCCACAGAACAAAATCAGTACACCTTTATTGAGAGCTAACTACTAAAGACAGCAAACATTCTTGGAGAGGTCAAGGCACTCTCTGGGCACTGCCCGTGAGGCCAGCAACTCAGAAGGCCAGGTGGGTCTCAGCCATCAGACAAACTCATCCAGTGGTAATGGAATCAGTGCTAACTTCTTATAAAAACACAACGAGAATTCAGAGATAGGAGAGCATAGTGTGGTCTGGAAGAGTTTGGAATATGCTTCCTTGGAACAATAAGATTAGGACATTGCCCTTGAGAGTTTTTTAATTTCTAAAGACTATAAGCTGATTCTCTGATCCCCAAGTATTTGTAAAATGAACATTTTCATTTGAACCAAAAAGACAAGAAAAATAAGTAAAAACGGCTGTCCTACTATAGCTTAATGTCTTTCAGATCAATCCTGGAAATGCCCCCTTTAAATATCTGTAACTTTGACAAAGCATATAATCTGTCTGTGTGTCAGTTTTGTCATTGGTAAAATGGGGATAATAATAACTGTGCTGACTTCATAGGGCTGTGGTTAGAATTAAATACTATAACGCATGAAAAACACATGGCATAATGTATTACCTTCAATGAATTGGGCTAATATAACTGTGATGGTAGCATTAGTTACTATAAATAGTAGGTGGAAGAGAGAAGGAGGAAGAAGAGCTGTCCTTGGATTGCTCTCAGCTTCCACAACATCTCAGGCCACTCTGGCCTCAGCAGCAAGAAGGCTACATTGTTGTCTCCTAAGTTCAGAAGGGCAGCCTGTATGAGAAAGCCTCATTGCCTTGGGCCTTGACCAAGATGGTCCCCCTTGTCTCCTCATTGCTCTGGTTATATCTGGAGTCTGCAATCAAAATAAAAGGCAGCCAAGCAGACACCTACAAACTGAGTCACTGGATTCTTCTGATCCATTCAAATAATGGGCCTTCCAGCCAGAGGTGGAGTGAAGTCTGGAGGGAGATGGAAAATATTCCCCTCAAGAGACAAACCTGCTTCCAGTTTAATTCTCTATGCACTGCCAGCAGCCAAAGAAGTTATCCATTTCTCCTTGTTTTCCCAGCCCTCCAAATGCTCCTCCCTTCTCTCTTTTCTGACAGTAACCCTATCCCACCTTCTGGAAGGGGAGCTCATTTTATTTTACGGACTCAGAATTTTGTGATTCTAACAGAGGGACCCAGCATCATGCCGGTCCTTGTGGAAACTGGGAGACATCATAGTTTCATTGAGTCTAGAAGCTGGACAGTTATAATGCTAGTCATGACTTGGCAATGGTAGGTCAACAAAAAGGGCAAAGCAGATTTTTCTGAAAATGAGGATTAAAATTAGTTTAGTATTTTTAACATTATAGCAGGTTCATGTTCTTTGAGACTTCACAAGAACTCCACAGCAGGCAGATTATCAGTCTTTTTAAATAGCTGAGAAAATGGAGGCTTAAAGGGTCTATCGCAGAGCGTTTTTTTGCAGAAATTTAAATGCCAGGGACAATAGCCAAAACAATACTGAAAAAGCACAAAGTTGAAGAACGCACATTTCCTGATTTCAAAATGTACTATAAAGGTACAGCAATCAAGAGAGTGTGGCACTGGCATAAGGATGGACATATACAGCAATAGAATAGAATTGACTGTCCAAAAACAAACCCTTACATGTATTGTCCATTGTCTTTTTATAGGTGCTAAGGTAACACACTGGGGAAAAAAGTCTTTTCAATAAACAGTGCTTGGATAACTGGATATACACATACAAAAGAAGGAGAAAGAGAAGAAGGAGGAGGAGGAGAGGAAAAAAAAAAGAAGAAGATGTGTTGTTGGATGCCTACTTCACACCATGTACAAAAATTAACTCAAACTGCACTGGCCAGGAGCTAGCTGGTAATTGCTAGAGCTGGTGATGAGAGATGGGGTTACACTTTTCTATTTGGTATATATTTGACATTTTCCATAATAAAAAGTAAAAAAAAAAAGAAAAAGAAAAGAAAATTAACTCAAAATGGATCATAGACCTAAATGTAAGAGCTAAAGCTATAAAGCTCTTAGAAGTAAACACAGGAGTAAATTTCCTGATCCTTTAGTTAGGCAAAGTCTTCTTAGGCATGACACGAAAACATAAACAAGAGAAAAAGTAAGAAAAAATGTTGGATTTCATCAAAATTAAAAACTTTTGTGCTTAAAAGGTCACCACCAAGAAAATGAAAAGACAATCCACAGAATGGAAGAAAATATTTGCAAGTCATATATTTGATAAGGGACTTGTATCCAGAATGTATAAAGAATTCCTGCAAAATAATAAAAAGACAAGTAATTCAATTTTAAAATGGGCAAAGATTTGAATAGACATTTCTCCCACATACACCAAAAAAAAAAAAAGACGCATGTGGCTAAAAGCAAACGAAAAGATGCTCAACATCATTAGCCATTAGGGAAATGCAAATCAAACCCACAATGAGATGTCACCTCATACCTACTAGGGTGGCTATAATAAAAATGATGGACAATAGCCAATGCTGATGAGGATATGGAGAAATTGGAATCTTCATACATTACTAGGGAGGCTGTGCAATGGCTCACCTGCTTCAGAAAACAGTCTGAAAGTTCTTCAAGAAATTAAACATAGAGTTATCATATGAACTAGCAATTCTACTTCTAGGTATATATCCAAGAGATTTGAAAACCTATGTTCACATAAAACCTTGTACATGAATGTTCACAGCAGCATTTTTTATAACATCCAAAAAGTAAAAACAAACCCATATGTCCATAAACTGATGAATGAATAAACAAAAGTGGTATATCCATATAATGGAATATTATTCAGCCATAAAAAGGAATGAAGTACTGGTACATGCTACAGAAGAGATAAACCTTCAAAACATTGTGTTAAATGAAAGAAGCCAGACACAAAAGATTCCACTTATGTGAACTGTCCAGAATACAAAAATCTACAGAGATAGAAAGTAGGTTTGCGGTTGCTACACACTGCTGAGAGCGGATAATGAAGAGTGACTGCTTATGGCTACAGAATATGTTTTTTGGATGGTGAAAATATTCTGGAATTAGATTGTGGTATTGATTGCACAAATCTGCAAATATACTAAAAATTACTGAATTATACACATCAAAAGGGTGAATTTTATGGTGAGTAATTATACCTCATTAAAGCAGTCATTAAAAGCAAAACAGCACACACACCCCCCCCCAAAAAAAAGAGCCTAAGAGAGTTACCGAGGTCAACCTGACAACACAAACAGGATTAGTTAGATTTGTTGCTTTCTTAAATTCATTTACATCCCCACTTTTGTTTTCTTCTTTTGTGTCTTCCTTTCTTTTTTTTTTTAATATTTATTTATTTATTTGGTTGTGCAGGTCTTAGTTGCAGCATATAGGATCTAGTTCCCTGACTGGGGATCGAAATCTGGGCCCCCTGCACTGGGAGCACAGAGTCTTAACCACTGGACCATCAGGGAAGTCCCTGTGTCTTCTTTTCATTTATCCTCTCTTGTTTTCGTCTATCTTTGAAGCCATTTAAAATCAATTCTAGAACAAGGAGTCTATAAATAAATAAACATATAAAATCAATCTAGCCAAATTTTAGTTCCTGACTCAATTTAGGACACTTCCTAGTATCCTGTATTTCTTCCTTTTTATAAGAGAGAGGAGCATTTCCTTCTGTGCACTGGCAGGTTTTCTCCTGATGAAAGTAAGGTATGAAGAGTAGATTGTCTATAATTTTATCTTTGCCAAAGTATTTTCTCCCTTCAAGTCTCACCTGGTGAACTAACTACATAAAAAAGTCACTGAGAACATGGAGAACACTAAGAAAAGACAGTCTGGGTGCTAGGCACTTTACCTGTTGCTTAAGGCCATTTTTCAAAGAGGGAGAAGGAAGCCCTTAGTCACTTCCTGGGAGCCTTCTCGAGTACTCTGTAATGCTACGATTCTTGTGTTTCAGGCTCCTCTTAATCACATAAGCCCAAGAATCACAACCAGTTTCCAGACTCAGATGGACGGCAAAGATTTCCAGTGTTTCCTGGAGTCTCAGTGCTAGTGGCCCCATCTACACAAAGCCTGGATATCTTTTAAGTAGGATTCAGAGGTTTCATCACCCTGCAGCTTTCTGGTCAGCAGGACTGCTGCTAGGACATTTAAAAAGGAAAAGGTGCCCAATGGGTGGTTCTGACCATTGGCTGTGAGGGCTCCTATGGGGAGGAATGTGTAGCTAAAAGGCTGTAGAAATAAAATCCTAAGCCCAAACCCATGGCAGCAACAGGAAAACCCTGGCTAGGAGGCAAGGGATGGAGAAGAGTTTTCCAAAGGCATCTTCCAATTCTGAGGAAACAACTTTGCTGACAGATCACTAGGTCAATTAATTTCTGTGTGACTCCTGGGGATGGTGGCTGGAATGCTGAAACTTTCTGTGACATGGCTGCTTCTGAAAGGCTGATCTGGGATGATGACCCCTTGAATCAGAGGTGAAAAGAAAGACCCTGGAGAAGGGAATACTGTATGATGCAAATGCTGTGGCTTGTTGCAACCTCCGCGTGGTAACACAGCTACAACATTCCTTGTACGTTCAGTTAATTCTTCTGTACCTTTGGTATCAGAGCCCCCTCTTAGGATCCAGCAATCCAGAAATATGGTGTCCTGGCAATTAATTAATTAAATCCATCCATACATATTTACTGACTGCCTGAGATGTGTTAGGCAATGTGCTAGGAGCTGGGGAATACATATTTCTTACCTTCCTAAATTCTACAGGAGTCAAAGTCGAGGCTTCTAGAACCCCCCAAAGGATTCCAACTTCCTCCCCTAACAGATCTTTAGCCATCACTGAATGGTCCCATACTTCTCTTGCCCAGGACAGATCTCTCTAGTTTTACTTCTCCTTTCTTCCTAGACATGCTTCCTGGATTCCTACTCTCTTAGTCTGTCCTCTGAGCTCTGGGTTTTCAACGTTCCCTTTACAATGTGGTACCCAGACGCTGTTGGACCAATGTACAGTCCTAAAACTACTTCCTCTCTTACTGTGGACCCTTATATTTCTGTTCATGGGGCTTACATTTCCTTTTATCTTTTTCATTTTGAGGTCACCTAAAACTCTGTGTCAGAGATTGCTAGCTCTTCGTGAAAAATCCATTTGTTTTTTGGGCATGCTGCTAGATTATGTTTTCCAGACTCCTTTCAGTTAGATGTGGCCACCAGAATGAATTCTAGCAAGAGGCATGTGAGCAGAAGAGATGTGTATAATTTCCCAACCAAGTATTTGGAGAAATGTATATCCCTGGCCTTGCCCCATTTTCCAGTTTTTCCAACTTCACACAAGAAAACAAGACCTAGCAGAGCCAAGAGATGGAAGGAGATTGGGTTCCTGAATCACATGGAGAAGTACTGCTCACTGACCAGAAACATGTGGCCCTGAACTGCTACATACTTTGTCACATATTTGTTAAAGCAGTCTAGCTTAACCTAATATAATTAACCAGATCTTTTTTCAGATAAACTGTTATCAAGTACAACCTGTGCTTGCACACTTAGCTAATTTCAAATAATCATAAGATTTTGTGGACTTCCCTGGTGGTGCGGTGGTTAAGAATCCTCCTGCCAATGCAGGGGACACGGGTTCAAGCCCTTGTCCGGGAAGATCCCACATGCTGCGGAGCAGCTAAGACCATGCACCACAACTACCGAGCCTGTGCTCTAGAGCCTGTGAGCCACAACTACTGAGCCCGTGTGCCACAACTACTGAAGCCCGTGCGCCTAGAGCCCGTGATCCGCAGCAAGAGAAGCCACGGCAATGAGAAGCCTGCGCACCGCAACGAGTAGCCCCTGCTCGCCACAGCTAGAGAAAACACACACGCAGCAATGAAGACCAAACACAGCCAAAAATAAACAAATAAAATAAATAAATTTATTTTTAAAAAATCATAGGATTTTGCATTGCTAAGTCTGTGCAAATCTGTTTAAATTTTGAGGGTTTTTTCTTCTTTTTTTTTGGTAATACAAACCTCATTTATAATTCAATTTGGTATCTTTAAGCATGAGAAAAACTCTGTAAGGAGGGCATTTAAACCAACAGTGTTATACCTGCAAGAGTAGGGTATTCAAGGCAAAATGAACAGAGGCTACATATACCTAGAAAATAAGAAGAAGCAAACACCGATCCCTAGGCACAGAGTGACAGGTATCTTCGTGTTGGTGTTGTGTTTTGTGTATATGTGTTGTCAGAAGTCCAGAGATCTTATGCATAAGCAAACAAACAAAAAATAGTCATGAGGAGGCCATTCATTTCATCTTTATCTTTTATAAAGAGGTAGTGTCATAGACTTTATAGCATTGATCCACACCAAATCTAGTTTCTAAAGTAATTATATTTCCTGTTTGTACAATTCAATTCTGCTTATTTCATTCATTTATTCACTCATCCATTCATCCATCTAGCAAATATGCATGCTGTAGACTCAGCACTA
This sequence comes from Delphinapterus leucas, assembly GCF_059928025.1. Classification (NCBI taxonomy): domain Eukaryota; kingdom Metazoa; phylum Chordata; class Mammalia; order Artiodactyla; family Monodontidae; genus Delphinapterus; species Delphinapterus leucas. The sequence continues at coordinate 61,009,540 of NC_143142.1, read as the reverse complement.
TAGCAAGTTTTATGTAGGATAATAAGAATTAGAAGATATGGTTCCTAGCCCAGCAGACCTTATAATTTAATGTGGAGACAAGAAATATATATAAGGAAAAGTAAATGAAATGTCAAGGACTAAACAACAACTTCAGACCATCAAATGAGCCGTACAAATATCAAGTATCAAAGAGTTTTCAGAAACGAGATTGATAAATCAATTCTATTTAAGTAATATGGTATGTATGAGCACTTAGCATGTGACAGATGAATCTGTTCTGATGATTGTTTTGAGATTTTAATTTCAATAAGCATTTATTTTATGCCTAGTCCATGCTAAGCACTGGGCTAAAGATGCTGCAAGAAGCTGACTGCAGAGAAAAGGATATATGATAGGTGTTACAATGAAAATGGTAATGGCGTTCGTCCAGTTCAAAAGCCCTGTTTCACAAAGTCTTTGAGGGCCAAGGACTGCTCCTTACATTTCTTTTTTTACTTTTTTTTTTTTTTTTTTTTTTTTGCGGTACGCGGGCCTCTCACTGTTGTGGCCTCTCCCGTTGTGGAGCACAGGCTCCCGATGCACAGGCTCAGCGGCCATGGCTCACGGGCCCAGCCGCTCCGCGGCACGTGGGATCTTCCCGGACCGGGGCACAAACCCGTGTCCCCTGCATCGGCAGGCGGACTCTCAACCACTGCGCCACCAGGGAAGCCCCGCTTACATTTCTTCGTTTTGCCCTCTCATCATCTGAGTCACTCTCCTTAAGTCCCCTTAGCCTCCCTGTACCTTGGGCTACAAGCTCTCTCACAGGATGGCTGGTAAGTGAAAAGGATCCGCGTTGCTGACAATATCAGATAGTGATCTATTACTATGCCTTCTCCTTAACATCTCAGGGCAACCAAGGGAAGAGAAAATCCTCTGGACTACCTGGGTGGGACAGCGGGTATACACATATCTGATAGGTACTGCCCAGAGTTGAAGGGAAACAAAATCCTCATTGTTCACCTAAAATCCATTTTTCACTTGGGAAAGAATGGATACAATTGAAATGCTTAGTGTGAGTAAATGCTTAACTGATGCGGCATTAGCATTCATTTTGTGTGTGTGATAACGATAATGTGAAATGGCCTTGGTATTGGGAGATACACACTGAAGTAGGTAGGAGTAAATGGCCATGCTGCCTGCAATCTATTTTTCAAATGGGTCTCAGCAAATTTGATAAACTTGACAAATGTTAGTGCTATCTGAATCTAGGTAGAGGGTATGTGGATGTTCACTGTATTATTCTTTCAAATTATCTGTACATTTCAACCTTTTCATAGTAAAAAGTTGGCTAAAAAATGTTTATCTACCATGTGTGATTTGGGGCAACTTAAAGGTCTGGTTGAATGCTCCCCACCCACCCCCACCCCCAGCCCATTTCATCTCTGCCTCTACTTTCTCTTTCTCTAATTGTTATCTGAAATTCTACAGTCAAGAGCCTCAACCCAATTTAGCTGAAGGGTTTTATTCATATTGAAATGTACATATACATTTACACTGTACATCTACATGTACAGTGTTAGCAATTAGTCAGATTATATTACATATAAATAAATACATAATAGAGGTGATGGTTAGAGGTGACGGGGAAAAAAATAAGAATTTATATGGGACTCCTGAGAGAGACAGAGATAGCAAGAGAGAGTTAGAGACAGAGAAAGATATGGTGGGTGGGAACAGAACTCTAGAGCAGTGCTTGTACAGCAGAACTTTCTGCAATGATGAAAATATTATGCGTCTGCACGATCCAATATGGCAGCCACCACCACATCTAACTATTGGGTACTTGAAAGGTGTCGAGTATAACTAAAGAACTGAACAAATTTTATTTAATTTTAATTACTAATTCAAATTTAAACAGCCACATATGGCTGGTGGCTCTCATATTGAACTATGCAGCTCTAGAGAGACATGAGCCTGGAGAGGCAGAAAAACTACAGTTTCTATAAGTGAGTTGGTAACTGTGGAATTAACATTTCCTAAGGGAATTAAAAAGATATGTTAAAATGTATAATTGGTGGGGAAAGAATGGAAAAGTGGTGGTACATACTACTGGGTAATATTTCTAATTGGTCAAGTCAAAATTATTGCAGAGTGGATGTGCCCACTACCAAATCTCTACATATAGCTTATACATGTACCATATTTATGCACTGAGTATATAATGGTGGGCTATTATGACAGCAAAGGTAGATTCTAAGGGGTGGGATACATAAAATCACCAGGATCTTTCCAGGCCCATTGAGTGGGTGAAATGCCACAGGCAAGGGATCATATCACCTACTTCACCACGCAAAACTTCAGCCAAGAGGTAAAGGATGCCTCCTACATGATCACAGGCTGCCCACTTCCCCAGTGGGCAGAAGGCATTCACCTGCAGGCAAAGATGATGCTAAGAACACAGAGAATCAGGAAAATATTCAGTTCATTAGATGGGTCTGTTTGGCCTCAAAAGCTAGAATCGCAAAGTCTATCTCCTGCTGACTTTATTTTTCCTTCACCTTTTTAGTGTCATTGTTTCTGCCTGAACAAAGGATAAGAAAGAAGGTCCAGACTTATCCCAGAATAGACAGAATAGCACCGAATAGTCAGTGCTACACACTAATACTAGAAAGTAACTGTCATGCCGGGAGGGGTAAGGTAGGAAGGAGTGAACCTATCAAAGTGAGAGGCAGCTAATTCCCCCAGAAAAAAGAGAATAAAACTGAAATAACATTATTCGCTCAAGTGAGGAAGCAGAATCTTCTCAGGGTGTCAGATTAGCAGTTTTTGCTCTGTTTTAGATCTGAAAGACCCATGTTCAGTTTATTGTTTTTGTGGAGTTAAGTGGTTTCATATGTTACATTAAAAAGGTAGGGTCAGAGGATGGATTTTGTTTCTAGTATTACTTGGCAAAGTATAAGGGCCCTGAATTCAGAACTGGAAGATTTAGGCTCAAATCCACACCCTTCCTGGTACCATGCAAGTGCCCTAAAGCAGTCACTTTAATACCCATCTCCTTCACCGGGTAATCGTGGCAGCCCTTTTCAAGCAGTGTTGAGAATTAAGCCCTAATGCCCTTACCCAGTGGTCCTCCAACTTGAGTGTGCTCAGAATCACCTGGAGGGTTGGTTAAAACCCCTATAGTAGGCCTGGAGTAGATACAGCCCAAGAATTTGCATGTCTAACAAGTTCCCATGCTGATGCAACTGGTCTGGGGACCACTCTTTGAAAACAAATGTCCATGGCATTCACTGGGGGTAATGTATTAATTTTTCTCCTATGCATCTAGAATGGTACTAGCTATGTATCATCTTTGGGAGAATGGAGAAAAATCAGTCACTCAAATCATTTTCTGTAAGACTTTATCCTCTCATGGAACCCAGGCAGGTTGTGAGGATCAGTGGGGAGAGAAGATTTGAGGCGTGGTCACAACTATAATGCAGCATAAAGATATAAGCCTCTGTAATGTTCAACAATCTGTTGACAGAATCTTAAGTTTGCTCTTTGCTTTATACTTTGATTCTCAGATTTCTTTGTTTTAGGAGAAGTGGCTCTCAAGCATGAGCCATGCATCAGTTATCTGCAAGGCTTTTAAAACACAGATTGCTGGAGAGCTGGGCCCCACTGCCTCCCAGATACAGCATCTGGGGTAAGACCTGAGAACTGGTGCTTCTAACAGGTGACAGTGATGCTGTTTGTCCTGGGACCATACTTTGAGATGACTGGTCTCTTTGTCTCAGCTTTCTTTGTCTTCTACTTCTCTAGCCTCTAGTCCAGAGGCCAGCAAACTATGACCACCTGTTTTCCCAAACTGCCTTAATGCAACATAGCTGCATCCATTCATTTACGTATCGTCTGCAGCTACTTTCAAACTACAATGGCAGAGTTGAGTGGTTTCAGCAGAGACTGAATAGCCTGCAAAGCCTAGAATATTTAGTATCTGGCCCTTTATAGAAAAAGTTGGCCAACTCCAGCTCTATTCTTCTTTCTTCTCCTTAAACATAACATTCATTAAACATCGTCTATAAACAAGGCATTTAATACTTATTTTTGTATTTTACTTTCACAATAATATAAATGGATTCGGGGTCCCTTCTACATCACAGGGTCTAGTAATTTGCATAAGGGAACACCTGAATCAGGACCCAGTGTATAGTCTGTGGCGCCCAAAGCATAATGAAATTGTAAGTTCCCTTGTTCAAAAAGTAAGAAGAATTTCAAGATGATGAGATCAGAGCATTCAATCAAGTGTGGGGCCCAGTGTAACTAAAAAGGTCACATGACCATGACCTGAGCAGAGCACCCAGTCCTGAACCTGGCTGCCTCTGAAGTTTGAAACTCTCTCCTGCATGGCTGACCCACGAGTCTCATATACCATGACCAACATGCATTGTCATGGTGAACTACTGCAGCTTTTCCTTGGAGATGGAATCTTCTTTCTTGAGAAACCACTCCAAGTGTATTTCCAACGTCCGTGTACTATGTATGACCCCACCCTCTTCTCGAGCCCCAGTTACAACCTCCTTGGGGGAGAAATGAATCTCTGTGTTCCCCCAAATGCTCCACTCAATAAATATAATTATTTACGTAAAAAATTGCTCCCCTTGTACTACAGAGGATTTCAAATAAAATAGCTTTTCACTAAATTATTGTTGAATTAGTGGATATCAATAAAGGCTAAAGTGAAGAATGACATTGCAGGGATTATTGTAATTCTACAAAAGAGAAAATGGAGCAATAAAGATACTATAGCTTAGTTTGCCATCACTCAAAATTTCATGGAGGGCGCCACAATAGAACCCAGTGTCTGTCAATGTGAGACCCAGGGCTGTTTTCCCAAACTTGTAGCAGAGAGTATTTCCGCTGGGCATTTCCTCAGTACTGAGGTGTAAGTGACAGCAGTTCAACAACACGTGCAAAGCAAGGCCAGTGATCATTTTAAAGAATGCAGCATCTCATGTTATTTGATCACTATATTCTCTGAGCATTTAATCCTCTCAAATATTTTGCAATCACTTTCTCTAATTACAGAGAAAACACACTGGAGTGATGTGCATGCTCGGGAGCGTCCCCTCCTGTTTCCTTCTCTCTGTTTAATCAAGAATTTGAATCACCTTTCAATTTCTTAATCCTATAATCCTGAAAAGAATGTACACTGCTCCAAACTCCGCTTGGTGAGACCTTGTAAAGCCGAACCTGAAGCCCTTTCACAAAGACTGTGAGAAGGGAGAGAAAATCCTGGAGACAGGCTTCCTGGCTTCCTTCCAGAAACTCAGGAAATTGGGACCCCTGGAGACAGTCCTCTTCTAGCTAATATTTTGAAGATATGGATCTGGGACGCCTGCATCAGATTTACCTGGAGGGCTTGGTAAAATTCTAACTTTCTGGGTCTCATTCTAGACATACTAAATTGGAATTTGGAGACAGGAAATCTTTCTGTCTGTCTTTATCTATCTATCTATCTATATTTAATTTTTCCCAAGTGATTCTCATGTGTATAAAAAATTAAGAACCAAGTGGTTAGCCATCCATATCCTCAATGTATATTCATTGTATTTCTTTCTCTTTTTTTAAAATTGAAGTACAGTTAATTTACTATGTTGTGTTAGTTTCAGGTGTACAGCAAAGTGATTCACTTATACATCTACATATATATAGAGAGAGAGATTCTTTTTCAGATTCTTTTTGCTTATAGGTTATTACAAAATATTGAGTATAGTTCTGTGCTATATAGTAGGTCCTTCTTGGTTACCTATTTTATATACAGTAGTGTGTATATGTTAGTCCCAAACTCCTAATTTATCCCTTTCCCCTTTCATAACCATAAATTTGTTTTCTATTCTCTGTATTTTTGTGTTACTACTAGGAAACTACATAGTTATTAATATTATAGCCCAGTTTAAAAATTATGAATTATAAGTATATACAGGATCATTAAATGGTGTCGCTAAAAAGGCCCTTGATCACTACGGGTCATTGCTCTGGGATCCAGAAAGAATGTGGAGGAATGTGAAATGGGCTCATCTAGGTTTACAGTCAGAGTACCCACTCCTCAGAGGTCTGGGTACTATGACTATGACACCCACCACGCAGCTTTTCTGCGACTGCCTGCACTTCCAATATTCTGACACTCTGTCTCCATTTAACCCTGGCATATACTAGAAATCTCAACATTTAAATATCCTAATTACACTAATTCAACACACCCAGAAGTGTATTAAAATAATTTCTTAGGCCATGGGTCTGCATTTATTGTTCAGTGAATATGGTCACCATAACTCAGAGAAAAAGCCCAAAGCTCAGGACTAGACTGTCTCCCCACATTACCTCCATCGAAAAAGATGACTTTGTTTTACCACCTGCACATCTGCTCTTGTTCATCCACTGCCAGTTACATGTCTGCTCCCTCTTTTCTATTTATCTTTTCTCTGAGAGCAGAAACAGTGTTTCCTACATTTCTCTCCTCTCTCAGACGCACCTGCAGTGTTTCTCACACAACTCAATTAATGCTATAAACTGGTAAGGGATGATGGTCCCTGCTTGATTTGAGGAACTCATCAGTAAAATGAGCTGATGTGTCCCAGACCACATGCTGGGAGGAATACAGATTTGTAACACACCTTCTCATCAGCCCTGGGTCGCTAAATAGGCCAGACTCTTTTTCTCAGAGCCTCCATATGTTCAGCTCACATGGATCAATAGAAACACCATATTGTCTTCACAAAAGCTTTAGATGCTCACCCTTTCTAATATACAGAAAGTCCCAGATTGTTTTTATCAAACACAGTGATGCCCCAAAGCTTCAGCTTACTGTTTGGGATAGGGAAGCAGTCCACGGTGAGTTTCATGGCCACAAACAGGGATATAACTAAACAATTTGGGTTTTAAATAGCCCAAAACAGACCCTGTCAAAATTAAAAGCAGAGAAATGCAGCAACTCTGGAGCTCAAACGATCTCAACCTCTAAAGTGCTTTCCTGCAACAAGGCAGAAAATCAAAAGTTAGGAGTGCACACAGCTGCCCAGCCAGAAGCGAAGCAAAGTCCCAACAGGAGTGAACCAACATGCTCTGGAGGACAGCTGGGTAAACAGTTCTGATAAAGAAAGACTCACAGTTTTGATAGAACCTTGTGTGTGTGATAGTACAGTTGGGTGGACTGATAGCTGCTTAAATATGTGCAGCCAAAGAGCACTGAGCAAGGACACTGACAAGTTGAAACAGATGAAGAGAAACACAAATAAGGATGGTGATGAAAGAGGTATGTTGCGACAGGGGCAGAGAGTGGATGTTTAGCCTGGAGAAACAAAACCTGGATGCAGACTGGGGAGAATCAGGGATGATGATTCTCTTCAAATAAATCATGGCATGGAAGATTTATACTGTACATATAGTTCAACTGGGTAGAAATAGGCTAATGGGTGAAAGTTACTAGGACATAGATTTCAGCTAAACATAAAGTGTTTTTCTGAAAATCAGAATTGTTCAGAAATGGAAGGAACTGCTGGAAATTTTTGAAGAGGTAGAATGTCCATTGGTAGAGACAGTGCTTCATTAGATGAGAAGCTAGAACAGTGGATCTCCCAGATACCTCTCAACTCCAATTCAAAGGTTCTGTACCGAGAGCCTGTTCCCCACCATCTCCCCCATACTACCCTCCGCAACCCACCTGCCAGGAGTAGTCAGTGAGGTAAGTAACAATCAGCAATGTTAAGAGGATCAAATGTTACAGGTATGTAATACCCATGAAGCCCTGTGCAAGTGAATGAGTGAATGTTCCTTTCCTTTCACTGATGGAGTGATAATGCCTATATCAGGGAGCATGTGGGTGGGTAGGGAGGAATGGGAAATTGATTTTTAGCCCACCATTATATCAAGTATTCCACCAAATCTCCTTTAAAATGGTCTTGTGATTTACCACTTGATATTAATAAATAGCTTATGATGCATCCAAAGTGTTTTTTTCTCTTTGGCTGAAATAAAGGTAAATATTTTAGTTTCCCTGGAGGGAAGTCATTTAATCCTCAAATTAGACACTAAACATTAAGTTGCTAAGTTTTTAAGCCATCCTAAAATTCTTAGCCACTTGGAAGAAAAGGTAGTAATTTACGAAGAGATTACATCCTAACACAACTGCCACTTTCCCATTTGGAGGCAGCGTGGAGTTGTGGAAAGAGCACTTGTGTGTGAGTCCAGTGACCTCCTCCAACAACTTGCTGTGGCACCCTGGGTAGCCATTTCACTTCTTCTGTCAAAGGTGACTACCATCTTGCAACCCAACCATAACCACAGAGAAGATTGAACACCACCTGAATTATATATGAGAACCATGCTCAGAGAGGGAGAATAGATTCAAAATTCACGGTACTTTCTGCTGATTGTAATTTTTCAAAATTCTTAATAAGTTGGTTAAATACTTTTATCCATAGCATTTGATGTGAAATAATAGTTTTTCAGCTTTATTTTCAACAGTGACTTGGGCCTAAATGGTCTTCTGTTCTCAATGGCTGGAAACCATTTAGGTTCTCTTGGTGGGCCTCTGTTGATTCCTGGAAATTTTTATGCTATACTTCCCTCATTCTTAGACATAAGTTAAATGCTTAATTTAAAAATTAAATGCATTTTTCCAAATGTCTAAGGTGACTCTCGAAATACTCATGGAAAGTTACTATTTTTCAGTCTACAATCTACATATCATTGTGGACATAACTGACAGAAATCCTATATGCCTATAATTGATCAACATCGTAATTTTCTTTTCCTCCTTATATTATGATTTTTAACTGAGCACCAAGGGGGTCTTTCAGGCATGCAAATTAAACTCCATGACAATCCAACAAGCTCAACATTACTATCTCAATTAAGGACATTGCTACACTGAGGGGTAAAAAGAAAAAAAAAAAAAGATGCAAGCAAGATCACAAGGAATGTTAAGTCTAGGAATTCCCTTTACTAGAGAGGTAAACTGCATGTCTCCTCTGGGAGGAATATGTAAAGCAAGTTTATATTTACAATTGCTTCCTGCTTGGCTGGGTAAATTGAAGTCATTTAGCCAAGCTTCACAAAGAAAAAGAGAGTACCATTTCCTGAATTCTCTGGATGGCTCTGGCAAACCACTTTGGGAGAGGGGAAGTGACTTGCCTGAGGTGATGAGTTAGGAATTTATCAGGCTGCTGAATGGAAACTCTACTGTAATTAGAACAGATTTTTATTTTTTACTTCAGTTCTCAATCACTTCTTTTCTCTCTAAAGTTCTTTGCTTAAGCTTTCTGCTTAATTGCAAGTTTTGTTCTCACTGGCTGCAGATCAAGAGTGGAGATCTAAAACCTAGGTGTGCCCTGCAATGCCTGTTTAACCTTAAAGAAATGAACAAAGTCTGACATATAAAATTTACTAGGCAGCAATGCTCAAACTGCTTTGATCGCAAGAAACAATAAGAAATACATTTTTCACTGTAACTGTACATACAGTATATATTTGTGTGTGTGTGTTTCACACACAATAAGAGTTTTATGAAACAAAATTTACACTTACTAAGCATGAGGCATTTTGGTCACCCTCCCCCCACCCCTCCCCCTCTCCTCCTCTCCCCTCTCCTCCTCTCCTCTCCTTCTGCTAGTAGTAACCCACTAAATTGAATTCACAATCTGCTAATGGATCACGAGTCTCAGTCTGGAAAAGAAAACAAAACATCTTATATAGGGAACAAAAGTGAAAGACTTTTTGTCACTACAGGAAGCCACAGTGGGGTGAGGAAAGAACACTGATCTAGCAGCCAGGAGGCTGAGGATCTATTCTTGTTGGCCACCAGCTGTGTTTGGATACCACCTCCCCTGGTTATAAGTTGTGTGGTCTTGGGCAAATTACTAAACCTCTACGTGCTTTAGTTTCCATATCTTTCAAATGGAGCATTTAGAGGACATACCCTCAAGGGTTATGATGAGGATCTGGTGAGTTAATGTATGAGAAGTGCTTAAAACAGTGCCAATGCCCAGCTTTTAGGAAGCAGTCAGCAAACGTTATCTAATATTTTTAAAACTGAGGTGACAGCAACTGTTCTAACTACCCAAACCTTTCACTTAGGTTTTTCTTGTTTGTTTTTAAGGAGGTGAGAAAGAATTAAATGGGGAGAAATGACTCAAAGTTGCTCTGCGAAGAGGACTGGTGATGTCATTTGACCTCAAGCTCTTTTTGAGCCAGCAGTGGTTTCTAAGATAGTTGTCATAATCCTAGATGGCAGAAGTTGAAGTAGAAAATTTCAAGGGACACTGCTGACACTCACACTACACTGCTCAGGGCACATTCAGGGCTGCGTCAGAGTCTGAGGACTTTGCTTAGTCTGGAGACACCAGAAGAGTGTATTCTAGGGAAAGGTGAGCAGAAATGAGAAGAGGCTAGGGACCAAATTATTTAAGGGTTGGCTGTGAAAACAGGAGGTGTTTAGCATGGAGATGGGAAGATTTAGGGAAGCCCTGATAACTGCCTTCAAATGACTGAAAAATTATCGTGTAGGGGTTACGATAAAACCAGTAGATAGAAGTTTCAGTGAAATAGATTTGAACTCTAATTTCCAAACAGTAAAAGCTGTCTAGCCACAAAATAAGTTGCCTAGTCCAAGAGAAGCTCTCCATCACAGGAAACATTCAAGCAGAGATGAGATGGCCTAGTAGTATGCTTAATTGAATTCTTGAATTAGTAGCAAGATCAAGTCAGATAGAGCCTCTTTAGAGCTAAAATTCTACATGATGACACATATGAATGGGCTTTAAAAGGCCGAAAGCCATGCACATATGCAGTGTCATTATTTTAGTGCTGGCTGCACCTGTCTGCACCACCTAGAAAGCCTTGTAAGTCCTCCAGAAGGCCTTCTGCTTCCCATCCTTAATTCCTACATATGACTAGTCCTAAAGTTCCTGATTCAAGCAACATTTGGGCAGCCATGTAACTCCCCACTAACAAAACAGCTACATCTTTGTGCAACACAACTTCTTGTCTACAGTGAAACGCCAGGAGTTTGTTATGTTTTCTTTTATCCCTTTAATAGCAAACAAACAATTTGGAGATAATTTGGGCTCCTTGTAAACTCCTCACTCCCTCTCATGCCTAAAAACTGTCAAAATGTTTGAACGTAAAAGGATTATTCAGGATTCATTGTATGAGACACTTGAGCTTAATTTCTACACTTTCTTCTCACACTAGAGCACCCAGGGCTCCTCCTCCTTCTTCCCTCAGCTCTGAGTCTGGGTTTCTCATCTCGTAGGTGGGTTTGATTAATATGTCTGTCAATCATATGTAAACGCCTTTGAGAAAATGAAAAGTAATGTTCAAATGTTCAAAAATAATGTCTTTTACAGTTCCCATCTCAAGACATCTAAGACAAAAAGCTCTGTGAAAAGACATGTAACCTAAAGAAGAAAAATATGCCTCCATTATACAGAACCAACATGTCCTGGCATTTCTGAAGTAGGACTCGGAATCGGTCAGATAAACAGGGAAAGGGAAAATGGAAGCCTAAGCAATGGTCTAGGAAACCTGATAAATATTTACAGCCAACTGGGGTCACTGAGGCCTCAAACACATCATTCTTCTCAGGAAGAGGGCACCTGCAGCCTGCATTAACTGTACAGTTATAGCAACCCTGGCTCCTTCGGTGGAATAAACCCACTCGTGATGATTTTAGAAACCATGGCTAGAGCAGAGACTCATTACTATCTGACTTCCACTTAAGCCGAGGCTGGGCTATAATGAAGCACAAACTGTCCCACTCTTGCTTATGCTCACAGGTGTCTGGATGGGGAAGAGGAAGACAGGTAGGGAGGAAAGGATTAAGAGGAAAAAGGATGATGATGTACATGGCAAGAAGTAGTGCAATTAAAACTATATGTGTGCTTACTTGTTCAGTGTCTGTCTCTGGTCCCAGTATTAATGTCTATCTCTCCTCCAGGAGACCCAGGATTATACTGGAATATAAAAAGTGTGCCATGGTTTCTGGCCCAGACTAGATAATACGTATTTGCTATAAATTCTCTCAGCTCATTCTCCTTTCTCCATCAAAATTGCTCCATCTACGGGCTTCCCTGGTGGCACAGTGGTTGAGAGTCCGCCTGCTGATGCAGGGGACACGGGTTCGTGCCCCGGTCCGGGAAGATCCCACGTGCCGCGGAGCGGCTGGGCCCGTGAGCCATGGCCGCTGAGCCTGCGTGTCTGGAGCCTGTGCTCTGCAACGGGAGAGGCCAACAACAGTGAGAGGCCCGCGTACTTAAAAAAAAAAAAAAAAAAAATTGCTCCATCTTCAAGATAACTTGTTCTGCTCTGCTTCTGTACACCTTGTGACCTGGCAGGCCCCTGGGTATTCCCCATAATGTAAGATTCTGTTCACATCTGTAAAGAAAATACAATGGAATTGAATGTTTCTACCTGAGAACTAAGTCTAAGGAAAGAAAAATAATAAATCAAGACTCCATTCAACTGAAGGTCTATTTCTCAAACCAGTTTCCTTGAATGCCTTACAAACAGCAGGCACTTAACTAAATTTGCTGACAATATGTGTGAGAAAATGTAGATTAAACATAGATGATCAAATATATGAGTGTTTACAGTGCTTTTGTTTTATTTCATTTGTATTGATGTGCTTCTTCTTGTCAAACGTTTTAGCGCTTGCCAAGAATCCTAGACTTGGAATCAGAAGACCCATGTAAATTCCCAGCCAGTGTGGCCACTTAATAACACTGGGAGCTCAGGCAAATCATTCAAATCTCTTGATTCTCAGTTCCTTAGAGTTACAATTTGGATAAAAGTAATCGCCCTGACTAGGCCACAGGTTTGATGTGAAAATTAAACACAACAGTCATTAGGAAATTACTTTTTAAGCAACAAAGCACTAACAAATGTAAGATGAGGTGGATAAGTTATAGTCTATAGGTCATCCCTTTCCATTTCTTCTGCCAGCTGCAGGCTTAGGCTACTTTGGGGGATCCCCTAAATCAAAGAATTAAAGAAAAATGGGCATATTTGTTCTAATGATAACTTGATAATATATAATTTTAACAGGACCTACACAAACATCTCAGAATGTTCCACCTTTGCCCTTTAACAAAATTCCCGTGGAAGTGGCTTCCCCATCCCGATAAAGTTTCCTCGCCAGGTAGAGAGAAACAGAATGACCTCTTAGATGGAGAAAAAACCCAGGAAGCAGAAGACCTAGTACCATATAGAATTAATAGCCCCTCTAAGTTTTACACAGGTGTTCTCATCCTGCTTTCTACACGTCATGATTTACCACTACTGGAATAAGAACACAAAAACAAATCCTCCATTAAATGTTGGGGAAAATTAAACTATCCAATGAAAAGGGAAAATATTTTCAGAGAAATTAGAGCTTCATAAGAATGTCCAATGGTCAGTTATTTGTCAAAGCTGTGGAATGGGGCTTCTCCACATAGATGGCAATGAATTATCAACATCTAAATTTACCATGACGTTTATCTGTCCCTTCTATGTGTATATAGGCATAAGGATATGAAATCTCTCCTGGGTTAATTGCCTATCAAAAGGCCCCATCGCAACAGCTTAATTTAGCTATCCGCTAAGACCCTCACAGCAGAATGTAACACGTGAGACTCTCATTTTAGCTCTTTTAAGTGGAGAGTCAGTATATTGATGTCTGGAGACACTGTTGCCACCCCCTTAGCGATGCTTGGTGGATGGTGACTTGAACATCTAGAAATGGTATTTCTTATGACTCTGGTGTACACTCACCATCTGGCTGGGGCAAAACTGAGCCCCATAGAGAATCAAAATAGTCTAAGCTAACTGATCATTGTTTTTTTTTTTGTTTTTTTTTTTTTGCGGTACGCGGGCCTCTCACCTCTGTGGCCTCTCCCGTTGCGGAGCACAGGATCCGAAAGCGCAGGCCGAGCGGCCACGGCTCACGGGCCCAGCCGCTCCGCGGCATGCGGGATCCTCCCGGACCGGGGCACGAACCCGCGTCCCCCGCACCGGCAGGCGGACTCCCAACCACCGCACCACCAGGGAAGCCCGATCATGTTGTTTTTAACTGTTTATTGGTTTTTAGGACAGGCTTGAGTAGGGACAATAAATAAGGCTCTGATGATAGCTCTTAAACTTTCAGAGGAAGAATGAACATCTTAGTACAAAGTTAACTTCCTCTTTTGATTCTTCCCCTCCTAGTTTGGCAAGAAAACAGAACATTCTTAAAGCCACAGAGGCCTATTCTTGTCCCTGGAAATTAATCAAAGAATCAGAGAAATCCTAAAAGCATCAGCAAAATTGTTTACCTCTGTTTTGAAATGCTGAAGGGAAAAAAGGTGGGAGGGGTGTGGCTTTACAATAAGCAAGAGAAAAAAGTTGATTAGGGAAGGTATTCAACTTTCAAGTAAAGGCAAATGAAATCAGTTTGCTGTTATTCTTCTAGAATAAAAAAGTATGAGAGATTAAATTACTATGTTGTGTAACAGGAATTAACATAGTGTTGTAGGTCAATTATATTAATACTTCAAAAACAAACAAGCAAACAAACAAACATATAGAAAAAGAGATCAGATTTGCGGTTATCAAAGGTGGGGGGTGGGATGGGGAATTGGATGAAGGTGGTCAAAAGGTACAAACTTCCAGCTATAAGATAAATAGTACTAGAGATGTAATGCACCACATGATAAAGATAATGAACACTGCTCTATGTTACATCTAAAAGTTGCTAACTGAGTAAATCCTAAGAGTTCTCATCACAAGAAAAAATATGTTTTTCTATTTCTTTAATGTTGCATCTATATGAGATGATGGATGTTCACTAAACTTACTGTGGTCATCATTTCATGATGTATGTAAGTCAGATCATTATGCTGTACACCTTGAATTTACACAGTGCTAAATGTCAATTATATCTCAATAAAGCAGGAAGAGAAAAAAAGTATGTGAGAGAGAAACTTCCACTTGCTGGTGAGTGATCAGGGGTGTTACTTACACCTTTGGGAGAGAATGGGTGGGTACCACTGGGGACAGAGACGAGGCCATCTCTACATCTTCAAGGAGGTCTTGAAACTAAAGCAGTCAGCTGACTTGACTTCCAGGAAGGATTGGTTGTCAACTATTTCGAGACTCTCTTTTTTGGGGCCTTTTTCTTCTACCTCCAATTTACTATCCTTCAGTTGCTATGCTCCAAACCCCTGGGTAAGCTCTCAGTGGCATCGATGTTATTAATCTTCAGTGGCCATGTCAATGACAGTCACTGCTCATGTAAGTCCCCACAAGGGATAAACATAATAGAGGGGCATTAGGCCTTGAGTAGACAAGGTAAGTCTGAGGAAATGAACAGGCTGATTGTCACCGTTTTAATAAAAGCACAAAGCTCCTTTATCTGCTATATAACATATTTTGCACCAATGGGAAGCCCATTCCTTTTGGAGCCAATGCAATTCATAAGGTTTCAGGGAAGATAAATCTTGCTAAAGAATAGAGAGAACAGTATCAGCTTCAAAATTCCATTTCTTGGGATCCTGTAAAAGGGCTCCTCCAAGCACTGACCTGAACACAACCCCTGAGTGTGCTCTAAAAGTGAACTATTTGTGACATCTGATGAGCTGCTAAGACTTCATCTTCACACAGGTAGAGCTAACTGGCTCACAAGGGTATGAAACCCTTGGTTTGAGTTTCCTTAGCTCTACTTCTCACCACCTGAAGAGCGTGGCTGCAGGCTCAGCCTACATAACTTGCCTCACTGGGGGCTTGGTGTAGAAATGGATCATCTTCCCTGGCACAGAGCAAGAACCAGCACTCTGAACGACTCCACCAAGGAAGGGGTTTGGGTTGCCTTTCATCAGGCATGGAGCCTGAATGCTCCTCTAATGTGCAAGTTCCTGTTGAGCCCGGAAAATGATTTGTTTGTTTGTCCAAATGGGTTCTCCTTTGGCTCTATTGTCTCACACCTCAGTACCCTACCTTCCTACAACTGAGCCCTTGCATTTGGGGGCCTGGCTTCCTGGTATCTCTGATCAGATGTCCTGCTGCCTCTCCTTCATGTGACCTTTGTTTGATCACATCTGCTAAGACCTTTGACATCCTCCTGTCCTGCCCCTGCTTGGATAAGCTGTGGGCATCGTGGACATAGTTGGCCACTGGCTCATTGTATTTTCTGCCTGTGCCTTCTGTGGTCAGTGGCCCTAGAATTTTACCCAGTCTGGATGCTCACCCTAGAATAACTGATCCTAGCTGGTCCTTGCTCCTCTCTCATCCTGAAGGCCTGCCACAGTCCTTGGTCTTGGCCTTTGCACATTCTGGCCTGCTTCTCCACCACGTGAGCCCTAGTTGAGCACAGGGAAAAGCCCTCTGCTCTGTCATCTCGTTATCAGAACTGCTTTTTCTTCCCTAAGAGCAGAAGTCTCTAGTCCTGTCAAGAAAAGAATCCCCAGGTAATTTTGTTCATGCTCAGAATAGCTACAGAGAGCTGTACACAACTGGTTGGCCAGACCTATGTGCCAACCAGGGGACTGGGGACTTCCCCAGCTGAGAACAGCAGCTCAGTAGATGAAGGAGGTGTCATTTATGTGTGTGGATCACTTGTGGCCTCTGATGAATGGTGCTAGGCTCTCTTCAGTCATCAAACACTTCCTAAAGGCCCACTGGGCACCAGCACTGCATGAGGCAGGAGAGTTAAAAAAGCCTTTTTTTAACAGGCACCTCCCATGTATCAGGCACTTACATCGATCGTTTCTAATCCTTCTAGTAACACTTAAAGGGAGTTCATGTCCCCACTTGACAAAGGAAAAAAAGTTAAGGAATTTTCTCAAGATCATGCACCTACTAAAAGGAAGATCAAAATTCAGACCCAGTTCCATGTGACCTCAAGCTCCAAGTTCTTCCCAAATACCAGATAGTAATACTACTCACTCATTCACCAATTCATTCATTCATTCAGCAAGAATTCCTGATGGCCCACTGCAAGCCAGGGCCTCTGCTAAGTTCAGCATGAGGAGATCCTTCACCAGGAATTAGAAGGTCACTTTGGAGGAGCTCAATTGGAAACTTTTGGGGAGGCTTTAGAAAGCTGTCATTTATGTGTGGCATCAAATAGGATAGTTGGCTTCCTTTTAATTATTAAAAATAATAAAATGTACAGTCCAGTCATCTTTCAAAAGGTGAAGTGGTTACCAAGCTAATGAAACTCCCAAAGATGGGGTTTTCTCCATATTTCTGATGGGTGCTAAAGTTTTTAAGAGGAACTGGATACACCTGAAAGGTGACAGGGTGCTTCCTGCAGAAGGCATCTGGGTACAACCAAGGGCTACAGATTCTAAGCACTCTTTTTATTTTAAATTAAAACTACTTCTACATATGAATATGAAAGTATAGTATCCAACTAGGAAAAATATGCAAGTGTCAAAAAATGAAATGGGAAGGCTTTGATCCAAGTAGGTTGAGGAACATCTTGGACAGAGTAAATAAAGATTTAAGTAGTCAGTGGCCTTAGCAGTGAGCTATGGAAGAGCTATGCCTGTTCTTTAAAAACCTTCATTTATATTCTTTACAGTCTCTAGAAGTCTGATGTCTACAGGAATGGGATGGAATGGAAAAGGATAAAATACTAGAGCTGGAAGACTTTTTAGGCATCATTCAAGCACAGCCCTCCATTTGTACATAAAGAAACTGAGACACATGGCCTGACCGACAGCTGGAGTGGAACCTGTATCTGAAACAGCTGGGGGTGCAGACAAAGAGCTAAGGCTGATTTGACCCCACTTGTGCTCATCTGTCATCTGAGGCCATAAAGAAGTTGAGACACACACCTAGGCATTGAGCTCATGACATACTCAGAGACTCGGATTACCCAGGGCATTTATTTTTGGAAAGGCCTCTTCAAGATGCCAGCACGGTCTAGCATAATGGACTGAAAGGAGTTTTATTTGAACAAGAGTGTCTTCAGTGACACATTTTCCATCATCTTTTGGCAAACATAAAAACTATTTCCCAAACGACATACTTGTGAATTACTCAGAGTTGCTGGGGATTCCAGTTCCAATGACCTTCTTCTGGTTTCTAAATCTAAAATGAGTTTAATAAGATGCTGGACCCAGACCTGTGAGTGGGGACCACAGCATCTGGGCCCCAATGCTGCCATTGGAAGGACTGCTGGGCCGACTTTCCTCACCTGGTACAGAGAGAGTTTGCTTGGACATGGCGGCCGGGAAAGAGGAGACACATGGGATGCAATGGCTTAGAGAAATGCCAAACATTTACTGAGAAAGTGCTTTGTTCCAGGCAAAGTGTTCAGTCCCTTACATACGTACTTAATCAATCTTATACCAGGTGAGGTGAGTATTGCTCTCTCCATTGTATGCATGAGAAAACCAAGACTCAGAGAGGTTATCTAACCTGAACAAAGTCACAAAGCTAGCAAATGTTCAGTCTCAGGTCTTGTACCTGTACCTGCACCTGACGAAACCTCTCTGCTGTACTGCCTTTCCTTCTGCTCATAAGTATCCAGAGATTGGGTGCTAACTAGGCACATGGGGGTAAGTGCCTTCTGTTGCTGGGAAAGTCTTTCTAAATAAACTGGAAATCTGTCTCCCTCAACTAACTCGCATTGGTTCTAGCTTTCCTTTGGGGAACATTTAGTTTAGCAGAAATTCTAAATCTCTTCTATAGGTAAAGCAGAAATGTCACCAGTACACAATACCAGCTACCCTGTTGTCTTACATCTGTGGACAAGACGGCAAAGAACAAAGGGGGAATGGGGTTTTAGAGTCCTGGTGAATCCCTTTTATCACTTTATCACTAAACAGCTGAGGACTTTGAGCAAATCATTTAATCTGCCTCAGTCTCTACTTTTTCTTCTGTAAAATGGAGTTACCTATTTCACATGTTTCTGGTGCTCACCAGGTATAAGAAGGTACATAAAACTGCTACATAAATATAAGGTGATTTTATTGTTTCATATCCTGTATATGGGCTTAGAGCATGACCCTATTCATTACACAAGTGCAAGGAATGAAGCGTCTTTTAAAAAGGTTTCTCTGGCCTTTTGGTAGGTGTCCTGCACCTAGTAGAGATGTATTAATATGTCGGCAGATGTCCTAGCTAGCGGATCTAGACTGACATATATTTAAGGAAAGTGGAATCACTAAGATTGGTACAAGGGCCCAGTTTCTTAAAACGTTGGATTGCTTACGGCATATGTTTTTAAAACAGGATATTATAGAGGAAGATGGGAGAAGAGTATTTGCTGCAAGAGAGTTTATTTTCACAGCTGAGCTATGTTAGTGCATCTGAGGCTGGCCCTGTCTCAAGGGCTCAGACACAGGACCACACCCCACTGAGACTGATTTTGATGAATGCATCTTGGAACACACTGCTCACAGTGGAGGCTGTGTCGCCAAGCCAGAACTGTCCTCTGAGTTCACATGTGAACAAATGACTTGCCCCACAAGCAAGGAGGTCCCTGAATACTTTCCAAGTCACGCTGATGAGGAGGCCGGACACGGCAGCTCTCTTCGCCATTGGTTATGGAGTGGCTGATGCTGAGCACAGGTGGCATGATTTGATGCCCTCACCTCCACTTAATGCTTCATATGTTATCTCGTGATTTCGAAGGGCTGTTTCCGTCGCCGGGGATTTGCAGGAGACAAGTTCTGCCTCTTATCAGAGAGCCAAGAACGTTATCTGAACAGCTGCCACCTGCAGAAAGGCTGGTGTCAAACCAAATACACTAGTTGAAGTACCTCTTTTAGGGGAAACAAACACATGTACATGCTCACGTGTGTGTGCATGCATACACACACTCCTGGAATGAATGATCTTGGAGGCATGAGCCCTGCCACACTAACTGGTATCCTATGGACCTCTCCTCTGTTCCCACCTGATCTTACGGCTGCCTTCCCACCTACAGTAGGACCTGCCCCGATGCTGGTCTTGTGGGCTGGGAGCCCTGGGCAGCAGCTGGGAGAGGGAGGGCTTGGAGAGCAGATGAGCCACTCACTCGGAGGCACTGGCAGCTGCCTTTGAATTCAGGAGAATCCTTTCTTCCCTAGGCAAAGGGGCCTTTATCATAGGCGTGAAGGAGGAAGAGGCAGGTTAAAAAAATAAAATGACACACAGGTTGCTTGTCACAAAGCAGAGGGAAGAGAATAGCTTCCCATTCTCCTCCAGGCTCTGGCCTCAGATGACAGCTCAGCACAAATGGAATCAAATCAGCCTTTAGCTCTTCTTCTGCACCCCAGCAGCCACAGATACAGCTTCCACTCCAGCTGTCAATCAGGCCGAAGCGCACGGTAAACGCCCATGATTAGCGCCTTCCTCAATTGGGTGTGTAAATGGAGAATCACAACTCACTCCTCAAAGTAGCTGGAGCCACAAACCCATTAATTTCTACGGAGCCAAATGTAAACAGAAAATGAGTGTTCCTGTAGACTCTCCAAATTTTATTTCCCCTGCGAAAATGTTGGGAGGAGGAGGGATATCTTCCTCTCTTACAATGTCTTCCCATATTTGAAATGAGCTGTTTGACATCCAGCCAAATGATTCTCAAAGGGGGACAATGAAAGCCCTGCACCCCCATTTGTCAGTATTTAAGGCTTAATGAACTCTTGGCGCCGTCTTTCCTCCCAGAGCTTCTGTTTGCTATTACTGTTTAAGGTGATCTGTCCAACGCTCCGATGTGCCAAGAAGCTTCGCTCATAATCAGAGATACGTATTTATTTACTAGTTGGGTAACGAACAGGTTTTCTAGAGATTGCCACATTCACTAAGAACTACCACACCCAGCTGTTCTCTTTGTATTTAAATCCCAAGCATTCTCCAGTGAGAGGGGCCCTGGGTCCAGCCTGCCCAGCCTGCTCCCGCCTCCATCTCAGAGATAATCTCCCTCAGCTGTGGATGAGTCTGGACCGAGAAGAAGATGCTCAGAGCTCTAAGCCTTTGGGCGCAAAAGATTCTCTACAAATGCACATTCAGAGTAAACAAAACCCATCAGGCCCCTGTAAGACTCCTACGCCTGATTGCACGAAACACATCATGATGGAATCTGCAGTTAGCAAAGTAATTGGCGTTATTACAGCTGATGGGGAATTTCTGATGCTGCCCGAGCTCCCCTTTGAAATAATACTCAGCCATTTAATTTGTCCAGCTCTCGGTTAGCTGATTGCTCTTTTCTGCTGGAGTTTATCAAGAATGAAACGCGCTGTCTCTCCAGATGCCTGCAGGCTGAGATTTCACAGACAGTTCTTTTTTCAGCACTCTTCCCACCTCTCTCAAGACCCCATGCCTTAGTCACCTTTCACAAGATGTCAATAATGCAATAGGTCGGAGGTGGGTGAGTCAAACTGATTTAATTCAAAGCTGTGTATTTCTAGTCCCAATTCCAGAGGTACCTGGATGCTCCTGCTATACCATTAAATAATGGTGAAAGACACGCAAAGCTCCAAAGATTTGCTTGTCCTAAAAAAAGGCTCACAAAATTCATTAGCTCCAAAAATAAGACAAGTAATAGAAGCTATCTTTATCATAACCACAAGGCCAGAGGCATTAAAGAAATATCAGAATTTGGATACATGCATTTTTGTTTGGGGGATCTATTTTTACTTCTGATATGCATGCACCCCTAGAATGGGTTCTACAAATATTCATTGAGCATCTACTTTTTGTACACAGATTCTTTATGTTTTTACACAATGCTCATCTTATCCCCCCATTCTCCACTTTGGCATTTCTGTTCCTAACCAGATGAAGAGTAAGAAAGCCAAATTTAGCCAGCTGTGTTTTCTCACAGTACAAACAAGGCTCGCATCTGGGTACAGACCTCTCATTCCCATCAGCAAGCTACTTGCCCTGTCAGCATGTTGACGATGGACTGCTTACTGGAGACAAGAGTCCTGCAGCCAGGACGGCTCCCTTCCGCAGGTGCCACCTCCATCTGACAGCCCACGGACTCCAGAACCCATATGCTCCTTGAATCAGCTCTTATCTCATCTTTAATATAGAAACAACTGAATTTATGGATATGAAAGTCATCATATAAAATCCCCCCAAAGCCCCCAGGCCCTAACACAGTCTCCCTGAACAGCACCCATCCAAATGCACTTTGGTACAATTCCTCACTGATTTTTCTGGGCAATAAATCATTGTGCCTGTGATTCTTTTACAGGGTTGGAGCTGAAGTAGATGTCCAGAATTATGCTGAGGATCACTAGACCCAAAGGAGTTGGTTCAGATGAGGCAATGCTCTGGTGGTTGAAAAAGCTCTTGATGCCATTTGTTTAAAGTCATTTTGAACAGAGGTCCCCAACCCTGGTACTGGTGGCCTGTTAGGAACCAGGCCGCAGAGCAGGAGGTGAGCAGCGGGCAAGTGAGCGAAGCTTCATCTGTATTTACTCCCCATGGCTCGCATTACCGCCTGAGCTCCGCCTCCTGTCAGATCAGCGGCTGCATTAGATTCTTATAGGAGCGTGAACCCTACTGTGAACTGCGCATGTGAGGGATCTAGGTTGTGCACGCCCTATGAGAATCTAACGCCTGACTATCTGAGGTGGAGCTGAGGCAGTGATGCTAGCTGGTGCTGGGGAGTGGCTGCAAATACAGATTATCATTAGCAGAGAGGTTTGACTGCACAGAGACCATAATAAATCAATTGCTTGCAGACTCATATCAAAACCTTATCAGTGAGTGCCAAGTGAAAACAAGCTCAGGGATCCCACTGATTCTGCATTATGGTGAGTTGCATAATTATTTCATTATATATTACAATGTAATAATAATAGAAATAAAGTGCACAATAAATGTAGTGTGCTTCAAGCATCCCAAAACCATCTTGCCCTCTCCGGTCTGTGGAAAAACTGTCTTCCATGAAACCAGTCCCTGGTGCCAAAAAGGTTGGGGACAGCTGATTTTGAACACTTTCTAGCTAGTCCTCCTCCATGGGAAAGTGCCACAGGTGGTAAGGCAAAGAAGCAAGCAACAAAGGCACTTCTTTCTGGGTGTTCTCATGTCCCCGCCAAACAGTTCCTATCTGTCCCTTATCCATCCTGTCTTCCTCCTTCCTCTTGTAGGGTCATTCTCACAGGGCCGGGCTGTCTACCATTGCTCACTTTGATTGGCAAGTGTCATAAACAAACTAGTGAAAACATCAGGCAAGATCTAGATTTTTTGTTTGTTTTTTATGGTTTCTTTTTCATTGGTAATCCCAAATTCTAATTATATTGTCTTGGAAAGCTGCAATTTGTGTTCTGAAGTCTGCTGCAGTGGTCCAGGTTCAATTTCAGTATGTAACTTACAAGAAAAATAAGAACTACAGCACATACTGAGTGTTTGCTGTATGGAGCGCTTAGCAGATACCAGATACTGTTTTGTGGGCCTATCTATTCAGTCCTCCTCAAAATCCCATGGAACAGGTATCCTTCTTTCACTAAAACAGTATCCGAGCCACATACACATTAAATATTCAATGGGGGCCACACAGCTAATACAGGGCAGACCTGTGATTTCAACTACTAAATGATAAAGTAATGGGAAATGTTCTCTGTGCTAGTTACTGGATACAGAAGGGTGAGAGAGATTCATGTTGTATTCCTAAATAAGCATCAATTTTTACTATTTATAGTAATAAAGATTACAACAACATCACGTAAAGTTTTTCTGTCTCATGAATCATTGGCTTGGGACACATGTTGGCAACATGGTTCTGTCAGAGGCTGTGATACACATTTTTAAGAAGCGAGTGATGCAGAAGGAAGATCATATGCAGAACTGGAGAAGGGGGAGGGGATGGTCTTTATCAGGGACATATCAGAATGCTGTGGTGGAGGCTGTCTGCAGACTTGATGCAGGCTCCAAACACAAGTAGACAGATGGCTGAAAGATGCCACTTGAGGTCTGCAAGCTGTTCCACTACGAGGGGCCCCTCTCTTGTGAGGGTCTCCTGATGCCTCTCAATCGACCCCTTTGGTCTGGTACAAGATGGTCAGAAAGAGGCTGGGTAGATAGGTAGGAGGCCAATGAAATGTGAAGCAGACAGTAGGGTTGGAAAGAACTTAAAAATAAAAAGTGAGTGTGCTTATTTGTTGGAGAGGTGGGCCTTTCTCCTCCTTAGGCAGGTTTAGAACTATCCTGCTAAAGGATTTTGAAGAAAATACCTCCTTTCAAGTCCTAAAGGTGGTCTGTGAATTTGTATTTTCTGCATGTGAGTCATTCCTAGCCCTAAAAATGTACAGAAGTTATGCATCACATTAAAATTTAGACAGGGAAATCTGTAACTCAATCCACTAATAAACACAGATACTTGAGATATATCACAAAACATCAATGACCCCAAGCCTCAAGTGAGCAGAATTACAGGATGATTTTTAAGAAGCTCAAATTGAAGCCACTTTACCAGAAGGACAGAAGAGAAAAACAAGAATAGAAAACTAGAAACATGAAGTCAGTGGAAGAAGTCAAAGTGAAATTAAACATTTTGTGTCTCAAGGGATCACATAGAGATCATCTAACTCTACACCCTTGCTGCTAAGCATTTTGGTTTGTTTTTGTTTTTGTTTCAGGTGAAAACTGTCTTTGAAAGAGAAGAGAATGACATTCAAAGTTAATCATCACTGGTTGGCCTCACTCTGTTTATACTTCTATTCTGAAAAATTGAGTTTAAATCAGATTTTGAGGGTTAAATCATATTTGAATATGCTGGCAGGGATAACTTACATTGATTCCTTTGATAAAGGAGAAAAATCTTTCTGCATATGAGGAAGCCCTTCTTCTCCCAACACCCACCTGCCAACCAGAAATTTTCCTGCGTGTGAATTTCTGCACATTAGGTCTGTTTTAATTTGGACTCACCTGCACGCGGCCCTCAGGTGGTCAGAACATCTTGGGAGAAACAAAATATTCATTAAAGTCTAAAGAGATTTAGAACTAAGACTTCAGAATATTCCACTGAAATGCCAGACAGTCTGGAAACACCTGGAGAACTTCTCTCTTCAGGACTAAATGCCAATACTGATTTAAAAAAAAAAAATCTGCTATAAGCACTGTCAAGGCAGGCAGTGCAAAAAAGATATACCTGTAGTACGAAGAGGCTGATCTCATGTAAGAAAAGTAATAATGTCAGTTTGGGTTTTAGTGCAAAGTATATGTATGCATGTGAACAAATGTTTTTGTTTAAAGTACTCTACTATTGTCACAGATGTCCATGTTAGGTAAGCAAAATAAAGTAGGTTGCCTTAGGAATTATGGGGAAAGATCCATGTTTTATGTAGGTATCCCACAAGTAGCCAGAAAAACACCCTTATGGGTGGAGGCATTTATTTGAGGGGGACCATTATTTACAATACAAACATAGTCACGTGAGCTCATAGAAGAAGGCAAAAAAAAAACAAGAATCGAGATCCTACCCTTTTGATAAAACCAGGAAACTGCATCTGCAATTTTTGGGGAATGACGACATGTTTTTCTTTTTCCCAACCCATATTTCTGTATAGTTACTTTGGTAAAATACTACAAAGATAAATTAGTAGGAAAATGATCACATGCTCGGATATCATGGAAATATCAAGTTGCCATAAAAGTTTCTAAACACTCTGTTTTTAGATGCATCTCATTGTGGACCAGTAACACACACTTGACAGGCCAGCACTAGTCTGCAGTCCATGCTCCGAATCGCACTGAATCAGAGAGCAAAGATGCACACCAAGAGGCAGAGGGCAAGCCTGAATAAAGGCCTTGAGAAAAAGGTGTGAGTTTACTAAGCAGGACCCTAAGCAAGGAGGACGCATGGGATCAACCTCACTCCTTAAGTCAGGGGATGCGGTGCACCAGCCAACCACACGCATTCTCTCTTGGGGTAGCGTTGGAAAACTGGGCCTTTTTGTATGTGTCTTAGAGTCCAGAATGTCTAGGTAGCAAGCAGAGGAGGTCATAAACCCAACACCATCACTAGCTAGGTTAAAATACTGGACAAATCTCAACTGTAGAGTGGAAATAGCAGGCGGTGGGCACAGGTGTAGGCTTTATAGAATCCCTGCTTAGCCATACATCCTCTTCCTGGATCCCGTTTTCTTCCTCAGTGAAAGGGGAAGAAGTAAGCTGTCTGATAGAAGGTTGCTGTGGGTTTAGTCACCAGGGGCAAGTGAAGCTCATGGCACATTCCCGACACAGGGTAGAAGCCACTGGAATGTGGGGTCTTTTATTTTCTCTCCTCTTCAAGACTACCTCTGTGCCTCAGTTTTTATTTAGAAAATGAGGAGGCTGATTTAGATTCTGGGGAGCTTCTGAAAACACCTGGAGCTTCTGGACTCCACCCAGACTAATTCAGTGGGGTTGGGCCTGGGCTCCTGTAGTTTTCATAAGCTCCCTCGATAATCCCATCTGCAGTCAAGGTTGAGAACTGCTACTCTAGGTGTTCTGTCTTGTTCTTTCAATTCTCAAATGAAAGGAGTAAGTAAGCACTGATAGTGGGACTTCCTTATACACTGTTTTGCTTTAGGGTGGTTCTTCCCAAAATGGCAAAGTAGATACTATAGGGCGAGTTCAAAACAAGCCAACCTGTCTTCTCATTGTTGTGTGTCTTAGATGGGAGACTACACCACCTACCTCTGCCTCAACTGGGTTTCCTCTGTAGAAGGGACAACAACTACCACAACTCTCCATTCGGGAACTGGGGAAGCAAGGGGATGAGAACAACAGAAATGCTTTGCCAAGATGGAAGGATGCAAAATGCTCCACAACAATTCCCTCTCTTACTCTGAGATAGATGAATTGCTTTTCCTTGAACAGGCTGAGATCAAGAAAACTCAATATAATACACAAAAGTGAAGCTGAGGCTGCTTGCCCTGGTGTTATCAGTGGTCAGGTTGGGTTTGAATTATCTTAACAGTGGTGATAAGCTCTAACTCAAGGTGTCATAGCATAAGAGGTAAAGAACACAGGTGTTGGAGCCAGACTGCCTGGGTTCAAATCCTAATTCTGCCACTTATGGGCTTTGTGACCTTAACGTCTCTGTGATTACTTTTAAAATGAAAATAATATTATTACTGATTTCACAGAGGTTTGTAAGGATTAAATGATGAATAAATGTAAAGTTCAAAGAACACTTTCCGGCATTCAGTTCACTTTTAGTAAGTCTTTGGCATATGTACACTCAATCAAAGGCCGTGTGGACATGTAGTAACACCAACTCCTGCTGAGTCCCACAGGGGCTGGGTGCTCTGGAAAATCCCGAGCTTCCTTTTCCATCTTTACGACTGTTGACTCTGAGCCTGTAGGCAGCGGATGTGCATGGGAGCAGAATCAGACAATGGGAATTCTGTTCTGAAGGACACTATCAACCCTGCAAGAACAAGCAACCTGGGAACTCAAGGATTTCACGCCTGCATTAAAAATTTCTGGGTTAGGACTCGTGGAGCCCAGGATATTTTGCAGATGGTTTAATCCCCTGATGGTCTATGAGTAGAACTGATTGTGGGGCCTGAGGAAAATGGAGTAAGGGTTCTTTCAGGGGTGACAAAGTCCCCCTCCTTTGAACACTGGGCGATAATCACACTTAATCCTGGAATGAACACAGTACCTTCTCAGCCTGTACTTCCTTTATGTTTATGGTCCCCTTATTTCTCCAACCAGCCTAGCAGCTACCAGGTCCACTGATTCTGCCCCTGTGCTTTATCTGGCATTCATCCCCTCAGGAACATGTCCACATTGACCCCAGCCCAGTTTCATTCCCTACTATGTCTCACATGGACCAATGGCACAGGCTTATTACTGGATCCCCTCTTCTTTTCATCACACCTACTAACTATGGTATAACCTTCTTGCATCACAGTTGCGACTCTTCCCCAGCCTCAAACCTTCAATGGCTACACTGTCCTCAGATGGATGTCACAATCTAAAATCTGGGTCCTTATTCAAACATAACAACTGTAAAATGCCATGTTAAGATAATCAGAGAAATCTGAACATGGACTGGGCATTAGAAAGTATTATGGAATGATTGTTATTTTTATAGGTGTGATAATGGCATTGTGATTGTATTTTTTAAGCCCTTATTTGTTAGAAAAGCTTACTGAATTACTTATGAATGAAATAACATGATGACTGGGATTTTTAAAAAATAGTCTCCCCAAATTTAAAATTAAAAAAAAAAAATATGTATCTGGGAGTATAGATGAAGTAAGACTGGCAAATGGTAATGATTACTGAAGCTGGCCCAGTGGTATGCAGGGAACCGATCACACCAACTCAGGAAAGCCGGCTGTCAAAGACTTTGCAAACAGGTTGTTAAACCATTGGCAGCTTAAAGTTGTTCACCATGGGGATATTTACACCACAGAAATCAGCAAATGCTCCAAATCAAGGCTTTTGTAACAATATATTAAAGTTGAATAATAGATAATAAAAGTTGAATAATATATGGAGGTTTATTAAACTATCATGTCTACTTTTGTATAAGTTTGAAAACTGCAATAATAGTTCATTAAAAAAAAAAAAAAGCTCAACTATTTTTCTGGACTTTGGAGACCTCCTGCAATTTGGTCCCAACCTAATTTGCAGCTATATCTTCACCATACTCCCTCTGAACCAGGGTAATTAAAGCATTCCAAGTCTCCAGACCATACCCAAGCATCTCCACCCTTGGTTTGGTCTTCATCCAGGCTTCCCCTGCCCTGGAGTAAGTTCACCGCCTCACTTCCTTCTCAGCTATCATGGCACACGTACAATGAATGACATCTCTCCCTATAAGACTTCCCTTCTTGCTCTATACAGATATAATTTCTCTTTCTTCTCAATTCTTAAATAATTTAACCTGTACTTTTCTATCAAAAGAAAAAGTTGAGTTCACTGTGTGTGGCAGGCATCATGCTAGGTTGCTTTCACAATATTGTCTCACGACAATTTGAGCCCCACAACAATCTGTGGGATAAGCTGCACAGCTTTTTTGCTTGATAAGGAAAATGAGGATTAAAGCCACTAGGTAACTTCCCCAGGTTCACAAAGCTAATAGTAGTGGCAGAACATTCCAGAATTGTCAAAATTCTGGGGAAGAGTCTGTGCAGCAGGGAGCCCCACATAAAGGTCTCCATGGGTGCCTTTGAATGAAATGGCAGCTCAGTGACTGAAAGCCCTGTTTTCTCCACACTGAAAAATGTTTTTCTGTGTTCTGAGGTACTCTTCTTACCCTTCACTGCAAATGTCCCCTTGGCCATAATAGGAATGGACATTTTAGAAATTCCTTTAAAATGGCGACCCTTTATAGAACAGCTATTACACTTGCCTCCCAAAATCCTGTCATGAGGCATACTTGAAGTAAAACTCAACTTTTCCTGAAAGAAGTATCCTCTCTCCTCTGAGACAGTGAGGCATTTATGAAGCAGGTGAGGACCAAGTCCTTTTGTGGGTGCTCTCCTCTGTGGGGGATGGGTCTTCTCAGGGTTGCTTTCCTAGCACTGCAGCTGGACAGGTGAAACTTGCATCTGAGATTGGGCCCCACACTACAGTTATTTCTTCCCAGCATCCCCAACCTGGGCCCTTGTAAGCAGATGCTTAAATGCCCATGGGCACACATGGACACTTTACTACAAAATTTAAGCAACCTTCACATGTCTGTAGGAACTGAGAGATAAAGAAGAACTAAATGCCAAGAAGCCGTGGATGCTATTTGTATCTTAGATGAGAGCAGAGAATCTAGCAGTTGCCTTGGATTCCTCCTGGAGAGCTCAGCCTGCAAAAGGAATGGAATGTCTAGCAAGAGGGGCGTGGTAAATAAATGATGGTACTAGCAAGCGGACAAAAATAGCCAGTTGCTAGAAGATTTTCCAGTGACATGAAAAGCATGCAAACAAACAAAATAGAAGGTTAAAAAAGGCATATAAAATATGATTATCAATTTTTAAAAAAAATCCCATAGATGTGTATGTCTATGTACAGTAACTATTGTAAGACCATACCCCAAAATGTCATTACAAATATTTCTGGGGTGCAGAGATTTTTTTTCTTATTTTTTTATATTTTCCAAATTTCGTCTTTTTAGTTAATTTTTATAGTTAACATCCATCACCACACAGAATTACAAATTTTTTTCTTGTGATGAGAACTTTCAAGACCTACTCTTTTAATAACTTTCAAATATACAATATAGTACGATTAACTATAGTCACCATGCTGTACATTACACCCCCAGGACTTATTTATTTTATAACTAGAAGTTTGTACATTTTGACCACCTTCACACATTCCAAAATCTCTAGTGAACACTTATAGCTCTTAAACTGAGGGGAAAAAAAAAGAGTAAAAATAAAATGAAGAAGAAATCATACGATTGTGGGGCTTCTACTAAGGGAATGAGATGCCTCTTTTTATTCCTTTTGGGGATGGAGAGAGATGGTCTGGCAAAGGGAGATGAGGGTCCTCATTTCTAATCATCCGAAGGCAAGAAAAGAGGTCGGGACTCAAGTGTGTTCATTCCTTTAAAGGCAGGAAGAACAAGGCGTTGGAAAATGAATGATGTGTTTGGGGGGAACCAAATGGAAGAGAAGAGTGTGGGTGACTTAGGTGTGAATTTCAGGAGCATTTCCATTTGTGCTTTTTAAACCTGCTGAGACTAGTAGCCTCCGGTCAGACAGCTCTCCCCGTGTGGCTCAGAGGCCAAGCTCGCTGGCCTGGGAGAACTCCCACCGCTAATGTACGGGCCGTAGAATCTCAGCACTGGGCTCTACCTTCAAAGTAATGTGTTTATTTCCAGGAATGAACATGGTGTCTTTACAAACCAATAATCACAGGGAGAAAGGCTGATAGTCACCTCCTTACCCTCCTTTTCTCTATCTGGATGCAGAAAGGAGAAGAGAGACAAGAAGAGGCCAGCCTCATACAATCACCCCTCTCCACACTTTCTAAGTGGAGGGGCAGCAAAGATTAGGGAGGAAATCATGACTATTTCCCTTAAGAGGCTGCAGCAGGACGGGCTTCAAGGGAAAAAAAAGACAAAAACTCTTCTATGCACGTGGTGAATGTGGACTATGTGAAAGCTGACAGGCCCACTGACAGTGAGCCCAGGGAGGGGCCCTCAGCAAGTTCCCTCCTGAAAGTCAGTGACAGTGCCTGGAAGGAAACACGACCATGAATGATTGTGGACATCAGGATGCCTGGGGCTCAGTTTCACCTGAAACCCAAAGAGAGAAGGGAAAATGACAACAGAAGCCAACGATGTGGTGCAGTGGGGCCAGAAGGAGGCAGCCCCAAGCTTGTGGGCAGTGCTCTGCTTCTCTTTGGAAAAGCACCCGAGAGGGTGGTGTTGACTAGGTGTTGACACATCAGGCCCTTTTTGATTCAGGAACAACACTGCAGAACTGACTTTTTGATCTGGGTACTACACTCTAGCCACAAGGTTCCAGGGCTTCCTGGCCTCGGGAACACACATCCTGAGGAGTGAAAAATATGCATTTATATTCCAGCCTTGGGGGGATGACACACAAATGGAATAATGTGGAAAGGTCAGATGGAAGCAGGGGAGTGAGCCATCTGTACCAACCACCTGCGGGGTTATCTGTGGGGAGGGCAGGGAAGCTGCCTTTCTAGGATCATGGCCTCAAATGTTGTGGACAGACCCCCAATATACTAACTTAATAGTTCATTTTAAATCTAATATCTTTAGAAATGTGGCTCAACAAACATGGAGAGAATATGATCAAGTCAGAAACAATGTCAAAACCACACACACACACACACACACACACACACACACACACACACCTTCCATAAAATCAGTCTCCACTATGTAACCTTTTCAAGCCACAAAACAACATCACACAGAGCCTTTTTTCCCTTTATTTTTATAAATTTCCAGATAAAAATAAATATTTAGCTGAGATAAATATTTATCCCACTGCTTTGTGAGAGTATGTGTGGAGGTGGGTGGGATATGGGTAAATGCTGATTTTCTTTTGTTTTTGTTTTATATTCCCTGAGATCACCTGAAAGTTTGTGTGAATTATATGAATAAGTACTTGAATAAATCGTCATTTTTCAGTATTGTCAAAAGGCTTCCTTACTATCTATTTTTAAAACCCCATTGCATCCTGACAGAAGGATCAACAAGCTGTGATCAAAACACCCCAAACCGTACATGGATTTATCTTTAACTCTCACCAACGGGGCCCTTTATTTTGTTCATTCTCTCCCTCAAGCCTCTTGCTCCACTCCCATTCTGGTTCTTAGCTCTCTGAGTGGTCTGGGGCCTCTTCTCCCCAGGACTTGGGATCTCAGCACCACACATGGGAGAAGTGTAGTGAGGGTACAGTGAGTTCTTGGATGTAAAACATATTTAAAGAAGAAAATATCCCCAAGTATATGGAATTATTGTTATTAGAAATTACCTGCTCTGCCCTTGGGAGTCTCTGCAGAGGTGCAGCAGGTGGGGCCTTGGGCAGCACTGAGTTGGGGAGTGACAGGAAGTTTCCTATTGAAAGGGGGACAGAGGAAGGGATGGAGCATCTCAGCTCTTGCTCTTGGATTTACCTATCTTTGCATACACACTCTATCTATACTAGGATCCATGGGGAACACAAGGACTTTGTGTGTCTGTCGTGCATTTGTTGTGTGTGTGTGTTGGTGGTTATGCATTTGTGTGGTGACAGTAAGCTCCCTTCCAAAGACAGGGAGGGTGATTTTCCATCTTCACCACTGCCAGGGAGGTCCCCAGAGAGCCCTTTCTTGTGCCGCTTGTGGCTTGCTCATAGTGACCTCCAAAAAAGCATTCTGGCCAGAGATAATAATGGCTTGTTTCCTAACCAAGATCAGCAAAACTCAACCATCTGCCTCTGCAGAAGTCTGAGATTAACCTGGCTGCCAGACCATGGCTACAAGGCATTTGCTCACAAAGATTCCACAAATATGAGTATCCTGTCCCAACGAGGAGAAATGCAGGAGAGAACCTCACCCTCTACCTCCTTGGTTTAACGCTTTCCTGAGCTGAATCACCCACCACCACGCTTTCCAAGCAGCTTGGTCTACATTCTTGTGTACTATAAAATATTAAAGACGCAGAAACAGGTTGTTTTGCTCATGATGAGATGGGAGGAGCCAGAGGGAGAGGACAAACTACCAAGTCATTGTCAAGGTTGGTTCCTTAAGTCAGAGAAGCTGGAAATCCAAGGTGGGGGGTTTGTGCCCTGGTGCCAACTTTGTTTGCTCACAATTCATAAAAGGATCAGTGGAACTTACCTGTGGCTGAAATCCTTTGAGGTCGCTGGCTGCAAGGTCACTGGCTGGGAGGAGCTGGAAAAGAACAAAGGAGTCTTCCTTAGTGATACTTCTCACAGTTTGCGTACAGTGTCCCCAGAACAACTGATCGGCAATGGACTCACCAGAGCCCAGATCTGGAGCTAAAGCAGCAGAATCACAAAAGGCAAATGTGGTGCTTCTGGGATAGGAGCCTGGACTGAATGGCCTTCTCACCTTGTGTCTACTCAATCTCTGACTATCTCTGCTGCCCTCTCCTACCTTCTTTCTAGGTGCCACTAATTCTTCAGAGCCTTAAGTTAGGGATCATGAACTATGGATGGACTCCATCAAGTCCACAGACTCCCTGAGATTTTAAGTACAAATTACGTGTGAGTCCATACACTTCCTTAGGGAGAAGGTCCCTGACTTATTTCCTATTATCAAATTATTCTGTGATATGACAAGTAAAAGAGACAGTTAAAGGCCCATCTCCTCTGGGAGGGCTGTTGCTTCTTCTTCTTCCTCTTCTTTTTTAAAACTCAGACCAGTGAAAATGACCCTTTCCTCTCTGCAGCTGCACATGACTCAGTTTCCCTTTATCGTACATTGCCTTTGATTTTATATGTTATTGAGGTATTCATAGCTTATGCCTCCAACTATTACACACAATGTTAGATGAGGAGAGTCAGGTTATGTATTTTCTGTATCTCTGTGTTTAATCAATATTAAAGGGTAAAGTTAAGGTTTTAATATTTTTGCATGCTCTCCAGAAAGCACTCAATGGAATCATAAATTAATAGAATAATCACGTTCTTTACTGTTGCTCAAAAATGCTGGGAAAATGGGCTAAAGAGAAAAAAAGGCAGATGCTTATTTTGATTCAAGGTGTGTGACTGCTAGCTTTGTTAGGCCTGGAGAGCGTCTGTGAAAACTAGGAAAGATTTCATATTTGCTGTAACAATATTTTGTTTGGTTCAAGAAAGAGAGGAAGTCACGCTGGGCTGTAGTGCCTCCAGCCCTCAGAAAAGCTCACCTGGGCTCCCTAGCTTCTCTCAATGACTTTGCCAAAAATGATGCACAATGTGTGTAAACTCTGGGATGGAGCAGGAAGGAGGTAGAGAATGTACGTACCTCTCTCCCCACACCCAGGCCTGCAGGCAGGATTCCCCAAGTGGCATTTGCCTGGAAAGGTGGCACCATCCTGAGAGAGAGCCAGCTCAGCCCCTGGCTGCACACACAGCCAAGCAACAAGCCGTGAGGGTACCTGACGAGACACTGGGGGCTGAACATAATTATACAGCATCTCTGCCTTCAAGGAACATACAATTTGGTCCAAGGGTAAGACACGCATGTGTCAGTGTGAGCAAAGTGTAGTAGGGTGTTAGTGTCAAACTGTGAACAACGTAAGGCAAGGAAGGTCAGGGTAGGGTTGCTGAAATAAGCTGGAGTTTGAACTGAGCCTTGAAAATGGACAGGTGGCAAGGCGGGGAGCCGCTTCAAGTCGGCAGTGGGGAGAAGATGTGGAAAAGGGGTTTACCAACCCCAGCACAGCTCCCTTTGCGTCTGTTCTCTGCCAGCTGTGGCATGCATTAAGGAAGAAGGGAGGGAATCATGATACATCGAGGATCGCCTGGGTGCCCAGCACAGTGGTTGCTGCTTTATAGAATTTTTATTTTTTAATCTTCATAAATCCCTCATGAAATACAAAGTATCTCCACTTTATGGATGGGAAAATTGAGACTTATGGAGGTTAAAAAACCTTTTTTAGGTCACACAGGTAGAACACATATTTGGGATTTAAATCCAACAGTATATTATCCCAAAGCTTATCCTCTTTCTTCTTTAACATGATGCCTCTGGTGGAGGCACACTGGAGATAATTTGTTGAGGAGACATGACATAGGAAAAAAGATGAGGGCCAGACTGTTAGTCAAATGAGCCACAGGCAGGAACATAAAATGTGTGCCCCTATGAATGACCCTTAACTAACCCTTCCTTTCAGACACTATTTTATTTAATTGGTAACAACAATCTACTTTTCAGGACTTGTCAATATGGCTTAGGGCCTCTGATTCAAGCACAGGTTGGGATGGAGCTGGGGAGGAGGGACAGACAGGCTAGGGTGATGTATGGGCATGGGAGTGACCTCTGCAAGAACAGGGCCGCAGACATGTGTTAGTGTATAGGGCTCAGGTCTCAAACTCTCCAGGCCCTGGAAGTCGAGCTGGCAGGGACTCTTCTACTGCATTTTCACGAGGTTCACCAGGCAGACAGAAGAAGTAAGCCCCAAATATCTAGTTCTTCCCAGTTCTGAGATGCTGCAACAGAAGATAAACCACAAGGGTGTTCATGGCATCTTAGCATATGTACTATTCCCTCACGTTAGTGGTTTGGGATTGAGAAATGACCATATCCACTTTGAATGGAAATAAAGATACAGAATTTTTGGTTATTATTCCTTAGGTCCCCTGCTCAGCAAAGTTAGGATCTATCCCATCCTCCCTGGAAAACTTACATCTTACATCCTCTTTCCCCTCTCTTAAGCAGAAGAAAGATGCGTGCAATTTAGTTATTATTATTATTTTTTTTGGCGGTGGGGGGGTCGTGCCTTGTGGCATGCAGGATCTTAGTTCCCCAACCAGGAATCGAACCCGTGCCCCTGCAGTGGAAGCACGAAGTCCTAACCACTGGACACCAGGGAATTCCCGCAATTTAGGTCTTAATTACTTAAACTTCTCTTTTGTATATATTTTGTATTTTCCTTTTTTTCGCCTAACAAGCCCATGCCCAACAAGACCATAGTTTATATAAATCTTACATAACTTCTGCATTTCTCAAAGTGTTAAGAAGAGTCTGGACAAACAGTCATTAAGTACCTGTTGGTCAAATGACTTACAAGAAAAGTGGGGAATATTGTCAAACTAGAGGTGAGGGCTAGAATGACTAAGTTACTGGGAAGTGTGAGAGACAGCTTATGACATGCTTCAAGCTGACAAGAGGAAATGACACCTAGAATACTCAGCACCTAGAGCATTTCCTGCATGAAACAGCATTCAAATATCTGAATGAATTAATCAGTAGGGGAGGCTGAGGCATGGCGGAGAAGAGATGAGAATGTGCTTCCACAAATCACTGCCCTAAAAAGCACTGATCCAGACCCGGTCCAAACTGTCCCCACCCCCCCACCCCACCCCCCGACCAGACCCCTTCCTCATTCTGTCCCACAGAAAAAGAGTTCACTGCTCAGACCATCCTAGCCGTGTGGGGAGGGATCCAGGACAGGGAGGCGAAGAGGGAGGAAATGCATTCCGCCATGGCTCTGGGGACTGCAGTCAGGTTGCAGTTAATGAAAAGGATCCTGCCTTTTCCCAGGATGGCTAAATGTCTGCACTGCTCCCAGAAAAAGGGTTGGGTGGGTGTGGGGGAGAAAGGCAGACAGAATTACATTTAAAAGGCAAAGGAAGGAGAAAATTCTTTCATCTCTCTGGTGGAGCTGGGCAGCATCCTTGGGCCCTGTCTCAAACCATTCTCATTCCTGACACGTCTCCCTGCTCTCTGGAACAGTCCACATTCAGAATATTATGATGATGACCCTGCTTTCCATTTTTGAGGAGCTGCAGTTTCTCTCTTGGTGCAAGTTCAATTTTTTTTCTTGGTCTCTCCAAGCCCAAAGGGCAGGCTGGGGAGCAGGGGGACTGGGGGAAGATGAAGGAAACTGTGGGACCCTCAGGTGAGAGAAATACCTTCAGCTTCACAAGCAGAGGCATTCTGCTGGCATTCCTCTCACACCCAGCTTCCTGAACAGGATTCTCCCTTTGCTTCCCACACCACCATAAGTCACCCCCAGCACAGCTGCAGCCCGCATCACCCTGGGATCTCCGTGGGCCTCAGACTGCCCCTCAAATAGCTTCTTTTTTACCTGCTAAATTCTACAGCTTCCAGAGCTTCCTTCAAAAGAGGGGAGGAAGCTGCTCCACTTTTCTCTGTGTCCTCCAGCCCCAGGAGTATCACTTCCCCTCTTCTGGCCCCTCATCAAAAGGACACACTGCATCCGGTAAGGGAGTCCCTGACACAAAATGGGGAGTGGGGGGGGACTCACGCTGGACATCTGGCTGAAAGGATCCCAGTCTTGTAGACATGCAGCTGGACACACTGAAACCCGGTTGTGCTAGGGATCCTCTAGGTTATTTGCTCTTCTCAAATATTCCCTCCCCGTGGGCCAGAAAAGTAGATGACAACATGTGAGCTAGATGGATGGGTGGATGGGTGGATGCGGCGGTAGGCAGGTACACAGATAAAGAAAACAGAGCAAAGACGGCTTCGGGGAAAACAAATGACCCTGTTTTAAATTTCCCTTAAAGACACCATCCTTTCATTAAATGCGTTTTTTACCTCACCTGTCCTCTTTTCAATCTGTGCTCCTTTCCCTTTTCTATTTTGTAGGAAATTGATTTTTTCCCCCTCTTTATTTTGTGAAGTGTCACTTGCTTCTTACTTTGGCTACAGGATGGAACATGAACCACATCCCACTCCAATCCCTCAAATGACAAAACAGTTGGGGACAGCCTGTGTGGAAGGCAGCCTCCCAGCAAGGGAGATAAACACCCAATTACGTGTGTGATTGGGGTTGTTAGAAACCAACTAGAAACCGAGGTCCAGAAAGAGTAAGTGGCTTACCCAGTGAAAAAGCAGAAACAACAAATCCAACCATATGTAGGCAACCCAAAGAAAGTTTTAGATGACCTAACACTTGGGGACTGGGAGATTCAAATCGGGAGGGGAGAGTGGCAGGGGTTAAGACAGAGAAAAGGAAAAAAAGTTAAGGAAGAAAGCTTGGTTTCTACCAAGCAACAGGCTCTGGAACCACCAACCATGAGTAAGCCTGCAATAGAGTTCCAGGCACACAGAAGGAAATGTGGAAATTGAATTAAGGGAGGTAAAATGGAACCAACAGGTTGCTATTCCTCACAGGATGATAACTGGAACACTGCTGTACAAAAGTTAGACTCAGAGGGAGAAGACTCATGTCTTGGCCCCGGGTCTGCCTCCACTCACTATGGGATCTGTTTTGGGGTCACTTCACTTATTCAGGTCTTGTTTTACCACCTATAAAGTGAATTCTGTGTTCCCTCTGACCCCACAGTTCCAGTGCCCCAGTGTGTGTCTCTTACCTCAGGGATAAAAGAGATGGAACAGACTCTAGATTATCTAGTCTCCTCTCTCTTTTTTTTCCAGGAACTTTTCCCCACTAAACACTTCTAAGAGGTTGTCTACATTCTCTGGAGGAACTTCTAATCAGAAGGACAGATGGGAGGGCAATGAGATAGTCTTGTACTGTGTCTCTGTTATTGGTGTGCAAATAGGAACTTAGAGAGTGGTCACTCAGGCTGCTACACGGGGTCACCATCCCAGTGAGGTTGCAGTCACATCCACATCCAAGCTAAAGGTAAACAACCTTACAATTTGGAAAGCATTAGTTCTAACTGCCAAAGCATTTAGGGTGGGTGATGCAGGGGCCAGGCAGCCAGCTTCCTCCCAGCCTAAGAAGTAAGTTACACACTCGAAGTGGCCATCCTAGCTGGGCTGAGTGTCCTTTTGCTAAATCCCCTCACTCTCATGAAATTTTAAAGGTTAAACCTGAAACCACTGATACCTCCAGTCTTACTTTCAGGTTCTGTTCCAAAGAGCAACAAGGATGGCTAATAATAACTGAATATAACTCCAAGCAAGCCTGGTCTTGATTGCTTATATTTTTCTTGTATTATCTTTTAAATAATGGCGTTCTAATATTTATAGATGAGATTTGTAACAAATTCCCCTAGACATGTAGCCAAAAGAGCTTATACATTTTTTTTTAAAGATTCCATGTGTGATCTTGCAAGATCACACATATAACCTATGTTCTTATTTGGTTGTTGTCCAAGACACAGCTATTTCAACTTCTGGGTGAGAATGTATTTAATCTTTCCTGCAGATTAGAGCTATAAGTATCGAGCTTAATGAAAGAAGAGGCCTCTGAATGCCCTAATCTAGAACTCACTGAGACAAGAAGTCTTGTTTTATGTTATTTGAAGCTGGTGAATCTACAGAAGTTCACCCTGCACTTTTTGAACTTCCCAGTAAAATTCTTTGTAAATGTCTTGTTCTGCAGACCAAGGAAACTGGATTTCAAGGATGGAGGGCATCTTGTGTGGTGTTGGGTGGGAAGTTTACAGAGGTAAACCTGGTATAAACTGGTGACATGAATGTTCATATCCTCATTTATTACGCATTTTGGTAAGAAGTAGCTCAAGCGGGTTAAGTCGTTTCTGAGGTTACACCATTTGCAGGTGGTAGGGAGGCACAGGAGCCTGGTTTGGAGGATGTGTGTTCCCTTTCACTACATCCTAATACTCCATGAGCCCCACTATTTTTTGAATGTGTATTAATAGAGGTTCTATCAGGTCCTATATGATGCCTCTGATGTTTCAAAATGAACCATGCATAGGAAATTTACAGAAGAGTGGTTTTCAAACTGTGCTCTAAGGAGCCCATCCCACTTTAGCCAGAACAGCACACCTCTTATTGGCATTTCATACTGGACTTCCATTTAAGATCTATTTGATTTAAAACTTTATAAAAAATAAAATTGGAATGCACTTATCTTAAAAGAGAAGGCCCCTACATAGGTGAAGAAGCCACTCCCAGTGCTAACAGAATATACCTGGGGGAAGAGAATTAACCAGCTCATCTCTTTAAAGATGCTAAGACAGTCATCTCTTACTAGGATTGGAATGGATGCATGAGCAGACCTCATTTTTAAGAACACAGCCTTTAATACTTGCCATGAGTTATTCATCGGGAAAATGTTTTATCTTCTTTTCTTTCCATTTTCTGAAAGCAGTGATGTCTATTCTTTTCATCTGAAGTTCAGCAAACTATACACTTAAGAAAGCATAGCTAACTTACCAGGAAAGAAAGGAGCTAGAGATGTGTTGCTTCTCAGGAGCACAATCTGGGCTATAGGTTCTTTCCTTCGAACTAAATGCAAAATTCACGTTCCATTGGAAGCATCTGTGGGCTGTTCCCAAAGTCAGTAAAAGGCCAGTAAAGGAGGTTCCCACACTGAACGTACGCCAAGAAAAGCCGGATACTGGGGAGAATCCATCCATATCTCTGCCTTCACATCATGTACTGAATTTCTGCTTAGAACTGACCAGATGATCTGCTCGCTTGGCTCGAAGGCTAGTATTGAAGCTTTATAATGCATCCCCTTGGCAAATCCAAGGAAATTGATTTACACCCCTGGGCTCACTCAGCAGCAGAGAATGGAAAAGTCAGAAGGTGCTTGCTTCAGAGCGTATCTGAGTACTGGAGTCAAAAGCTTGGCTGCTCAGCTCAGTGTAGCCAACTTGGCTGAGAATCTGGGCCCCTCAGGCCAAATCTAGAGCAATTAATCACAATTACAGGTGAATATCTAAAAGGGATAAAGTCAAGCTGGACCCAGTGATAGCTGGCCTTATAGCTGAAGGTAGCCACAGCTTTTATAAGCCTCAGGTAAAGTGGAAGGATCTCCTCTTTTGAAAGCCTACCCTGAACTCTTGGCAATTATAAAATAAAAAAAATAATTGATTTTTCAGAATGTACTTTTGCCTGTTATTGTACCAGGTAGATGCTTTAACTCTATTATTCCTCTTAATCTTCACATTATTAATGCAGGTTAGTATTATTTTCACCAGTTCACAGTTGAGCAAACTGAGGCTCAAATCGGTTAACTAATTTGTCCAGGGTTATAGGGGCAAAAAGTGGCAGAACTGGAATTTGAACATAGCTCCAAATCCTGACAAGTCCAGTCCTCTAAGGCATCCATGACCCCCTCAGGAATCCCTAAATGGAGTGGGGCTTTCTCCCTCCCTACTCTGTCAGGGAGTCATCCCTGGCACAGGGACATTGGAACCACTGACAGCCAGGCCCCAGATGACCCACCGTGCAGGTAGGATCCAGGCTTCCCACTTCCCATCAGCCCCATGCAGGCTCACAGTGTAGGCATCTAAGTAACATCTTGATCTTCTCCTCACATTTCTCTGAACTCAAGTTGACTTTTTTCAAAGAAGCTTCGTTCCTGAACCCTGGCTGACCAAGGACTCACCAGAGTCTGCACTGTAATGCTGTACACTAATCATCACGTGGATATCCATTCTCTCCCTAACCAAGTTTACCCCCTCTACCTCCCTTCCTGCTTTCCTTCCTTCCTTCCTCCTTTTCTTTTTTCTTCTAGCTAATAAGGGTGTGCCAGGTTCTAGGCACCATCGCAGATGCTGGGAATCCCCGTAAACTACTAAATGCTTTCCAGGGATCAGCTCCTATTATTAATTCTTCTGGAGAACCTCATAAGGCAGTACTATGATTATACCCATTTTATAAATAAGAAAGCAGAAACTTAGCTACATTAAGTAGCTCATTCAAAGTCACAAGAGAGTAACTGACAGATCCAGAGAACATGCTCAATTCCATCTGAAACCAAAGCCTATGTTCATTCTTAACTACTCCATACATGTGGCACTGCCGATAATCTAAATGCTGTCGTGGGTAACCTCATTCCACCTAGAAAAGACCTCTGCCTTTTAGAGACACATGCCAAGAGGTGGGCATTTATAAAAAAGGGCAACCAATGATGGGAAGAGGATAGTTGCATCCCAAGGAAGACTAATATCATTATGACCATATAAGTGGGCACTTTTAATAATACAGAAAAAGCCATCTCTGTTACTACAGGCAAGAAATGTGCTTTTATGTCATCTTCAAATCCAGCATAGCATGAGAACTAAAAGGAGCACAAGTTGTTAAGGATAGTCTGGCACTTGACAGAATCAAGGAACTGGACAACAGGAGGTAAGATCTTTAGGGAAGACAGACAACCATATTCAACAAAGATAGAGAAGTGAAACCCGAGTTCTCCCTCTCATTTTCAAGAAATAACCTTCACAAAACTAAAATTTAAAAGACGGTCTTTGTTTACCAAATACTTCTGCTTATGGTTTTCATTAGAAAGGTTATTACGTATTTTTAAAGAAGTAAATCAGGTTATTTGCTTATTTATTTTAATTAACCAAGTGGAACTTGTTTGTTTATATGCTTTGCTATTGGTTGAAATAAAAATCTCTTTGAGCTTCTACTTGAAAACTGTTTGCACAATTAATGTGCAATCTCTTTCACAAATGGTCCTGCTCTTGCCTTGCAAGACTGTACAACGTTACAGCCACTGTACGTGCTGTGTACTTACTTGGT
This sequence comes from Delphinapterus leucas, assembly GCF_059928025.1. Lineage (NCBI taxonomy): Eukaryota > Metazoa > Chordata > Mammalia > Artiodactyla > Monodontidae > Delphinapterus > Delphinapterus leucas. The sequence goes on along the minus strand of NC_143142.1, from coordinate 60,967,072 downwards.
CCTGCCATTCCCTAGGACAGGAGCTCTTTGAGGATCGAGACATCTGGCTATTTCCAGAATGATTCTTCACCATTAAAGATACTCTACAGAGTCTGCCACATCTTTCTAAAGTTGCTCCCCAGTATATTAAGCTTTAGATTCCTAGCATAACAACTTTGAAGGAGGCATGGTTCTCTGAAATACAGATATCCTTGCACTTCGTTAAAAATCTGTCCCTCTTGTATTTTATACAGGACTTCTGGAAGCAGCTGGTTCACCAGTAACTCTTCTTTGCTGGGGTGTGTATGTACCTGTTTCACATAGCCCTGCTGAGACTACAGTTTGCTAAAAATGGTTTTTTATGATTTTACTCTCAAGAACAAGATCATCTCAGAGTGGTATCTGGAAAACAGAGGTTTTCTTTTCATCAAAATCCATCGTATATGGATTATATCTCCCTGGATCTCTTCTCCTAATAAGATATCCTTTAACTGGTTCTCCCTGAAATCATGTGTGTGCCTGACTCACAGTCCCCCCAGTTTTGGACAAACTGCCCAGAATTTCCGGCTGGCTCAGCGTGGGGAAGCCTCTCTATATGCTACCCACTGAGACTGAGCAAAATGAGTGTAACACACAGATGCTACATCAGCAGGACAGGAAGTAGCTGCTAACTTAGTCTGAGACCCCTTTAATAATCATATGCCCAAGCCCTTTATTTATAGCACAAAGGGTCCACCACGCAGACTAATGATGTTCACTTTTGCAGCTACATTTGGCAATTCATTTGGTGACCTTGGGCAAGCCATGTCTCTGCCTGGCCCTTGGTACTCCCCGCCTCTGACGCGAGAAACTCTGTAAGATCACCTCATGATATGACAGGCTATGAATTCTGGAAAAGGCTATGGATGGCCCTGTCACTCACCCAAAGCATTGTTAGGCTTCACACAAATTGTCTATTACTAGAGGTACTTGGGGGTGAGTTATCAAAGGAAAAATGGTAGAGTGGTAGGGTGTAAGGGGAGGCAGGGCCCTTGACAGAACAGAGAAGCTGGTGAGGCCTAAGTGTATGTTTAAGAGAATCTATGCTCTCCATCTCTTACTGCTGTTTCAGAGAATAAGTGGCCTCTTGTTTCTCTCCACATCCCTTACTACTTAAACCTGGTTTTAGGAAAGTATCCACTATCAATCAGTAACACTATAATCACACTGCAACTATTCCCACTATAGCTATTTGCTGTGCTTCATTTCTAACTGGGCAAGAAAAATTGGAATCTCCAGGTCCTTTGATAAAAAAAAAATCCCAGATCTAAGGAATTGTAGCTAAGAATAGAGGTGAGTGGCCCATAATTTGGAGGGCGGAGGATCCATTGCTACACTGTGAGTTATATGAAGCAAGCTTCACTCTGGGACAGAAGATGAAAAAGAGGGTAGGGAAGCCGTATCTAGCTGTGTCCAGCCACTTACCTTTGCCATATCTAAATGGAAGGCACCTGTCAACAGCAGTGGCCTAATCTCTCCATTCACCCTAAGGCTTTCCTTGACCTCATGGGATATTAACTATTAACAAGCATCCTAATTCCAAGACACACAAGCTTATTTCCACATAGTATTGAAAATAATTTGACAATAGGGCTGTCTTTTAATTATTTACCCTCTATTATCTGTTGAGTGCAATACAGCAGGCACTCTTCATAGTCACATCACAGGGAATGTTGCCCTATTCCAAGGTGTAAAGTGGTTTTATTATAAAAAGAATGGTGAAGTATGAGAGTGACAAAATGTCTTTACTCTTAGATCTAAAAACATTTCAAATGATGATCTCACTTAATCATCTCAACAACAATGAAAGACATGAATGGACAGAAACTATCCTGCTTGTTTGACAGATGGAGGAAATGAGGCAAAAAAATTGGTCAATGACTTGCCTAGGGATGTATTTGGCTTTAGAAGTCTTAGTGTAGAAGGGATCCTAGGGGGTGATTATCCAGACCAGCCCCGCTCCAATGCAGGAATCCCCTTCTCCAACTTCTCTGACAGATGGACATACAGCTTGAACACTTCTGAGGAAGTGCCACTCACTATTTTAGTCTTTAGCAAATTCTACCTTTATTCAGTTGAAATATGCCTCACTGAAACTCATCCCCCTAGTTCTGAGCAAAAGGAACTAACTGCTTTGCTTTTATTGTCAAGATCTTCCTGTTAAATAGATAATGTGAACCTCATTTTACAAGTGAGGAAACTAACCAGCCCACTCCAGGCAACAAATCTCAAGTTAGAGCCAGACACCAAGCCCCGATGATTTCAGACACATCGTCTCCCATACATTCTCCGGTCCTGCCCATGTGCCCACACTATAGTATGCTTAGCCCTCCTGCCACTGGCCATCCCTGATACATTTGATGACAGGTATCATATCCATACATCCCCAGGTGGCATATCCTAAGGGCTTTCAACTCTTCTTCCCTGGATACGGTTCCTGGTATCATCACCGCCTAACTTACAAATGCCTCCCTCAAAATGTGGCTCTCAGATCTGAGCACACTGTGCCAGTGGGAGGACTAACTGTTGCTAACAAGTCTTGTCCTGACCTATCTTTAATAACTGACTCTCTGGGGGGAAAAAAAAACCCTGATGCAAGGCATTTGCCAATTTCCACAGTGTAAATATTCTCACCACTTCAAGCTACCAACCTGAAGGTGCTGATTGCAGAGTTGGAAATAGATGTGCCCTGTTGCCTCTTGCCACCATGAGCTGGCTCTAGCACACCACAGTGCCCACGAGACTATCTGCTGAAGACCACTGACAACTGGGCTGGAACTTAGATCAGGTGACTTGTATGAAATGGGACATCCCAGCAAGCTCAGAAATTAACATGTTCTCTGTACAAATTTGTGTATGAAGTAAGCCAAGCTTTTGAATGGAGTAAATGTGAAGGATGCTGATATTCATGAAATAAGTTCATTCAATAAATATATATTTTTCTAGGAACTGGGATATAAGCATAAAAAAGTACCTGCTTTCAATGAAAGACAATAAAGTAAAATGATAACAATAAAAATAATGATATAACCTGTGAACTGTAATAAAAGTTAAGAAAAATAAAGCAGAAGAAAGGGGCAAAGTTGGGGATGTACTGCTTTAAATAAGCCAGTCAGGGAAGGCCTGTCTAACAAGCGACTATCTCAGTAGACAGAAGTATGGAAGTGAGCTGTGTGACATTTGGAATAGAACAATCCAAACAGAGAGAACACAATGTGCAAAGTTACTGACGTGGACATGTGCTCAACATGGTGGTGAAACAGCAAGGAGACTGGTGTCGCTGGGGCAGAGTGAGCAAGGGGATGGTGGCTGGAGATGTGAGCCGAGCAAGGTCGTGCTACAGAGAGCCATCAGGTATTAGTGTGGAGGTCTAGGGCATAGCACATCACACTAAAGAACATGGGAAGTCTTTGGAGAAGAGGACACAGGACGCGATTTGAGTTACACTGTTAAAGGTTCCCTGGCTGCTATGTAGGGAACAGCCCACAGTATCTGCTGATGGATTGGCTGTGGAGTGACAGGGAGAAAAAGGAATGAAGGATGATGCCAAGGCTTTTGCCTGAGAAGCTGAGAGAATGGAGTTATCATTTCTAAAAATTTGGGAAGATCAGGGTGGGTGGTGGTGTAGGCATGTTCACAACCCATGAGCATCAGGTGTGGCTAAGAACTGAGAGCCTCAGTGCAGAACATATATGCACAGGGGCCATGTGGGCTAATGCACAGCCTGCCCTGGTTAGAACTCAAGGTAGCTGAGGATGTCCTGGGCAAGGAGACTTGCAAGGTATGTGGGATTACCCAGCATGTAAGCCATCGTGAGAAATCTGCATTATTAGGGACTCAAGATTAACCTGGGGAAATTCCAGATAAATGTGGTGAATCTGCTTGCTGTAAACTGAATGCTTGTTTGCCCCCAAAATTCGTATGTTAAATCCTGACCCCAACATGATGGTATTTGGAGGCAGGGCCTTTGGGAGGGGATTAGCCCTCATGAGGGCTCAAGGATGGAGCCCTCATGAACGGAACTAGTGCTCTTATAAAGATACCCTCAGGGAGCTCTCTAGCCCCTTCCTCCACGTGAGGACACAGTGAGAAGAGCCAAGAAGCAGGTCCTCACCAGACAACAAGTCAGCTGGCACCATGATCTTGGACTTCTTAGCCTCTAGAACTGTAAGAAGTAAATTTTTATTTATAAGACGCCTAGTTTACAGTAGTTTGTTACAGCAGCTAAAAAGACTAAGACAGTGCTAAACCTGGCCCTGTTTCTTCTCTATCCTGGTTGAGTGTGTTGGGCGTGAGTTTTTTCGGACCTGTAGACCCATGCCCCTTCTCGTCTGCTGGGTCCACTCAGGTCTAAATTTCAACTTTGTCTTATTCAGCCAATGAGAATGCCAAGTACCCTGCATTCTGAGGATACATCAATGAACAAATAAGATATAGTCCCTACCCTCATGAAACCCAAGAGTCTAATCAGGGAGACAGAATTATTTTCTTTTTTTTTTTGTGGTACGCGGGCCTCTCACTGTTGTGGCCTCTCCTGCTGCGGAGCACAGGCTCCAGACGCGCAGGCTCAGCGGCCATGGCTCACGGGCCCAGCCGCTCCACGGCATGTGGGATCTTCCCGGACCGGGGCACGAACCCGTGTCCCCTGCATCGGCACGTGGACTCTCAACCACTGCGCCACCAGGGAAGCCCAAGACAGAATTATTTTGAATAATAGAAATAAATGTAATTTAGAGTTGTGATAAAGTAAAAAAAAAAAAAAGTATGAGAAAAAAGTATGGGTATGACAGAGAGTTAACAGAGAGAGACCTGATTTAGAATTTGGGGCTGGTCAAGGAAGGCTTTCCTGAGGAAGCAACAATTCAGCTGAGCCCCGAAGGATGAGCAGACGTGGCCAAGCTGAGAGCTGTGGGAAAGGCACCTCAGAGACGGAGTATCATCTTCCAAAGGCCTCGAGCAGAAAAACGATCTGCAAATTGGAAGGGCCCTACAATCCCTAATGTGAAAAGAAAGCTAGACTGAAGTTAGGGCTCCTAAATTCTAACCAAATCCTGTCATTAGCCAGCACTGTGACCTTGTTCCACTCATTTATCATCAGCTCATTTTATTCATCTGTGAAGTGGGAACGCAGATGAGGTCCATCCTGGATTGTAAGCCAGTCAGGTTCATATACTTCCTAGCAGCTTAATCTTCAGCCTCTGTTTTTGTAACCGTAAAAGGTGGGTAACGCTGCTACCTCATAGAGATATTTGGATGATGATATATACGCCCGTTGAGGAGGCTAGGCGGCCAGTGCTTCATAAACGTCAGTCGCCCCCCTCTTCCTCAGACCCTTCAGGGGTGTGTTGAGGCTCAACCTGCACCGCTGAAATAGGATGGTGGGGAGGGCATGTTGTACCCCATGGACAGATGGGATGGCTGGCAGTGAGCCTTGAACGCCTTCCTCTCCCTTGCCTGCCCTCAAGCCCATGACCTCTGAAATCTTTTCATGTGGGAGGGCTGTGGGCAACGTGGAGGGGCTCTGGCCATGGCTCTGCTGTGGCTAGGTTTTAAATGGCCACCTCAGCAGAAGGGTGGCAACTTGCCTTCCTGGGCTGAGGGTGAGGGGTGTGCAGGAGGTGGTTGGAAATGCTGGCTTTTCTGTGGAATCTTTTATTAGAAGCAGGGGATTCCCCAATGTTCTTTCATACTCTTTTGGCCACACATTAAATGTCCCAAGGTCAAATTTATTAGTGCATCTAACAGCCCTGAGAGCTCTTGGCTTCAGTGCAGAATCCTTCTTATCTCCCCTCCCTCCCTGGAGCCTTGCAATTTAGCCAAGGCAGCTGCTTATGCCCACCATCCCAACCCCAGAGTGGTTCAATCCGTATACAAAAATAGACACATGCAGGCAGTCCCTGCTTCCATGGGGCCATCATCTGAAACGGGATCTGCTCAGGACATTCTCCAATAAGGGGAAAGAGGAGCTGGTAGATGATTATGTGGCAGAATGACAGAGCTTGGGCTGGCCCCCAGCAATCCAGAGAGGGTACACACAAGCACCTGAGAAAAGCCTTTTTACTGTCTGAACTTCAGCTTCCTTATTTCTGAAGAAGATCCAAAAATCCTGCTTGGTTCACAGGATTTTGGGGAAAATATCTCCCAAAATATTTGGGAAGATATTTTTGGGATGGGGGCCAGGAACGTCCTTCATACCTGTTATACAAACAAAGGATATTACTGAGGATATTATTATTTCTCCTGTTCCAAATAAGCCAAACGACCATGGTCAGGAGAGGGGAGGACCCGCTGGATCCCTCGTGGAGCTGGCTGCTCCTGAGCTGGACTTGGTATCCATCTCGGAAGAGCAGCTGCTATTTGACCCGCAGCGCCACACCTTGTCTCATGGGAACATGGAGGGAACAGGCCGCCTTTCCTGCAGCCACAGTAGAGAGCACGGCTGAACAACTGGCCAAGGGCACAGCATGCAGGGCAGCCATGGGGACACCTCGAAGAGGCTGAGGGCACCCCAGAGGCTAGCTGAGTGCAGGGTCTGTGTGAGTTGCCTCGATTTCCTTCGGGTCTCTGAGCAGTGCCCCCTGCCCGGAGATGCCCTTGAAGGAGGTGGGCTGGGGGCTGGGCAGGGCTCCTGGTTGCAGCCTCCCAGCCTGTGCCTGTGCATCTCATTACTGAGCAGGCCTGAATCAAAGCAGCCCTGTGCAGCTGCTGTCCCGTTTAATCCATTTGTAATCAAAAGTCATTAGCATGGATGTCTTGGTGCTGAGGTTATTGTGTGTGTGATCAAAGCGACAGCTCCTGCCCACTTCCCAGAGCTGCCTGCACCTGGGAGGGCATGGAGGGCTCTGAACCTGGGGCATGGGGCGGGCAGGCCCTGGTCATCCGAGGTAATGTGGGCTCCCTGAGCAGAAATGGGAGCAGCAAATGCAGCCTTGCCCGCATGAGGCTCAGCAGCCTTGGGGAGGCAGGCCCCTGGCCCAGGTTTCCCCTTTGGAGGCTGACATTCCCAACTCAGAGACTTGGGGGAGCAGGTGGAGGCAGGGGTAGACTGCGGCCAAGTAGGGCACACTTAGTATTAGACTCAGGAAGGATTCCTAAACTCTCACTTATAGAAGAAGACACTGAGACCCAGACAAAGGGAGCACAGTATGTGCCTGGCAGGCGCTTGTGGGTTATGTGGTAGGAAGGAAAGAAAGAGAGGAAGAGAGAGGAGGCCAGGAGAGAAGATGAGACGAAGTTACCCCAAGTGCCGCACAGCTGAGAAAGGAAAGAACGCAAGGCTAAAGAAGTAGAGTGGGAGGAGCTAAGGAGTCAAGATGTTCTGGGCCTTTAATAGTCTATATACTCCTTCCTACACACCAGCTCCGGTAACTCTCTGAGCCGTCTCCCTAAAGGCAGTGAAATCCCAGCCCAGATCTTGTCCTCTATTTATAAATTCTGCCTGAGTAAAGCTTGATAGCCCACTTCTCTCTGGCTGTCCAGATTACGAACATCACTAAGATCCAAAGGAAGGCTTTCAAGAAGTTTCCCGGACCTCCCTTCTCTGAACCGTCCTACCATGTTCTATCTTTAACACTCATTTGGTACTTAGCATGCCTTGTCCTTCTGATAGCTTCTGGGTTGACAGGGGATATAATTCCTCTGACTCTCAGATGATGACGACGATGACACTGACAATGATGCTGAGTGTATGAGCCTTGCTCTATCAGCCAGGCTGACGCCCCTACGGGCAGCTGTTGTGTAGTGCCCTTCAGGACACCCCTCCATAGCTGCTCTGGGGTTGATCAGGTGTCTTTGACAGGAGATTGGGAGCTTCTTGAGGGCAGCGCTGGACCTTGGATAACCTTGCATCTGTCTCCAGGGCCACACACAGTCCTCAGACACAGCAGTGTCTGCCGAAGAGTGAATGAAAGACACAAAGAGTTCTGCATGAACATATCTGTGATTGCATTTTAACATGGTCAGTGAGGCTGCCCAGAGGTGCTGCATTCCCACCAAAACTTCTGAACCATTCTCAAGGAGCCGCAGAAAGCAAAAGAACAGGGCGTAAGGGGGAGTGGGGCAAGTGGTCTGTACACATGACCTGGGTGCATGGCAATACTGCATGGGAGTAGCCCCCTTGAGTTTGGGGAGATTCTAATATCCCCACATGGGAAAGAGTCCTTTGGGAGTTGCATGCATTCTTTTAGACCCCAATGGGTGCCTGGGATGCAAATTCTGTGATATATCACAAGTTAATACACGATATACATGTATTAACAGTTTACATGGCTATAGTTTTCACCACTGATTTAGGGGATAAAGGAATATCCCAGAGCCAATTTGTGTATGACTTTGTGCAGTCCTTCACACCAAGAATGATCAAGTTTGGGAGCTGAGAGCTAAGTGGGAGGGCAATTGACCTGGGGGGGGCAATTTAGAAACATTTACAATAGAACCCAATACTAAGAGAACTAATCTTTCCTTTGCTGAGTCCTGTGTCATGTTGAAAGATAACCAAATACTCCAAAGGTATAAATAATAAATAATTACCCAGTACAGAGTGGGACACTGATGGTAATAACTAACCTTTATTTAATAAGCTCTCACGTTTGCTGGGTGTGTCAGACACATCTCATTTATTTCTCACAACAATTTTTCTGAATGGGCATCAGAAATTCCATTCTGCAGATTCACTGACATTAAGTCATTTGCCCAAGACCGCCTGGTTAGAAAGTGACTGAGTTGAGACCTGAACTCCTGTCTCTGATCCCACTGATGCACGCTCTTCTCCGTGGCCTTCACCACCTCTGGCTCAGCTCCACCTCGGGAGGCCATAACTGATGTACTGCAGCCACACGGCACAGGGAGAACCCAGGTATCTCAGTACCTGCCTCATCTCTCTGTTTGCCCACACTTCAGCACCTTGACAAACAGGCAAACCACCACAGACACACTGCTGGAAAAAACATTAGACTATATTCAAATTGAATCTTCTCTTTTTACAGATTAGTGAAGTAAAGCTCTGAAAGGTTAATCACCTGCTCAACACCACGATGCTAGTATGTGATAGGCCCAGGCTTAAAACCCAAGTCTCTGACTCTCAGTTCACTGCTATTTTTATGGAATTGTGGTATCTGAGAATGGAACAGTGGCTGGGAAGTGGGGACTTGTGGGTATCTGTCTTTTGGGCACTGGCATTACAAGGACAACACTCTACTTAAAATGTCCAGAGGTAACTTACTAATATGTTGACACCAGGGGCACATGGGACCAAGTGCCAATCTCGGCCTCCCAGGAGCAGATCAGGGTGGCTCTGGCACAGGCATCCATTCAGGACATAGCGTGTTGTATCCACCCGGCCTTTACAACACTGCGCTACCAGGGACTCACAATAAACACAGGACATCGGGGAGAGAAGGTAGAGATTTTCTTCCCTGATTTTTGAGAATCCACAATTTCAGCTTAATTTGTAATAGATAGTGAGCGTAAAGAAACTGACAACAGGGCCATCAGCTATTCTGTTAGTAACACTTGAGGCCATGGCACTTCAATATGACTCGAGCCAGCTGTCCAATGCACAAAATGACCTTTAGCCCCATCCTTGGAGAAATGTAATTCTCTTCATGCCTCTTTCTGTCCACAGGGAGTTAGAAACCAGAGCTGCCAGAATAATCAGAAGGCTTCCTAATGACCATGCTCAAACAAGCGGAGATTACGTATTGTCAGAAATAATGTAGTCTGCAACTCTTCTCATCTGTTTCATCGTGTTTGTATTTTTAAACCACCTCTTGAGGAAGAAATGAGACAGTTGGAAGTCCTCCCTGTTCTTGCACCTAGAGATAGATTTATCTTCTTCATCTGAAATGCCAGGGGAAAAATTAGAATGTGGTGAGTTCAGAGGCTTTCTAGTTTGGCAATTTCTAGCCCATAAAGTGGGTATACACGTCTTTTCTAGACACATAACTGAACATGGATTAACTATCTGTACATTGATATGAGCAAAGACAGCTTCTCTGAACGCTGCTTCCCAGCCTTCGTCGATACATCCATGGATCAGATGCACGTGTGCTGATCTGTCACAGAGCACTTATGATGCTCACTGCAACCCCTGCTCCTATACTCTCTGGTGGCTTTCCATCATTTCTAATAACATCTGCAATCCTTACTGTGGCCTTCAAGGCCCTCTACACTTATCCTCTCATCCCCTAGACCTCTGGCCCACCCAGCTCCAGCTGCCATGGCTCCATGTTCCTTTTACACAGTCAGCTTGCAATTCTTGTCAGATGTACTACAGAATAGCCTAGTGTTTTACACACACACACACACACACACACACACACACACACACTCCATGGTGAGGTCTGACCCTAGAGAGTTTTTTTAGATTTGCCAGGGTGATTATTACATTTAGCCAGGGTTGAGGACTAAGGCTTTTGCACTTGCTGTTTTCTCTGCCTGGAATTCTCTTCCCTGGGATGCCTGCCAGCTCTCTCCCTAACTTTATGCAGGCCATGATATGTATCAGAGAGGCCTTCCCAGGCTACTCTCTCCATATCAGCACCTTTTCCATTGCTTTCCATCCTCTGACATGTTTTATCCTTCTTTGTACATTTATGCTCTGTGACATTTTATTATATATTTCTTAACTCATTTATTGTCTGTCTCTCTTCTAACCCCTGTCCCATCCTACTTCAGTGTAAACTCCCAAAGTGCAGAGATTTGTTTCATTTACTCCTCTATCTCAGCAGTGCCTGGCACATTGTAGGAGCTAAATGAGGACTTGTTGCGCAAAGCAAGGCATGAATATCTCTCTGCTCTGCAATCAGGAGGGATCTGCTTTGTGTTCCCAGCACTGGAGATGGGTTTGCATCAAGCCATTTCCACTTTGTCACATAAGTGCAAGCCAGGTTTGGACTTTCAGCCAATGGCCCTGTGTACGCACTGAGAGGTGGCTGTGGATGACTTAGCTCAGAGCTCTTATCTGGGAAGGCACAGAGTGGAGGATGGAGATGCTAGTGTGATAAATGACTGGGCAGGCACCATGGCAGAACTGTGTAAGGCACTAGGCAAACAGGCATGGCCTGAGTGGCCTCTGGCTGGGGCTGGCTCCTTTGGGAAACAGGAGGCCTTAGAAGTGGGAAAGCAGGACTTGGACTATTGAGCAGACCCTACAGCCATCAGGTAGATTGGGACCACTGTGGTGTTACGCCTGTTCTTAACCTCCCCACCCCACCCACCCTTGCTCCCAACTCTAACATCTGTTACAGGCTATGTTTTATCCCCTCTTTCCAATGTCAGTCTAGCTTTGGTTCTGATACATGCATGAGAGCCCAGTATGGCCATTTCAGTTAAGTTCCTTTGACTGACCAGGACTACCCCTGTCACTATAGAGTTCTCTGGAAAGCAGAGCACCTTTCATGAGCTCCCAGCCACAGCCCCATGTGGAAAAGTTCTACATAAGGTGGGGGGATGGTAACAGTCATTGAGACTCATTCAATTTATTGATTTGGGAAAGTAGAGACTACAGTGGATTTGACTGAGATTTCCAGATAATATTGATGCAACAGCCAATTGGAGAAGTTAGGACTAATCAATATTTTGGGAGGCAAACATCCTGATCACACTAGGCTATGAGAGATTCCTCTAGAATGTGTACTTGGTCATTCAACAAACATTTCCTGAGCACTTACTGTGTGCTGGAGCAAAGGGGGCCCTTGGGCAGGGTGCTTCAGCACTTCATGCCCAGGGCGCTCAAACCCTGGCTGTGCCTAATCACCTGAGACTGTTTTTAAAAGGAAATGTTTGGGCTTCCCTGGTGGCGCAGTGGTTGAGAGTCCGCCTGCCGATGCGGGGGACACGGGTTCGTGCCCTGGTCCGGGAAGATCCCACATGCCGCGGAGCGGCTGGGCCTGTGAGCCATGGCCGCTGAGCCTGCGCATCCGGAGGCTGTGCTCCACTACGGGAGAGGCCACAACAGTGAGAGGCCCGCATACCGCAAAAATAAAAAATAAATAAAAAATAAAAGGAAATGTTTAACATATAAGGCTCTGATATTTCAGTTCACAAGGTTCAGAATGAGGCCGAGCACATACTGTATGATTTTGTTTATAGGAAATGTCCTCAATAGGCAAATCCAGAGAGACAGAAAGTAGATTAAAGGTGTCTTAGAGCTGGGGATGGGGAGGGGAAATGGGGAATGTCTTCTAATGAGTATAGGTTCCTTTTTGGGGTGATGAAAATATTCTGAAATTAGATGGTGGTGATGGTTGCACAACGTTGTAATATACTAAAAACCAATGAACTGTGTACTTTAAAATAATGAATTTTTAGAATGTGAACTATATCTCAATTTTTAAAAAGATGCTTTGAGAGCATTAAATTTTTAAAAACTGAAGGAACAGGACTGGGCTTCTAAATTTTTTAAGAAGTTCCACAGGTAGTTGGGAAGCACAGCCAAGGTTGAAAACCACTGTGCTCACTCCCTGAATCATCTCAAAAGAGACTGCAGCAGACTAAGGGTTAAGCCCTCCCAAGGCAACAGGCAAGAACGTGCTTATGTAAATTCTGAACCTGAGGAGCCCTGAGTTTCCAGGTGGAAGCTCAGGGAGACTCATGTTCTCAGGCACCTCCGGGCATCCCCTCTGCTAGGCACTGGGGACACAGGAAAGCCAAATGCAGACTCAGCTTTGCACAAAGCAGATGCTCTGTTCTCATTTACCCCAGGAGGAAGTATTGCTGCCAACAGCGGGCCATGCAACCTGAAGATCTTGATTGAATTTCTAAATGTTCCCCCCCCGCCCCAACTCTCCCCCAAGCAGATTTCCCCCTTGAGTATAGAGCGTAGATGGTAATTAATTAGCTGGGCTCCTGGATGAATACAGATAAATGAGAAAGCAGTGGTTGGGGGGCTAGCCTTGCCTGGAACAAGCCTTAGAGGGAGCAGTCCCCAGAGCATTGGGGCAGAGCACGCCATGCCCTGGCAGCACTGGGTGTATGAAACAGGCCATCCCTATGGGGACCTATGGCTCTGCAGACCCCCAGCTGCAGTCTTCCTCCAAATTCAATGCACTGTGCAAACCAACAGGGAAATTCATCACCCAGACAAGAGACTGACTGCTGAAGAACACTGAACAGAATATCTTGGTGCCTTGAGTGGGAATTCAGCTCACGGGTGCCCATGTAGGTTAATGAGATGAAGTGTGAAGCTTCCTGCTTCCTGGAAAGTTCTGTGTGAATAAATGGCTGCAATCAGGCAGTTCTGAAGGGGCCAAGGGTAATGAGGAGAGTAAAAATAAAAAGAGGCTGGATAGCTGCCTGAGACTCCTGGAGACATCCCAGGTCCCTGCAGAACCATGGTCCAAGGAGGCTATTTCACTGTGGGTGGGAAAACCAACATAGTTAGAAGTAGCACCATCTAGTGTGATAACCACACTCAATGAAACCTCCTCCGCTCTGAGTTTAAAAGAAAATGCAATATTTGTGGATTTTTGTCTCTTCTCTAATCACTATCTGGCAATTGCCCAACAGTAAAAGAGAACAGCCACTTGTAACTCTTCTACCATTCAGAAAAAACTCTCGCTCACATGATCAAACTTTATCAGTCACCGATTCACATCGAGACCCTTCTCTCCACAAAACTAATCTCTTTCCTGGCCCCAGGCATGGGTGTGAATGTTACATCATGTTGAAAAGCAAACTTTGCCCACGGCTGCTTTTCCACCAGCCCCTACGACAACCTCAGCCCTCCACGCGGCCACTCCTGATTGTCTCCTTCTGGAAACTTCTGTGTATCTTGCACTGCTTCCCCAGCCATCAAGACCCTCCAGCAACCTCCTCTTCTAAACTTGTAAACTTCAAATACTGATCATCCTTAAGGGGACACCCAGCATATGCTGCCTTGTTGTACTGGTCAACTGAGTCAGGTTTTTACCTGCCCCTCCAGGTGGATGGTAAGCGCCTACAAGGCAAAGCCCATGATTTCTCTTCCCTCATCGCATGACCAGTGGAGGGTTTTGGAGTAGATCTACTTGACTTCAAATCCCAGCTCTGGCCTTACTAAACGTCCACACCTGAGCAAACTGAAAAACTCTCAGTTTATTCTCTCCCACATGGACTCAAGGTCCACACATCTCCACGGGGGGCCTCCAGGAGCACAACGCGCTGGATAAGAAAGCAGGAAGCAGAAAGAGACTCTCCAATTGATGTCGAAACAACGCAGCAGTGGCCTAATGTGTGTGGGGAGGAAGGGGGGGCGGGGGCAGACAGAGGCAGAGACAGGGGAGAGAGAGTGGATATGAATGAGAGAGAATGGGGGAGGGGAAGGAGAGAGGAGAACGGAGGAGGACAGACCCAGCAAAGAGAGGGAGGGGCTATATTTGGGGGTGAAGGCTGATATTCCTGACAGAACTTAGACAAACAAGAAATTGAAAAGCACACAGCTGCTATCAAATACACCCTCTTTCTGCACTACATCAAAAAGCTTTAATTAACAACTAATTTATTTGAGAAAATAAATTTCCTTATTGCAAATAAGTGTACTGTAAGTCAAAGAACAGAACTCCCAACCCCCACCCCCACCCCACCCCCCCACACGCACAGCGGAAAAAAATACAATAGGAGCGCAAATTAAACCTTTGGAAAAAGAATAAATAAGAACCTGGATCAAAGACAAAAAGAGTTTGTGGACTTGAGAGGTCGGCAGGACCAAACTGGAGACAACTCATGGAAAACTATCCTCTCTCTGCTGTGGGAACTCTGATAATGGCGACTGTCAAGACGAACTGTCGTTGCAGGTATGGACTGCAGTCAGTGAGGACGCACGCGGCCTCTCCATGTGCAAACCGGGGCTGTTTCCCAGTCCTCCTGCATGCCTAGGTGAACGGGGGCGGGGGAGGTACCAGGATGGGTGAACAGCGAATCCTCCCTGTGCCCACGAGGCCCCTGTCCACCTCCTCCACGTGCAGGGCCTTGGAGGGCTCGCCCTCCGGCTGGGGCCTCTGTGATCTGCACAGAACCACGTAGGAGAAGCGTGTGGTCGAGAAGTGTGCGGAAACAGAGGCTGCAGGAGGCTGAGAGGCAGGGTTTTCACGTAGGACCTTGAACAATGGGTATCAGGAGAATGGCATTCCAGCCCCTGAGCTGCCACTAACCTCCTCTGTGCTTCCCTGAATGAGCCGCTTCTCCCTCTGAGACTCAGTTTTCCCACCTGTCAAACGAGACAGCTGCAAATTCGAACAAGAAATGTGGGTGTGGAGGGTCACTTGGGGAACTGCAGTAACTGAAGGACCAAAGCTGCCCCACTCCACTCCAGCCAATTGTTTCCAGAAGCCAAAACTCTAAAACTGGTGTGGACGTGTTTGTCTGTGCATATGAGGAATCACTTTATTTTCAAATGTTTGCAAATTTTGGTAAAACACTGTGTGGGTCAAAAAAGAGATGTCTGTGGGATGAATTTGGCCCTCAGTGTTGTCAGAAGCCCCTTCATTCTTCACATTTCATGACTGCCTAGTGAGTTGCCCTCCCACCACACTCCTTCCCAAATCCCTGATATGCAGACACTTCTGAATAAAAGAAGTGAGCCAGCTAAGGAAAGGAGAGCTCACCAGGGCCTCCTGCAGGTGTGACAGCACCTCTGGGCTGAGGAACCTTGCTGCGGTCACTCTCCTGGCCCACAGTGTGTGGACCCTCGTTTCCTCGTGTGCAGAACAACGGGGCTGCACTAGGAGGTTCTCCAGGGTCCCCACCAGCTCCAAGGCCATGGCTGATGACTTCAGCATCTTCAAATGGTTTTGACTAAACAATGGAAAACCAAGAGAGACGAGGGTCTACCCTCTAATGGTTCCCTGATGCAGATGGGAAATGAGGGCAACAAATAGCCAGGGTAGTCATACCAATGCCCACTCACAAAATTGGGTAAATGTCTATTTTGTGGTCTCTCCTTCCAACTTCTCCCCCGTGTCCTGTCTCTGTCATCTGGTGGGCACCCCCACAATTGGGGGCCTAATTCCCATAATCCGCATGTTAATTGATAAGCTGAAGACCATTTCCTTTTAGGAATCTGTAACCTGTGCAGGCCTCCAACCAAAAAGTTGGCTCTTAAAATGACGGAATTTCAGGTTCCCTGTGGGTCACTGTGAGATACTGTTTGGGGAGAGTCCCAGGCTGATGCCCTTCAGATCCTAAAACCAGGTAGTCACCTGCTCCACCTGGTAGTCAAGCTGTCCCCAGAGAGCGATGTGGTGAGGAGTGAAGCTACAGGGCTTTCTTGTTCCAATAAAAATCGACAATTTACTGTAATTTCGTTGTGATTTAACAATGCTTTTAAAAGAGGAAGTAAATGGCTCATAAAGTCTGGTGACCTAGTCACTCCTGCGTGCTTCATCAGCACTCCCTCTGAGCTGGTGCCCTTCGCATCTCCCAGGCTGCCCAGGGACAGGCTGGAGTGGAGAGCCAGGAGACCGATTCCATAGTCCCAGGCACCAACAAGTTCTCACCTCTCTCGGTCTTTCTCCATCCCTCTCTGACTCTTTCCCTCCCTTTTGCCCACTCCCTCACTCTTTTCTTTCTTTTTCTTTTTCTGAACAATGGAAGTTGAATGGCAATGCAAATCTCAGTCTCTCCTTAAAAAAACAGGAGGCCAGGGAGGCAGCATGTCACCCATATTTATGAGCTTTAAATGGCTTTTATCAAAGTGAGGTCGCGCTAAATCACGGCGGAGCTGTCATAAATACAACTGACTCGACATAGGCTGCAACAAGCCTTCGGGGAAAATTATATGATGTGCTGTTGCAGTTATGGTATATCACACAGGGAGCTCATATTTTTCCACTGGCAAGGTAATCCGATCCTTCAGAGGACTCTAATGGGTGAAAAGAGGCAGTAAGTCGAAGTGAATCACGCCAGGGATGGGATGGTCACACGCATGCCTGACAGGTGAGGGGCGCTTCTCTGGGTGCTGATATTTTAAAGAACCAACCTATTCACTGGAAGGAGGTAATTGACGGAATCTTAAATATTTTATGGGGATTTCCTTACTTAGAATCAATCGATGAGACTAGTTGATAGGGCACTGGATTAGTAGTTAAGGGACTTGTAGCTCTGGCACTAAATGTAGTTACATGTGGTTCTAAAACACAAATTCTTTGATATTCTTCCTTGCAAAAGATGATGCCTATATCCCCTCCCCATCAATATGGAATGGCTTTAGTGATTCATTTCTAATGAACAGATTGTGGCAGAGGTGAGGTGTGTGCTTTCCAAGGCTGGGTCATAAAGGTATTGTGGTTTCCTCTTTGAACCACTCACTTTAAGAAAAGCCAGCTGCCATGTTGTGAGGACACTCAAGCAGCCCCATGGAGAGGTCCACACGGTTTGGAACTGAGGTGTCCTGACAAGAGGCAGCACTAATTTGTCAGGCGTGCAAATGAGCCACCTTGGATGGCTCTTGGATGAGGATCCAAGAGCCCCATTAAGCCATCAGATGCAGATAGGCTACTTCTAGAGTCCTGACCCACAGAAGATCTGAGAGGTAATAAATGTTTATTATTTTACGCTACTGAATTGAGATAATTTTTATGCAGAAATAGATAGCTAATATAAGGCAATAAGCTTAAACACTCTAGGTATTAGTTTCCTTATTTTTATATAAAGGATTGGCTACACATTAGGATCACTTGCAAGCTGTTCAAAAGCATTTAGTGCTCAGGACCTACACACTACCAATTGAAACTGAGTCCCTGGGCACAGTGAGGCCCAGCACGGACATTTTCTAAAGCTCCCCAGGTTATTCTTAATGTACAGCCAGAATTGAGTGCCACTGAATTAGATGCAGTTTATGTTCTAAAAATACATTTTACAATTTTACGAAACCCTTGGCAGGTCTGGGAATTGAGAATGTGAGAGTTGGGCTATTTCTTCATTCCCAACTCCCTCTCATTACTTCGGATGCCTGGACACTGTCCAGCAGAGCCACAGACAATTCCTTTACTCCAGCTAGTGAAACCTGGCCCAAGAAGTATATTTTAAGAAGTAAAATATCATTACAATAAGGATGAGCCAGTCCTAGGGAATAGGAAAACAGCCCAGATCTGAGGAAAGCTGACATTGATCAGTTTTCTTAACCCACTGCATAAAGAGAGTCAAACATGGGCCATCCTCGGCTTAGCAGACTCCTTTGGCAAAGAGGAGTGCTGTCAAGCATGGAGCCTTTGTGAGGGAGCATCATGCCTCTGCTGGTCTAAGCAAGGGCAGGTGTGGTGCTGGGTAGCAGTCATGCACTGGGATTTGAGCCAAAAGACTTGCTGCTCACTGGCTGTGAGAACCTGGACAAGTCAGTTCGTGTCTGTGACTCAGGGTCTAAGCCTGTGAAAATGGAAATTATATATCTCCCATACTGACCTTGTCAAATGGAGTAATGAGACAACAGACGTGAAAAGCCTCACAGACAGTAGTGTACACACATCAGAGTGCTATGACCCTGAACCATGAAAACCCATGGAAGGAATTCCACTACCAACACAGGTCTCCTTCTCTGAGAAAAAATAAACAGTAAATAAATAAAATAAAATAAGAGAGCAATATGGATCAAGAAGACAATTTGCCCCCAAAAGGTCAGAAAGACCTTTTTCTGGTCTCCACTCCTGCCACTATCAGTAGTCACATGCTATTATTATTCTCCACCTGTCCTTCCTAAGGAGGTTTAAACACCTCTCTGTCATTTCTGGATGTCTAGCAAACACCAAGTCTGAGTCCCTCCTTCAGCCATCCACCGATTCATTCAGTAAGTGTTTACAGTGTGCTTACTACACACAAATACCTTTCAAAACCATACGAGGGAGGAAGGAATGCTTATTCAGGTCTACCTCTTATCTCAGATCTCCACTTATCTGGATGCTACACCTTGGTCCTCAATCCCTTGTTACAGTCTCAGGCAGTCTGGACATCCCATAATACTGCACATTTGCCTCAGCCTTCGTGTTATCTCCAATGCTGGCAACTCATTTTGCACAGTATAGGACCAGGCTCCCAAGAGAGTGAAGATCCATAAGGGCAGAGCTATGTCCCCCATTCTCTGTATCACCTGTTACAATAGCTGGGAGTCCGGTAGATGCTCAAGCAGCCAGTGTGGGCTGATAAGCAGTCCCGTAGCAGCAGCGCCAGCTTTTGCCTGGACTTCCTGAATCAATCTCCTTCCTTCCATATCTGCACATCAGCCTGCCCATCCCCTGGGGTTGAGGGAAGTAGAGAAAAGGGATTAGACTTTCTGTTCAAGGGGGATGTCTGCTGCTTCCCTGGTGGCCTCCTCACCCTGATTCCCACTTCAGGCAGCACAATTTCTGCGGTTCATTCACGTGCCTAAACCGTTTAAGATGCTGCCAGTGAGAATTTCAGGCTCTCTAGAAGCAGTCCTTCCCAGGTCCCAGCTGTCTACTCTGTAATACTTAACTCTTTGGGAAGAAGTAACAAGAAGGCTGGGTGTTTTTGTTTTGTTTTGTTTTGTTTTTTTAAGATTTTAAGAAAATCATTTATTGCTGAGAAGTCACATCAGGGTCTCATCCTTCAAAGCGACAGTTGAGTGTGTATCAGCCTGAGAGAGAGCCCGATTATTAGTTTTAAAAAGCTTATTTTATTCTCTTAAAAATGGGATCAGTTCATCTTCGTCACATCTGTCTGTGTGTGGCTCCCGCATGCCACAACAACTGTCAGCTCCAGGCATCATGTTATTAAGGTGTAGCAGGTGTATGCGTGGGTCTGCCTGGGTGTGTGTGTTTTCCAAAGGAGCAGACAATGAGAGCTAGCGCATGAGTAATTAATGGGGTTGCTTTGCTCATCTGCATTCAGGAAGGGTCTAGGAAGACAGTTCCCATCCAGCCCATCCCACACCCCATTGGCTGGGGAGGAGGGAGGAGCCACAGCTACAGTCCACATTATCTAAGCAGCAATAGTAAGGCCTTGCAATAAATCACTTTACTAAGGGATGCTGTAAAGGGAATATGACAATCACAAGCGTGTGTCTCCCTCACATCCCAAGGGCCATGTAGCTTTGGCCAATGACCCAGCACACCTGCAGCAGAGCTTCCAGATGTCCCTGATACCCGTTTAAAGAGCTATGTCATAGGGCCCAGGCTCCTTCTCATTCTGTTATGAATAAAGGCAAGAGCTAAGCTAAAGTTTCAGATAAAGGAAAGGGTAGAATCTTCCACTGTTTTGCTCTATATTGAAGCCTACCATTCATATCAATGGGAAAACACTGCACAGTGTCTGCAGTGAGTGTAGCATGGTACTAAATGTCAGTATAAAAGGAGTAGATAAGCAAGGAAAGGCCCGTACATCAAAATATGTGACAAATAATATGGAGTAAATAATAAAATGCTAAGCTGAATGCAGCTGGGTGTTAAACATGGCTCACAAAATACGTTTTATGGATGACTGAGAAAGCCGGAGGACAGAGCCAGGCATGGGATGCTTCTGATAGGGACCTGGGAGCATCTTCATTACAGAAAGGAGGAGGAAGAGCCCACCAGGCATGTGCCAGCAAGAGGAAACAGGCAAAATTGGGAAAGAGACTTGAGAATTTTGGAGACATGGCACATACAACCCATAACAGGGAATGGTGGGCAATTCAGCTGAATAGATACTAGGCATGCCCAGAAAGAGAAGTGTGCTTGCGTATGTCTCTGTATACACGGATGACTCTAGGGCAGATAATCTGAAATGACAGATAATCAAAACATCATTTAGCATGTATCTATGTCTTGGAATTGATATGGATGGGTAAGGAGATGTAGGGCTTGCAACACTTTCCATGAAATAATGAAATGCCTCTAAAGACCTGAGTCAGGAACAGCTGGGAAGCCATCACGCTGGTCCTATGAGTGCACCTGTCCCCCCAGTCCTGCCTGCAGCAAATGGAACTCTTGGGCTGGGGCAAAACATCCGCGTTGCCTAGTGTGCTGAGGCCAGGCCCCCACCCACCCAACCCACACTCCTGAGGCAAGGAAGGCAGTTAAGTGATGACTGTATACAAAAGGCACATTCTCTTAGTTTCTGCAGGACTAGAACAAATAGTAATTCCATATTCATTATCAAATGAAAGATATGTCATAGTAATAAATTATTTAAAATGAAAAAGACTTGTTATGGATCACATTACTGATAATTTGCCAGCAGAGAACTGAATTCCCATGCAGGGGAAAGAAGCCTCCCCCAAGAAGCCTGGTTGACACTCTTCCGCCCAGATTGAAGCACTCTCACTCTGTGCTCACATCACACTTTCTCATTTCTTCCCACAGTCAGCATCAGTGGAAGGACGGAGCGCATATCAAAGACTGCTCAGGGTGCACAGGGACCTATATCCAGGGCACTTGCATGCTGATGCACCAGCACCACTGGTTTCCAAGACATCAAAAGAGGTGCTTGCCTGTGGAGGAAAGCCTGCCGTGCCCTCTGGAAATCCTTTGTGGGGGCTGGAGAGCACACACAGCTCAAAAAGTTAACACGGAAAGATTCTAAAAAAGAAATGGAAATGAACGGTGAGAAATTCACGGCCACATACAGTTGCAGGAAAATAGGCATGAAAGTGTCAGGCCTAACAACTGCAGTGGCTTGCTGTATACAGGAAGATAACAATACAAATGCCATGATCCTCCCAGGCCAGGTGTGAGGAGAGAAGCTGCTAAGGACAGGTCACAGCAAAACCCAAACTGGGTAGGAACCGAAGGGCCGAGGACAGCGTGGCCTGTCACATATTGTCTGGCTTGGGACATTCAGAAACCTGGTCTTTCTTTTTCTCATCTGCCAAATAGACAGTTACAAACCTGGATCAAGCCTAGAGTTCACTAGACTAATATTGTGAAGCAAAAGAAACTATGACAAAGTTTCCTGAGTGGGCAAAGCCATGGTTCTCAAGAGTCTTCAGAGCATTGCTCCAGAGCAGGGAAGAAGCAGGACGAAGGATCCTAAGGAAAGAGTGGAGTGAGGGAGGGGTGAGGAAGCTCACAGACCCCACACCTGTGAGCACCAGCTCTACGTGGCTGCACCCAAGGGCACTCCCAGTTCCTCAAGTCTCTGGATTTGACAACCCAGCCTCCTCTCTTGCACAGCAGAAATGCTGCAGCAGATGTGTGCTAAACAAGACCAAACTTAGGTTCGGAAGCAAGGGCATTTTAAAAAATGAAGGGGCAGCGGGGAGAAAAGAAAAGAATGAAAATTTGACTACGGAGTGTTTATAAAAAGCTGATATGTAATTCAGTGTTCGTGGAAACTTTTCTTCTTTGTTTGGTGGCAGAAACCAAATCGGAGACATGCAAAGTACGTAAATATCATTTAAAATCTAAAGAAATTAAATTGTAAGATTAAGTAAAATGATGTCTGAGAACGTGCTCCAAAAAGTGCAGGGTATTGTCCCAATGGAAGGGGTTGCTGTCCAGGGCCAAATTCTTCATATGTTTATTTGATGGATCAGAGGCCATAAGAGCTCCGCTGGCCACCAGAGCAGACTGTGAGAGGCATTAGCTGAATTCCAAAAAGGCTCCAGGACCAGAATGCCTCCCTCACATCTACTATAGAACCAGAATTTGCATTCCTAGAGATTCATACTCTTGGAGTTTTTGCCCTCGGGCCTTCTTTCAAAAATACAGATACCTCTGGGAAGGATGACACTTCTAACTGATTCATTCTAATAAGGTGTGGAGGACAGGTCGTCAAGTAGACATTTGGCTCATCTGGAAGTCACAGCTCTGTTCTGGCCTGACTGTGTGAACTTGGCAAATAAACCACTTGACCTTTCAGTGCCTCAGTACCTCCTTATGGGAAAGGGACATTGGGCAGGCAGATAAGATGGACCTCTAAACCCTGAAATGAGATTCCCTGATATATCAGAGGTAGGGTTGCAGATAAAAGACAGGGCAACCGGTCCAATTTGAATTTCAGATACATAATAAATACGTGCTTAGTGTATGTTCCATGTATACTTAAACTAAAAAAAAAAAAAAAATGTGTGGGAGTCCTGTATTTTTATTTGCTAAATCTGGCAACCTTAATCAGATGGGCTTTTCTCTCCAGAGGGAAGATTCTAGGGGGAGCATGGGCAGCAAATGGAAAAGGCAGGGAGTGAGGAGAAATGGGGGCAGGAAGGCAGTTCCAAGCATAATGCCGCCTCCTTCACAATTCTTTGAGGGCTGACCTAGTGCAATGACATTCATAAAATGCACCTCACTCAAGGGCTTCGGCAAGATGCACAGGCTGCCAGAGCCCTCCCTGGAAAGGAAGTGGGCTCCAGGGAGAGCTGTCCGAAGCAGTAAGCAGCCACTTCATGCCTGTAATCTGACTCTCCACTGCTCTTCCCAACTTCCTTTACCTCCCTCCCTGGTAATACTCTTCGAAGACTCCCTCCCGCTGCTCTGTGAAATCCAAGCTCCCTAGAAGCTCCCAGAAGGTCCTTTTGGTCTGCTATACCCTCCCCCCCCAACCCCCAACCCCAGCCTGGTCTCTTGCCCTTCCCACCTCATACCTCATAAGCTAGCTTTCCTCCCCCACCTGCCTAGAAGATGGTTTCTCTTTCTGAATGCCCTTTCCAGAGAAGGGCCCTGGCTCCTCCCTCTCTCCTTTTGATTTAGCTCATCTCCCTTGCCTTCCGGTCTCCACTGTGTCCCAGGTGGAGCAGGGTATCGCCCTGTCTTCGAGTTCATGCATTCACACTGTTGGTCACTTCCTACTCCTTGAGAGCAAGTATGCATCTCTGTCTTAACTTCATCTCTAGTTCCTGCCACAGTGCCTGGCATTTCATGAGTACAGTAATTATTTGATTGGTTAATTATTACATTCGCTGGTCCCTGTTGATTGAGGACATTTGTTAATGAATTGATTAGCCCCTTTCTCCCCAGCTCTGTGCCTCTTCTGTAACTCCTGGGGGGTCACAAATCATCTCTGGAATTAGCCATTTTCTACCCATCCCCATATACCTCTCCTGCACTCTGCAAAGCACTGAGCAAGCCCTCCTCTGAACGCACAACTCTGAGTTGGCCTTTACCCTTTTATAACCTATACTCTTGGTATAGTTTGCATTTATCCAGCAATTAACCATATACTTCCTTGTGCCACTCCCTGAATTATGTTCTGTATTGTCATTCCCATTAGCAGTAGTATCCCATTAGAGCTTTCTCTAGGCAAGGGCTAGTATCATGTTCTTGGTGAGGAATGAAGCCAGGAAGTGAGGCCCCAGTCCTTTGGGAGCTTATACTTAAGGTAAAATGGAAGGTAATCCACATTTCAGCTGAACCATCCTTGGAGATCTATATACGGTGGATTTATACATATTACCTCATGTTAAATGAGAGGTCTGACGCCTGCCCCAAATTTCTGCAAATTCCTGGAATCCAATCCTGTATTCTTATTTTTTACTTTCTATTCTCATAAAAATCACAATCTTCCCCCTCCACGGCCCTGCCTTTCAGCTTTCTGTTCAGGTCTCACCTACAGCAAAATTTTCTTTCTTTTTCTTAATGAAGAACAATTAGTTTCCTTTCATGCCAAGCCGTGGAGGCCTCACCTTTCATATGCAAACCAGGTATTTGTTAAACAAAAAACCCACTCACTCCCCTAGAGGAAGAATGAGAGGCAAATCTTTTAATTTGAAAGATCCTTTACCTTCTCTCCTTTCTAACTAAAGTAACTATTACAGGGAGTAATAGTTATATGCCAGGGGAGCTTGGAGTAAAAAGAGACCATTTTTGACCCAGGAAATGTAGCATTGGTAGGCTGTGTTCTCCAGATTGAGTGTGACTAACCCATCTTGGCATGTCTGCCTTGTGAGTAGGAACGTGGGGCCCACTTCTTGGCCTCCCCTCTCGGAAGCTGCCCTCTGACCGGAAGACTGCTGCCTGGGCTCTGAACACACAGCCCTATTTCCCTGTCA
Source organism: Delphinapterus leucas (assembly GCF_059928025.1). Lineage (NCBI taxonomy): Eukaryota > Metazoa > Chordata > Mammalia > Artiodactyla > Monodontidae > Delphinapterus > Delphinapterus leucas. The sequence continues at coordinate 60,942,162 of NC_143142.1, read as the reverse complement.
CTCCCCATCCAGTTCCAAGGCCCACGTGGTACAAACGTGGGCTCTGGTACCCATGGCTGTTCCTCCCAGTCTTCCAGATTCTGTCTAACACCCTCATCACCCTCCTAGGGACTCTTATTCTCCCAGCCCCCTGGCCGCCGCAAACTGCCAAGCTCCCATTTCTTGGAACACTGGAGGAAACCAACCTCTGCTAGGCCCTCAGCAGTTTTCCTTTCTCCAGAAAAGTGCTTCTAGCCTAAACTCAATGGCTGGATTAACTTCAAATACTCTTGAAGCAAAGATTCTCAAACTGGAGCACATATCAGAAACATCTGGAGAGCTAAGCCCCAAGTTCTGAGGGGGAATCTGGGATTTTATATTTCTAACAAGCTCCTCGGTGATGGGGATGCCTGAGTGCTGGCTTTGAACTTTGGCTTCCATGTGTCCACCCGGGCACTCTTAGACACACTGCCCAGCATTGTGGGCCCCTGACTGCAGCAGATATTCCCCATCCGCCCCACTGTCCCCAGGAACACACAATCAGGCTTTGAACCCAAAAGGCAAGACTGTGCCCTAAGGGGTGGCCCTGGCCTACAGCAGCTGTTTGTCCAACGTGATTAAAACCCAATTATGATGTGCTTCAGAGGCCAGAGAACTGCGAGAGCTGGGATCTGGCTTGCAGAACAGCATGCATTTTGTGTAACCAGCGTAAACAGAGTGGGGTAGGCGGTGGGGGCAGACAGCTGTTTCCCACTCAGGGACCAGCAGGGCCCAGGGAGTGGGAAGCCAAGCACATCACTGTCCTGCCAGGCCCCTGCAATCAGAACCCCAAGGGCACATCAGCCATTCCACAGAGGGGCAGGGCAAGGGGAATGAGGCCATGGAGGGGGGACCCAGAGGACACTGAGACTGAGTACGTAGGCTATACCCAGCAAAATGTCCTGATGCTTTAAGGAGGGGGTAACTATTGATATAAAGTTTTGTCATGACTAATTTGCATCCTGGGATTCTGAGGCAACTCAGAGAAAGGGCCGGAAGGGGTGCCTCTGATGGGGGTGTTTCTCTGATGAGGTGTTCCTAAGAAAGTGGTCAGAAAACCAGGGCCATTAGAATCCCCTTGGCATTTACAGAATGTGCAGATTCCCAGGCCCCATCAGGTCTACAGAGTCAGAACCTCTGGGGGTAACCCCAGGCCCAGCCTGGTAATCTGCATGCTACAAAATCTCCCCAACTGATTGTTCTGTTCACTGATGTTTGACCGGAGCAAGAGTGGGCTGGGTTTCACAGGCAGGAAGCTGAGGTCCTTTTCAGTGCCTTTTCTTCAAATCTATAAATGGTGTCTAGCCTCTTCTGACAGGTCTGGCAATCAAGGACCCCATGGACCATAAGGGATGACTCTCTTCTGTACACTGTACCCCAAAGACCACGTGTTCTCCAACACCAAGGGAAGCACTTGGCTTCTCATTCTTGGCATTTTCTATATCAATCTATTTAGTAATCAACAATTATTTACTGAATACCAATTTTGTGCTTATCACTCCACCAGGCAAATACAAAGAAGGAGAGGAAGCACAGTGAGATAAATACAACTCAGGCACGATGGACACACTAAGGCAAAAAGCACAGAGAGTGAGTGAACTGGACAGAGGGAGTGTTATTTTAAACTCTGTTACAATCAGTGTCATAGTCACCTACCTGTTATTAGTTTAATTCAGAAAATCGATATGCCTCCCATAATCCAAAAGCAATGATAGCAATAACCTCTATTTATGGGATATTTACGTAGTGCCAGGAGTGGTACAAATGTATTTCCCTTATATTACCTCACTTAATCCTCTCCAAAACCTGATGAGGCGGGTACAACTATTTTTCAATTATAAATGAGGTTTCTGAGCATTGTGGTTATTAAATACATGCCCAAGTTTACACAGCTAGTAAGGGCTGGAGTTAGAAAGTAGGCTTAGTTGTGCCTGATTCCAATAACCTGTGTCAGTCTTGTGGTGTGACAATCATGAATAATCTAGATGTCATGTACTAAAATGTCAGAAATGGGAAAGATAATTAAAAGGCATAATGGCACCCCAAAGGAAGAAATGGGCAAAGAAGTGTGTAGAGGTTAGGAGTAAACTTCATGGAAGAAATGGACCTTTGAAAGGGAGATTCTGAAACTCCCTGAACTAACAGGTACCCTTTGACCACATGTCTTTCTATATATAGAACAGAGGCTGAAAAGCCCTAGGGATCCCTGACAGAAAGGTTAAGTCTAAGATGATCCACAAAAACAAGTCAAACTGAGCTTGCTCTTCACTTCACACTATTCTGCGTCAGTTGAGGCCAGGATAAGAACAGTTCATCACTGGCAATGTTCACAAACATTGTGAATCTGCTAGGTTCACAAAATGTACAACTGGGCTTGTGCTTCATTTTTTAAAGGAGGATTGGGAATAAAAACAAAAAAGAAAAGACAACTCTATACAAGGCCTTACCGAATAAGCACTCTGGAAAGTCACTGAGCACAAAATTGAATTTAAGTTTCTCCAAACGAGACATATTCCCCATCCTCCCAATGCTTTGTTGGAATGATCCACTCTCTCTATAAGGAAGTCATGAAACCAAGGAAACACTTCAAACTAGAGAAAACACTATGTACTATTTTGTGAATCCAGACTTTTGGAATCAATTCAAATGCTCAATGTATAGAGTTTCTTTACCCCACATACACACCCCCCACAACAGTGCACAGTACTTTCAATCTCCTTGCAACAGTATGTTTTAAAACATCTGTGTTTTTCCTGTATTCGCTGTTTGCAGAGGATGAGAATAAAATTGTATTCTGGCCAGGGAAGCACAGCAGTATCCCCAGTCACTGAGTTCTGAAGGCTGCCCCACCCAGCTTCCATCTTATCAAGTCCCAAAAGTTTCCAACACACAAGATAAGCAGAAATGCCCTTTGTATAGGCAAAAAGGAGATGGGAAATTGTCGTTGTGATTGGAGAAGCTCCAAATATCTCTATACCTCCTCTTCCCTTAGTCTGAAATTCTGCCCTTAGAGATGCCTCTAAGGATTTTATAGTAAGAATCATCTGGAAAGAGCCTTTGAGATCACCTAGGTCAGTCCCCAAATTTTAGGGTTGGGTAAACTGTAGCTATGTAAGGTTACCGCCTTGCAAAAGGATTCAGGTTTTCAACTGAAGCAGCCTTTCTCAATGTTAATTCGTTTCATATAACGTTGACCCCTTCTGACCTTTGGTCAAAATAAGTACCCCATGTTCAAATCGCTTTGGGAAATTCTACACACAGTATATCACCTCCCTTCTTTCTTTTGTAGATTCACAACACAGATTACTGGATTAAAGATTCCAAGAAGTTCTACTATCAAGAACCAACTTTTTTTTTTTTTCCCAAACAGTTTAGCTACTTAAAATTTTTACAATATGATTTCTACTAACATGCAGAGGAATGAGTGTCCTTGTGTAAGCCATTTGGAAAATACTGCATGATATCATAGTGTGTTCTCTCCTCTACCAGGAAAGCAATTAAAGGCAGTATTTTATACTAATGCACATTCAGTTACGTAGGACTTATCAAGTCTCAATTTCCCCTTGGCAAGAAGAGTTAAGCAGTGGTAAGGAATCTGGATACAAAGAATAAGGATCTGAGACATGCTAAACAAACTTTGACAGCAATTTGGCATTGGTCATGGTCAAATTTTAAAGGTGGGACTGTGTCCGGCCAAAGGGATTAAATTCAAAGACCAAAGCAACTGACCACTTTGCTCCTCTGTTGTAGAAATCTTCCCTGGTTTCATCTTTAGAACTCTTTTTGCTCCAGGACTACTACTTCCTACTACAAGGCTACTTTCTCACATTTTTGGTATTCTCTAAGCATAATCATGGTGGCAGACATGCCGTAGGTGCCCAATGATGACTTCAGATTTATAAAAATGGCATATTGTCAAAACAGAAACCTGATCATGGTTATTCTTCTTCCGGCAGAATGGAAATTGGAATGTGACTAGCCCCAGGATTTTACTTTACTAATTCTTATTTCTCCTAAGCGATTAAAAAAAGTTCAAGTATTTTCAGTTGTTCAATTGACTTAATATGTTTAAATAAATTCAGTTTAGATCCATTTTATCAGCAGAATTCAGTCTGATCAATAGAATCATATTTGACCAAAAAGGAAAAAAATCATTAACAGGCACCAGTGTAATAGAGTGTATCAGTAACATTTATAAGATGTGCTGCACTTGCAAGCATGAGAAATGAGAAGGTGCACTGGCAACCAAGTTTGTAACATCTTAAAGTCTAAGCCAGCTTCAAAAATCCCAAGTGGATCTAAACAGGCCTTGCAGTGGGAACCATTTGTCTCCACTCCCTAAGTTTCTACTCTGTCATTAGATAGAGGTTCAATCTTCTGGGAGAGAAAAAGAAAGTTGGGAAAGAAACTTCCACTACTGTTCATTCTTTTCCACTTATCTGATAGATGTAACTGGAAAAAGGGTTTGTCTTAGTCTACTCCAGCTGCCATACAAGATACCATATACTGGGTGGCTTAAACAACAGACATTCATTTTCTCCCAGTTCTGGAGGCTCAAAAGTCCACAATCAAGGTTCCTACAGGGTGTGGTTTCTTGTGAAAGTTCCCTTCCTGGCTCGCAGATGACCACCTTCTCACTGGACCTCACATGGTAGAGAGAGAGTAAATCAGGTCTCTGGTGTCTCTTCTTGTAAGGACACTAATCCTAGAGGCTCAGGACTTCATTCTTACGATCTCATTTAACTTTACTTCCTTACTCCAAATATAGTTAAATCAGAAGGCTTAAATATATGAATTTTGTGACACAATTCAATTCACAGCAGGTCTGAAGATGTGAAGCCCAAGTCAGTAGAGGCTCCCTCTCTTTCTCGCTCTCCCTTCTCCTCCTTCCATCTACCCCCTTTCAGTCTGACTCTTCATATTATACAGAATAGGAAAAACATCCAAAGCTCAAGAAATAATTTTCAAAATGACTGAAAACAAATCAGAATGGATCAAAAACACCTCATGTCCTCAGCTGCCCCTGAAATCATCATATTCAAAGAGACACCCAGTTCAGTGGTATCTGAACTTTGATCCACTACATTGATGATGACTTATGGTTCAGGAAACATTGCCAGATTTGACAAGTTAGAACTTGTAGCAGCTCACGGACATCGAGTACCATTGTTTCCACTGCCTTGTGACAAGGTCACGGGTAACCTACTCCAGCACATTTCTGTATAACGGAACTTCCTAACTGTAGATCCCTGGGGCTCTGTTGGAAAAAGTCAGCTATATAAGTTAGAAACCACTGTGATGGTCTCTCTTTTTTTTTAAACCAGTGACACAGGGACAGAAAATAAAAAAAGGATATTTCAAAACATATTTTCAACAATGGCAATATTTAGTGCATAGCCTCTTTAGAAGAAGACTTTGAAATGTGACTCCACTTACTTGGAAGTATAATAAGACCCAGTGTGTGTTTTGAAAAGTTAGTCTTTTACTCTTCCATGCTTTGGATGAAAACATGCCCATCTTCTTCATTTTAAGCCATTAATATAAGGTCCCAAGGGTCGAATTTGGATTGTCTTATTAAATTTTCACTGTTCTTCCCTCTCTCCATTTCCTACCTGCTGAACTGGAGAGAAAGTGTGTACACCCATGGAGGAGCCAGTTGGAAGCCTAGGGGATAAATAAATATGACACACAGAGTATATAATGCTCAACTCAAGGAGCTGTCATTCACTTAGATTTATTACATTGTAACTACAACATTTGGTTCCCCCATGGTCTCTATAAATTGTGCAGTTACCTTTTGTGGCATGAACCTACTCACCCAAGAAGAGAAAGGTTTGCTAAGTCTTGCTGAAAATGCTGACCATCTAGAGTTTCACTGGCCAGGCTAAGGGCCCAATATACCTGTCATATCCCTAGGCTCTCACATACGGCTGGGCCACAAGGGGCCTTTAATGAATACCCACTGGATGGCTGAGATATACATGCTGCAACAACAACCAAAAAATGAGTAAATGAGCTATCATGGGCTCTTTGGCTGCTTGATGCTCACCAACTATTCTATCTTGAAGTCTGGTCTGATCAGTCTGGAAGCAGCGAGCAACATACTTCCTATTAGGGAATTTCATTGCAAAGATAATAAATAGGAAAATACAAGTACATTTCTATTGACCTTTCTACGGGCAGCTCCAGTCCAGTGATGGGGGGATGTAGTTAGAATCTAGTTGTCCCACCATCATCACAAGGTCTTATTTTGTTTTTCTCATTTTGGAAACTATACTGAGGGTTCTTTAATTTAAAAGTCCTTGATTTCCTACCACAGACTCCAGAAGAGCTTCTTCTCTTTAAAAGGAAAAAGACATTTGTCACCAAACAGAACATGCCATCACCAATGGTGAGCCCATGCTCTCATCACCACTCTGCCTGCATCGTGAACTGTGGCTCACCAGCAAGCACCTCTGGGGCCAATGAAGTGAAGGAGAGTTGCTCCCACAAAGCATTCTCAGCCTGCACTGGATACAAAAAGTAAGCTCAAGAAATTGTAGTTTCTTTCCTTGGCCCCTTAGTGGGCCCCAAAGCAGCTATTAGGGAGCATTGGTGCTCCTGGATTTTGTGCTAAGCAAACCAATATTTGAACCACAGAAAGGCCGAGCTGGGGCTGGGCTGATCTGCAGGGGCCTCCTTTGTCTGGGGGTTGGAATCATTCCCTGGTTTCTTTTCACTACTCTTCCCCACCCCCAGCTCCTTCCCCTCTCCCAATTCATTCTTTAAGAATTTATCCTGCTGCTTCTTTAACTCAGCATGTGTCTGGGCAGATGTCCAAGAACGCTCCCTTCAACAACGACAACAACAGGAACAGGAAAAAAGCCCTCTACTTCAATTCAGTCCTCCCTGCTCTGGCTGGCTCGCCCTCTCCCTCCTGGCTTTTCACAGCTCATGATTGATAATGTCGTCCTTTCTCTCACCCTGGGACTCCACATGCCTTTCTATTGGACAACACAGCCTCTGTAAGGCGACCTGGGAGCCAGCCACTAGGCCCTGGGACCCCCTTGGGGTCCTTTGAGAGAGGAAAAAAGGAAGGCCAAAAAGGGCCCTGGATGGGGGCAGGCCCAACAGGTACAAAGTAACTGGACAGCCAGCCGAATGGGGTGAGCTTTTGTGCGAGGACCAGGGCCCAGCAGCAGGAAGAGGCTGGGGAGGGGAGTGAGGGGGTCTTTCTGTACCTCCTCGCCAAATATTTTTTGCCTTAGTAAGAAAGGCAATGACACCGATATTCCAAAGGACCAAGTATATTTGGAAACAGTGAAAATGATGCTACCACAACTCTCCTTTTGAACTCTATGGCTTCCCTTGAAATCCCTTGAGAGAAGACATCACATTTTCAATTGCATTCTGTTACAAAAAGATTCAACTAACATTTATTGAGCACCTACTAAATCTCAGATACTATGCTACTTGTTTGCTCATTCACAATGCCACTTAATCCTTGGAACAATAAGGTAGTAGATACTCCTTACTACCAGATGGGGAAACCGAGGCCCAGAGCAATGAATTCCCTTGTCCTGGATCATACAGCAAATATGCAGCAATGCTGTGGGACTCATATACCCATACATTTTATGCTTTACTCTACTCTTCAGTAAACTTTGAGAAATCAAAGAAAAATTGAATGAGGCACAAAGGAAGGGGCATTATTATTATTTCTAGTATTATTATTTGCACCATCCAGTAAATCTGCATTAAGAAATTTGCATCACCCAGGAAATTAGTTTTTTGCCTTTCTCCTCATGACTGTCTTGGAATAAATGGGTCAGATGAGGGCTTCCCCAAAGTTGATGAACCATATTATCTGATTCTACCTTGGAAATGTTTTCTTGAATTTCCAATTCAGTCATATATCCTGTACCTTTCAAGAGGGTCAGTTTGAAAGCCATCTGCTTGATTAGGGTTTCTGTCATTTCTAAAACTGCACTTGAAAATATTTTCTACTATATAAGGGACAACTCTTGTTTAAAGATAATTTCAGAAATATTCTGTGGGTAAATCTGTGCCTTCTGTTAATGAAAATGATTATACAAAAGTTTCCTTTTTTCTTGTAACTTCTAGCAAACTTACAGCCCAAGTTAGTCCCCAGTGTAGATAAACAGAGCCTTAAAGGAGCCAGGTAGCTCCCACTCCTTTTAGGTGTTTCTGCTTTGCTTTTCCCATAATTGTTGAATTTTGTGTTATGCATATAAACCTCTGAAATTCCTTTGGAAAGAGATAAGATATAACTCCCTGATAAACGACCAGTATATACGTCTATCCCAGGCTGTCATCATAATCTAAAACATCTTATTTTAATGTCCACACCTAGGACAGAGCAGAGTAAGACAGAGCAAGTTCCTGAATAGAAGTGAAAAAAACAACTCTGTCTGACTTGGTGAGCAATGTGCTTGCAGAGTCTGTAACCCTCTCTCCTAGGAGAGGAGCTGGGAAGCAGCTGACCCAAGTAAGTGAAGGAGACGAACAGTCTTTGTGGAGGACAGTGCAGTCTTCATGGCTCCACCAAGACCAAGACTCCTTTGGCTCCTTTATCTCCCTATGCTGGGGCCTGGGTCCTCACCTACTTTTATAGTTTTCTACCCGCTTTCTTCATCTGCTTTCCTAGACACTCCCTTCCCTTACTGTTGCTCCCTCTTCTTTCTTCCTCCTGCTTCTTCTCTCCCCCTCCCCTTCTTTTTCCCAACTGCCTCAAAAGGACAATACCTTGGGAAAGGAAAAAGGAGAAAGAGACAGCCAAAAGTTATAATTTCTCATTTAGAAAAATAGTTTGCTAGTGTTAAATATTTAATGCATCCTTCGGAAGAAAAGGTAAGGACAAATCCATCAAAATATTATGTTAGACTCTCAGAAATAGAGAAGAGCAATCAAGAAATCCACCAGCAAATACCTGTGGAGCATATATTCTATTGGACGTCCTGGGCTGGTGGGGCAATAGTATTAAAACTAGAAACAAACGTTATTGGAGACCCTTACCTTAGGGAGGATAGAATCTAGTAAGACACGTGTGCCACAGTAAATAGCCACGTAAGTGAATAATACAAAACTCTACATGTGATGTTACATGCAGCAAATGAGCAGGTGCTGGGGCAGAGTGTTCTAGAGAAGATGTGCACCAGCTTCTCGGAGGCAGGATGCACTGAGAGGTGGGCTCAAGGGAGGGAAGGCTTGACATGAGCACTGAAGGATGGTTGAACTCTGGAGAGGAGTCGAGAAGCATAAGGAAGCTGCAGCCTTAAGATCCACGGTATTGCCACCCATCCCCCACCTATCACCTTCCAAGGCACCATAACTGGTCTTAAAATTAAGGCAGGAGTGAAGGGTGGAACCCAGATGGAGTTTGGAGTGAGAATGAGTAATGCCTCCTATCGGGACCCTGGGGAGTCATCTTCTCAGCCATCTGGGATTACTGCCATGGTTGTTATTAAGCCAAAGTGCTTATACACTAAGATTCATCAAGTATTATTTTGTCTCTTAGATTGAACTAATCCCATACCTAAATGGTCTTCACCACATTGCTCACCTCAAGAACTTACAACAACTAAGCAGTTCGATGAAAGGAAAAGTCAAATCACCTATTTGTGAATCAAGAGGATTATTCTCAAAGATCTTTTTGGTTCTCACATTTATGTTATCTTCCCTTCTAATTCTTTGGCATTTTGGCTAATAAGGATTACTCTTGTTTCTCTTTTGCACAAATGCCTTTGGTCTCAAAATCAAAGAGTCTGTTTTGAAAGTCTGAACTTCCTTGACCTGAGAATGACTCCTCAGGTAGTGCTGTCTTGCTGCTATAGGATCTAGAATGCCTTTCCATCAGTATGTGATACTTAAGTCCTCAATCGACGTGAGTTCTCATCACAGAGTAAATGTTTTCAGTACCAAACGATAGAGCTAGGAATAAAAAAAAAAAAAAAAAAAAAAAATGCCAGCTATGTCTTGCTGAATAAAAGGTGTGTTCTTCATTTATTTATTTTCTTAAAATATAATTGCTATTGCTAGAAAAGGGAGGGTTTTGTTTTGTTAGGTATTCTCCCTCAGATGCATGGAAGCATGTATCATTTTCATTAATATCACCTGCAAGAACTCTATCCCAGGAATATTTATTTCTTTTTAGCCTATTAAATGCTCTAAGACTTATAGTCTGCCTGATATTTTCTGTAGGCAACAATCTATCTAATGAATAACACATAAGGAGCTAAGCAAAGGTAAATTCTCTTTTCTTTCTATACCCAAACTGAAAACAATTGTTGGTGACTTTGAGCCACCACATGCATACATACACGTCCCTGAGGGGAGGACGCACTGGGGACATCTCAATCAGAGACCTAGGCTTTCAAAAAGTGGACAAGCCATTGCCATGCATTACGCCCGAAGGCCACAGTTTCTAGATGTAGCTACTGTCCGGGCAAGTTGAGGTTCAGTTCTTCAGGCTGATACCTATGACCTCTTCAGAGGGGTCAGCAGGAGAGGGAGGCCAGGTGCAGAGCAGGGGTGGAGACGTGTGTTGCAAAGACAGGATTGCAGTCTAGTGTCCCAACCTTAACACCAAACCCCTTTCCCACAGCAGGTGGTGAATTCTGAAAAGAATTTGGGGATGAATAGCTAAAGAATTTTAAGACCCTTTATTCTCTCACATTTTGATTGGAACTTGTTAGCTAGTCAGTGGTTAAATATCAACTGACAATGATTTTAGAAGGCAAATTTCAATTGATGAATATTTAGGTGAAAGATGCTGTTAGATGCTATGAAGATACGCTAGAAGAGAGAGAAGGGGAGACAACATGATCATTACGCTCAGGAAATTCTAGTTTCCCAGATGCTACCTGGACTGCCTGATGATGATGAGTTGGGATTAGATAGCCTAAGGTTAAGCAACTCTCTTCCCACACTCCCTAAGGGAAGGATGGGGCTGCTGAGTCAAACGAAAGGGCCACAAATGGAGAAAGCAAACTTCCTCCCCAAATCAGTCATGCTCCAACCTGGACTATTCCATTCTGCAAAGCAGAAGTCATTGTTGTACTAATAAATGCAGTGACTCAGTCAAGAAATAGTGATTGAACACTTATGAGAAAATCAAAGGAAAAAAGGAAGAGATAAGGGAGAATTTAATCAGAAGAGAGGGATATCCTTCACCTATCTCTTCTGCCTTTCTGCTCTACCCAGAGCCACTTCCTGAAGAAGCTGTGCTGCTACAGATGTGGGGTATGGCTCCCCCAGGCAGGTGTTCCTAGTTATGGACAGCACACAAGTCCCCAAATACACCAAGGGGATCCATGCCCTGGCTATCCTGCTCTGATTCTGTAGAGACTGAACACTGACTTCTGCTTCACCATTTCCACCCACGGTTCTCCTCTGCCTACTGGAGTGAGAGACCGACTAGTCAGTCTGTTTCAGTGCATTCAACAATGCTACAAGCACTATTTAACACTGAGCCATACATCAAGGATGGGGAATAGGACGGGGCAATCCAAAGCCTCTCAGAAACCAGGGAAGAAGAGAGACAGGTGCATAAACAGGAAGCATGAAATGGGGGCAAATTCTCTGTTAGAAGGATACCTAAAGGAGCATGGGACCAGCTACAGGTGAGGGAACAACTCTTCTACTCCGAAAAAAAGGGTGATATTTGAGCTTGGAAAGTCTCTGGACAGGCCGATTTTGAAAGATCACTCGAGGCAGGAGCATTGCACAGGGGCATAGAAGGACAAAGAAAGTTTAAGGAAATTCAGGAGACTGCTGTGACCAGAATACCAGGTGCAATAGAAAGAAAGATGGGTCAGACTGTGAAGAGCTTGGATTGTGCCTCCCAGAGTCTGGATTTTATTCTGTGGGTGGCAGGGAGCTGGTAGAGGCTTGCTTTTAAGCAATGCCTTGCAGAGAAGGAGTTAATGTTCTGATTTTGTACATGAAAACAATTGTAGCACAAAGAGATTTTGCCTGAGGCCATTCAGTCAGTGAGGTCTGGAACATAGGTCTCCCTACCCCCAACCCAGACTGCTTTCCACCAACACAGGCTGTTTCCAGAGTCAATATATCTTTGTGGGAAGCAATATATCTTTTTGGACATCCTGTGGGAAGCAGAATCCTTACCTGCCAATAAGAAATTGTAATCCTCTCTTTCAGTGAAAGGAAATGTTACTTTGATGGCTCCCAAGTTATCATGTATACATTTCTATCAAGTCACTTAACCAGGATGTCACTGTGACTAGTTACCCACCTGCCTTTCTGCACTAAATTGTGAGCTCCTTGCAATCGGGGACTGTAGCTTCAGTCAGTCCTTCAGACAAGTGTTAACTGAGTAACGTCCATGTGCCAGGCACTGTGCTGGCCACAGGGTAGTCCATTGCAGGTGAACTGGACATGGCTTCTGCTTACCATGCAGAGACAAGTCTGGAGTCATTCCATCTGTGCACCTTCGGTGCCTACACTCAGGGCTGACGCTCCAATACGGTGTGCAAATGACAGCGTGAGCAGAGCAGCTTGTGCTGCATTATTTTCCCCCAAATACCATGGAGGTTTTCCTGAAGTTGTGCCCTGTGTGCTCACAGCTTGTAAAGGGAAAAAGGAGCCTAAGTTTCAGCCCCTGTACACCCCTCCACTCAGAAACACCAGACTTAGGACAGAGGCACGCACACCAGGCCGGACTCCACAGTTCTAGGCCAGCTAGAGGATGAGCAGGTGCCAGAATGCTCAGAGTTTGGTGGCCAGGAAAGCACCCCCTCAGAAGGTGCAAGAGTTAGGAAACTAAGGGGGCGAGGCCTTCCACTGCCCTCTAGGGTCCTCCCCCGGTACATTTATAATTCTCAACTATCTTGTGCGATTAAGGAAGAAACTAAAGCCCTGAAACAGGAAAACCACTAGGCTGTAGGTTCAGCTTTGGACTCCAGAACCCAAGCTCCAGCCATGTTACTGCCCGCCCGCCACGTGGCGCTCAGCTGGGTGGCTCTGAGCCCAGCCTGGACTGGCCTGGTGAGAAATGTTCTCCTGCTGAGGAGGCCAGAAAGAGCCGCCAGTGGCTGCTGCCACACCCCCATGAACCAGCCAGCCTCCTTAAGCCTCTGGACTGGCAGGCCTGGTCCAGCTTCCAGCTGCCTGCTCAGCCCACCACCGGCAGCAAGCAACATGTACACCAAGGGCAGCAGTTTTTGTCAAAGAATGATCCTGTGTGCCCTAACCTGGCTGTGAGCCCTTAACTTTTGCTGCTGCTTGGGGATCACTATAATTTGTCTTGTTCCCAAGGGAACAAGTAGGTTGCAAGCAGTCCTACTGCATTCTGGAAGAATCATTATCAATGGAAATTCTTAGCATCCACTTGCTGACTGCTGGCTGTACTTTAACCCTATGACAGCATATCACCTGAGCCAAAGTTGAACAAGACAGTTGCCCCATGCATGTCCTCCGTGTGAACATGAAAACATGCTTCATTATGGGGTTGTGAAAAAACACTGGATTCCCAGTACAAGGTTCTGGGTGGAAGACTCACTTCTGCTTCCGCCACAGAACCTTGAGCAGGTTATTGACCTCTGGGGCCCTAGTCCCTACAGTAACACAGGGGTGCCCTCTGCCCCCATTTGGGAGGTTGTACTGATGAAGTGAGAGACAAAGCTTCCATTTCTGTCTGCACCTCCATCTACTTCCAAAAATGTGTGACTGTCTGCAATGAAGGAAACATATACAGTAAGACTTACTATAAAAAGAAATGATCCAATGCTTTGTAGAGGAAGGATGAGAAGGAAAGAAGCACACCCATACTCTAAGCTGACGGAGTAGTAGGGAAGAATTCAGAAGTTCTGATGGGAGAGGTGATCAGCGGTGGGTGCATCTGGTGCTTGGTATTGCTGCTCAGAGGAAACCAGGTGATCACCCATCCCCACCTAAGGGGGCATTTTGATTTGTCTTTTGAAAACCAACAAGACACATTTACCAAGTGAAAAAGGGAAGTCTACTCCCACTCTCAAGTATCTGTCCTAATGAAACAATCCCAGAAATAAAAAGCTACATAAAAATTGCTCAACTGCTTTCAAAAGTCCAATAATAGCAGACTATTAAAATATATTATATATATATATATATATACACACACACACACACACATATAGTCACTCAGTGAAATATTATCCGTTCACTAAAATTGAGAAGAAAACATGGGAAAGTATTTGTGACAATGTTAAGTGAAAGCAAATGCAAATAGATATAAACAATGATTAGATCACTGCAGGGTTTTTTCACAGAGATGGATGGCAGAGAGGAGCATTCTAAGAACTGAACATAATCCTGTTAGGCTGGTGAGATTGTGTGTGTGTGTGTGTGTGTGTGTGTGTGTGTTTCTTTTCATGCAAAGAAATCTCAAAATGTTTTTACAAATGTTTTTGTGAAGACAGCTAATATCAAAGAAGTAATAGTTCACGCTTCTGAGCTCCACCTTTAACTTTGCAAAAGGTAGGCAGGTATGATATCAATCTTTCTTAAAAGTGGCTATTGTTACTGGGGGATAGGAGTAGGGGTTAAGACACTCAACAAGCCCCACTAAGGACACTTGTGGCCTTGGCAACCTTTGGTTACTACCCCAAGGGCCATGGGCACGAGTTTTAAACCTAAGGAGTCTATGCATCAGAGTTGAGAGCTCACTCCTTTGAGAGTCTTGATTCAGTGCCTCCTGACCTGGCCGAAGTCACTTCCCAGCTCCTGCCTCACTTCCTCATCTGCAAAACAAGGGCTTGAGATCAACAAATTCTGAAGTCCTTCTCTTTTCTAAGGATCAGTGACTTTATGATTCTCTGAATCTCCAACAGAAAAAATTCATTTTTATAAGTGTAATCCTTTATAATAAAATATCTCTACAGTAAAAAAAGAATTTTGCTTCTCAAAGTCAACCACAGACTAACAAAAGAGTGTGAATGTGGAGTTAGACAAAGGTTTGAATCTGATTTGCCACTTCCCAGATGTTTACACTCTTTTAGGAAATCAATCAATCTTGCTGTAAAAGAGAATCAAATGTGATAATTTATGAAACTCCACACTGATGCTGAGTGGCCAAAAACACAGGTTAAAACTATATTCAAGCCAAATGGCAAATACATAACAAAATATATGTCATATACAATAATCTGTCTATTTTTGGAAGATTCCAAGATACTCTGAAAGGTTGTATATTTCCAAGAACCATAAGAGCCAGATTTCTCAGATTTTGCTTGGTACATGTGTCTTGTTGGTTTTCAAAAAACTTTCTCATGTCACATAACCTGACTGCCCATTGTCACCATGAAGACACACATGTCTGGGTTTCTGTTTGGAAAGTCTGGCCACCCATAGTGCACCTCCTGGTTTGACTGAGACCCATGTTCATCCCAGACCAAGAAGACTCTCTTATTTTAAAGAGTGTTCACGGTCACCTAACCCTAACCCTAACCCTAACCCTAACCCTAACCTTAACCACTAGGGTGCAACACTCAAGTGCAGTGCTCATTATTTGGTCAGATTCTTGCCTGAGTTCTGCACTAGGAAGGTCTAATGGGCAAAGACACAGACTGGATATTATATTTCTGAGACCCTAATATTTAACCATGTGACCTTAGGGAAGTCAGTTGCCCAGTCTGGGCTACAGCTGTCTGGTGAGGGGGCTGGTCTGGAATGTGATTAAGGCTTCAGCTTTCAAATGCAGTGCATCTCTGTGAGCAGCTGGCACTCTTAGTAAAGTCCCTTAGTAAATGCTTTGGTTCTACCTTCATTTCTACATGAAGTCATTTGGATCCACGGCCTCTTGGTTTACCCTCAATGGTGTAGCTGGTCTGCTGCTGCTGTGCAGATCTGCTTCCTGTCAACTAAGGGAACACACAAGATAAACCTGGAGGTCCCTGTGTGCTATCTGGATTTAACCCAGGGGGCAATATTATCATCTGACCCCAAAAAGAACAAGCTCCAGAAGATCGTCCATTCCCTTAAATCAGTGGCTGGATCCATGTTTAATGCATTCTTGTCAACTAAGAGCAAGACACACAGTATTCTGGGTCAGAAAGAGGCAAATAGACCCATGGAGGAGGAAGGGAGGTACAGAAAGTGACAAATTTGAAAGGTATTTAAAAAAAATTCTAAGTGCTTCTTTGTTAAAACTGGAATCCAGAAGAATAAAAATTTAAAGGAGGGGGCTTCCCTGGTGGCGCTGTGGTTGAGAGTCCGCCTACCAATGCCAGGGACGCAGGTTCGTGCCCTGGTCCGGGAAGATCCCACATGCCGCGGAGCGGCTGGGCCCGTGAGTGAGCCATGGCCACTGAGTCTGCGCGTCCGGAGCCTGTGCTCCGCAACGGGAGGGGCCGCAACAGTGAGAGGCCCACGTACCACAAAAAAAAAAAAAAAAAAAATTAAAGGAGGGGACAATACGAGGTGATGAACTGAGGTATCCTATTCCACTGAACACAGGCCTCTGACAGGTTATAAAAACAGGCAGCTAAAGCCTCATTCGTGGAGAATCTGTACCTCTTATCTTTCCGATGCTCTGATGTTTAGAGAAGGGGCTTGGGTCCTGTTGATAACTGGACATCAATGGGAAATGTCCCTTCTAGTAAAGGCAGGCATAGAGGTACCACTGAGTTAGAAAACTCACCACTGGCCTTTTCCAGAGTCTGGCCAGCCTCCACTCCCACCCACACCCCCACCCCACACCCCAGCCCTGCCCTTGTGGGTTCCGTACCTCTCCCCTCCAGCACCTTTGCCCTTCAGCCAGCTGCGGACCTCTCCCTGTATTTTCCCAAGATAGGCTTCACAACTGCCCCTCCAGCTGGTCCCTGGATCCTTCCTGAGTATTTGCATTTTAGCCCTACTTGCACCTGCTATACAGACCCTGCCCCTCTCTCCCTGCTCAGGGGTCTGCCCTGATACCCCTCCCACCCATTAGCAGATTCCCAGGCAGATGGTGCCACAGAATGAAAAAGGCCATTGAAGGCTGCAATTCTCCTGCCTGCTTGCCCTGCCTGTCCTGTTCTGGCTTTTGTAGAAAGCTCCCTGGGAGCCTCTCCCTCCCCACTATCTCCTCCCCCCAGGCTTCTTCTCTCACCTGCTGTCCCTTGGTTCCCAGGCTCTCTACTGTTTCTCTAATTTGTTTATTGATTTGGGGAATCAAATCACCTTTGTTCAGGCAAAGAAACAGCCTGGTGTTACAGAAGACACATTCATTTGGAATCAGGAAAGCTGTATTAGACACAGACTCAGGACATAGGGCTGGGAGTGTCCTCCAAGATCATCTCCTTCAAGCTTGTCATTTCACAGATGAAGAAACAGAAGGCCCAGAGAGGCTACAGTTTCCTTGTCCCTGGGTATCTGTGTGTCCTTAGGCTGTCATTTTGCCTATCTCAGTTTCAGTTTCCTCATCTGCCTGGCAACAGAAACAACATGTTTCAACTTCAAAGGCCATCTTAAAGATGGTAATTGTGTTGGTTGACCCTAGCAGTAAATGTGTAACCTTGACTCCATCCTCATCCTTAACACAGGGGTTCTATTTAACAGGTGGAGTCTACCCTGCTGACTCCATGGACCTTCAGGGACAATGAAACAAGAGAGAACCATAAACTAGAAGGCACCACATGCACAAATCACACAGAGATATTAAACATTGGTATTAGTAGGTACCAAAAAGTAGTGTCAACCATAACAACAACAACCAAAAAATGATAATTATGGGAGGTGAAAGATGTGTTAACTAATCTTATTGTGTTAAATTAAACATTTCACAATATATACATGTATTGAATCATCACTTCGTACACCTTAAACTTAATGTATATGGTCAATTATATCTTGATACAACTGAAAGAAAAAAGAAGTAGTGTCAAAAGTCTTCAGATTTCTGGAACCCCAATACCAAGAAAATGACCAAAGTAAAGAGCAGCAATAGAGGGGACTGGTAGAATGAATCTTATTGGAGATCCCAAATATCTATTGCCCATTTTTCCTTTCCTTGTCCCTGGGAAGTAGATATAGACTCCCTCCTACGGCACTCCATTTTCAAACCCAACTCCTAAAGTTCAATGCAAAAATCTCTAAATTCTGAAGTCCTGATGGATTTCACCATACAGTTTAATGTTAGATTGTGTATGGTCTAATTCTGTCTCCTCAACAAGAGAGATGAATGTTTTTTTTTTTGGCCGTGACTCACGACTTGTGGGATCTTAGTTCCCTAACCAGGGATTGAACCCAGGCCCACGGCAGTGAAAGCACAGAGTCCTAACCAATGGACTTCCAGGGAAGTCCCGAGATGAATCCTTAAGGATGGGAACTATATTTTCCTTCATTATCCTTTGTTGCCCAACATGCACTGGGCATATAGTAAGAGCTTAGTAAATATCAGTTAGTAGCTTGATTTCTGAACTGAAGAGAGAACAGGAATCCAAGTCTACACTGAGCTCCTGGCACCGTATGTGTCAGGCCCAACAGCTCCACATCTTCCCACCCAGTCCTCCCCGCCCAGCAATATGTTTATGACAAGAGAGTCAGTAACATGGCCCAATTTATGAGATTCCAACTGACACTAAATACAGCTAAACAGAATTCAAAGACCCTGAATTCCACATACTTCATGTTCACAGCCACCTCCACACACCTGTGTTCATGCTATTTCACCAACCAGGAAAGCCTCCTCTCCAAATCTGATTACCAAATACAATCCAATTTTTTAAAAATCTGCTCGAATTCTGACCTCCTGGAACACCATGTACAGCTGCATGAGTTGTGCACTACCCGACATAGGAGGCCACAGTTCACAATGCAGCAAGCTTGCATCCATCCCTGAAGCCTTAAGTACTTCTGCTCACATGGATCTCTGACTTTAAAGGATTTACCATGTGGGTCCCCTAATCAAACATTCAATTAAGTAGGAAGGGAATTTTCTTTAGCCTCTGCTTACTGCTGGAAGCTCCTACTTCCTAGGCCACCTAAAATTTGCCATCATTTAAGCCAACAATATTTCTGCTTTGCCAATTTTGGATGTTTGAGAAGCCATAGATAACTTTCCCCCTATTTATTGTAATACATCCTACTTTAAGGAATCAGCGGCATTTGACTAGGCCCTTGGGCTTGGCCTTTTATTCGATCTGCTTCTGATTCCCTTGGGCCAGAGCTCCTCCCAACCCCACACAGCAACCTCCACTTCCACATCCCCCACCACCTTAAGCCTGCAAAGGAAGGAAATCTATCCTTTTCCTCCATCACTCTGCCTCTTCCTCCCTACCTCAACCCAGAAGGACAAATGCAAGATTTATGACTGAATAAAAAACAGAAGCCTTACAGCTAGTGTCTCAATGTAACTTCTTCCAGAACCCAGACACGTAGGGAGGGTTGAATCCAAGGTCTGCACCAAAGAGGGAAAGCAGAGTGGGATTAAGGAATGAGGGAGAAGAAAGCGAGGACACACAAAGTCTGGGCTGGACTTTATGACGTGGGACAAGCCTTAGTTCCAGAGAAAAGTCATGCTATCTTCAGTTCAGCATCTCTTCCAGGTAATTTTTCCCTGTGTTCTGGGGACGAAGAAATGACTTACAGTCTGGGCAATCTAACCATGATGTAATCTGAAGACAAGAGTTGCTCCTATGTGCCCCTCCATCTCCACATCGCTAGAACCCCAATTCACAGCAACTCCAAGAGGCAGGGTTGTCCTCCCTCACTTTACATATACGGAAACAAAAGCTTGAAGACTTTCTGTTCTCAGCCAGAGACTGTGAAGTACAGCTGAAAACTCAAGTCTGAGAGGCTCTGAAGTCATTTCCTTTTTACTTTAGTCTGTGGTCAAATGCTTTATTTTCCTGATCATCCAGGGAATTTACTGTCAAAGCCATCATCTTTGAATATCATTTGAATGTTTACTATTTTGGATAAAGAACCTGCTTCCCCACGCAAAGGGCAAGATTCCTGAGGGCAGGAAACAGGTCACACCGGGTATATCTTCAGAGACACTCAGTTAGGCCCTCTGTTAAATTCGCTGCCTGATTTCATTAGGCCAGAACACCTCTCCACACACTGCAACCTCCGTTTCCACCACAACGACCTCGCATTCGGTGTAGGTTTTGCACAAAGCAGGTTCTTGGTATAGTTTCATAGAACTTTGCCCAAATCAAATAAGTGAGAAGCAGCTTCTGGAAGATTCTATCCTCTGCTTTTCAGGTGAGGTTCTCTGACCACCTTCTCTGTTCTAACTTGCCCACCTTTCCCTACACTCCAACTGGGTTAGGTGCCCCTTCTCTATTCCTCCAACCCTTGCCTCAACTATAGACCACATCCTCAGGTCACATTTGGCCTCCATCTCCCATTAGGCTGGGAGCTCCTGGAGGGCAGGAAGCCTTGTCCTTACTCATCACTGTATTTCCAGCCTATAGGACTTGCTAAATTTAGCATTTCATCAATGGTGTTTGTGAACTCAATACAGGAACTGGACCAAAGGACTTATAAATCTGGCCTGGCAGACAGGGCCACCAGCACTATTCTAACACCCCCACAAATTTGGGGCCCCAGTCCAAAAACCGATGTGGTCTATTAGGGTATCAGCTCTCAGAGGACTCTGAGCTTATGACTCAAGACTTGCATCTGCAGAGCCTTGCACAGTGTCTGGCACACTCTACAGAATGATTGTGTATGTGGAATAAATTAATTACTGAATTCAAACTGGATCAATTCCCATACATTCCCTCTTTCCTCAGAAGGCAAAGCTGTGTAAGTTTCCCTTTTTAATGATTGGCAAAGTCATAGAAATTCAGAGCCTGATGGATATGGGGAGCTGATTCAAATTTTTCATTTATACATGGGAACTCTGAGGTCCAAGATCTCACAGAAGGCCTCCTACTCTCAGTCTAGCATGCACTCAACTCTGTCACTCTGCTGCACTTTGCAGGAAACCCAAGAGCCTGTGAGGCCTATGGCTGAGCCACAAGACTCTTGGCTTCTTTCTTTCCATCTCTGTCCAGCACTTGTCTCTCGATAGTGAGGAGAGTTTCCTCTAGGAAAAAGGTGGGGAAAAAAGCCTTTCTTCTTCCCAGTTAGAAGCCAGAAGCTTCTTCTGTCCTCTGACATTCCAGGAGAGGATCCATCTTCACATGGTATCTTCCAATGGTACTGCCTCAATTTCAAAGACAATCTTCATGAAAGGACACAGACACAGAATGGACTGTTGAACTTGAGTTTTGTTTGACTGTAGAACATCAATGGAAAAGGACTCTCAGAGAAAGAATTTAGTGCCTTCCTCCCCTTTTACAGCCTGTTTCCTCTCTGCTCTATGGATAACTGACACTCAAAATGATTATGTCATTAACATGGGCCCAAAGAGACCTCTTAGAGTCACCTATTGTTAATGCCACAGAAGCGACAATCTTGGCACCACCCCTGGACTGTGGGGCTTTCACATTAAAGAAAACAATTTTCAAACTAGAGAAAGCCTAGACCTGCTGGAGTGTGGCATTCCCTCCTCTCTAAGGCTCTCATCGAATCAAAAATGCTTAGAAACACTGCCCACTACTTGTCATTTTCCAGCTCACATGTTGGAATCATCCCAGCTCACATCTAGAAATTTGATTTTCAAGGTGTTGGTAGGAGGTGATTCAATGTACAACTGGGGAATAGCCATCAGTGTTGCCACAAAAGAGGCAACCACCCAGAGTCCAAGAAAAGGTGCTCTGCCAGGGCACCATTCAAGTGGACGGCACACCATGCCAAGCTGATGTGCAAAAATATCTCAAACACAATGATGGGGAGAGTAAAATGTAGTGTTCATTTAATAAAATAATTCACCCACGATAGCTTGAGAGACCATTTCCTCTCATTCAGCTATTTTCTACAGAAATCAGGGAGCACTAACAATCAATCAGAACTCTAGCCAAATCATAGATATCCAAACAGCCCCTGTGTATCAATAAAAAATTATTGAATTTGAAAAAAATGAATTTATTCAAGCATTTTTAGGAATGAGACCACTATCACTATGGCACAGGGCATAATCTCTGAAGGTGTGTGTGTGTGCGCATGTGTGTGTGCTTGTGTTGTGCATGCCACGGGGAAGGAGGGGTTGGGGGAGAGAGGCAAAGAGGGATGTCTGTAGAGGCTTATGCAGAGGTTTCCTCCCATGAGCCCCAGAGCGACACTGCCCTGCATTCTCTGTGTCTCCCATAGTCCTGAACTCCATGAGACCTGAGACTGGAGATGGGGCAGCTGCTCAGGCCACCAGTCCAATACACTTGGGCCTACTGGAGCTTATTTCTATAGGGAACAAGGTCACGCTGTTATTCTCCGGTGAACCAGTATGTTGTCCTGTTCAGAAAAACTGCCACACCCATCTATAGGAGCATGAATAAGCCGACAGCCTCCCTGACTATGCCAGCACTTGGGCCAGTTGCCCTAAGAATCCCCATCCTTGTTGGGACCCCCAATGACAGATTGTAGTTGGAGGCCTCTTGTGGACACTGAGTCATGATAGGTTTGTACCCCCATATGGTGGCATGTGCTGTGGTGTTGCTTTAATCTCCTCGTGGTAGAGGGAAGAAAGACAGAGGCTGACATTCAGTGTCAATGCAAAAGTTTAACTGCAACTTTAAATAAAATTAATTTCTGCCCCCATATTTCCTTAGGTCTGTCGGTATCTTCAGCAGTCATGGTAAACACTGTATTGCAAAAATACAAGTTCTACCTGGTAACAAGTCTTCCATACCCAGGTGGGTAGAGGTCAGTCATAGCCACGTGACTGTACTAAGAAGGAGGGAAGATAACGGTCAGCCCTACAGGAAACCCGTAACTGTTTTTTTCAACCAGCACAAATATTTCACTATTTTCATTGGTGTCTCCCTCCTTTTGCAGAGCATGTGAGGTAGTGCCACAAGGACATACATAAAATAGTGCATGTGCATATGCACACGTGTATGTGTGAACACGTGTGTATGCATGCATGCGTGTATTTATTGAAACATCTCAGCCTGGAGGAATGTTCAGAGAGTGATGGAGCTAGACAGGTGCATGGGACAGGGTTGCAGCCTAGAAAATCTTGCCAGACTGGTTTTGTCTCTTTACAGGTAAGTGAATTATGTTATGCTTTCAAAGAATTGAAAATTTAAGATCTGGTCTAAAATTGTCTGCAAAAGACCCAAACAGAATTGTTTTCAAGAAATCTGGGTTCAAGTTCTGGCTCTGACATGAACCATGATCTCTCGGGCACTTTTCCTCTCGGGGTTTCTGCTTTCTAATATGTAAAATGAGAAAGGTCGACCTTTGCTGCACCCTGGACCCCTCTCAGAATCTTCTGAAATTTACATAGCTCTCCTCAGAAAATGGACATATTCACATCTGAATACAATTCTGCATGACATTCCAAGGGATTTATCACCTGAAGCCTCTTCCTAGCATCCCTTCAGGCTCTAAGATGTCCAGCATCCCTTCAGGCTTTAAAAATCTCTTCTTTATATTTCTGAGCAAGAAAATCAGGACCTGTGGGCTTCCACTTCAGCTTCTCTTTTCCTCATTCCCTCAACACAGTGATATACCTGCAAAGTTACATCAAGCGCTAAAGCTCTAAAGTTCTATAAAACTGCTTCCCAAATCCAAGTGGGTATGTTATGTTAGGAAGCAAAAGATATTACAATTAAGGTTTCCAATCCTGAAATCAAGTATCATTCACTCAGCTGTGGCAGAGATTTTCAGGAAAGCCTTGGGAATTAATATCCCCTACTAGGTGACTCTGTTTCTTTGGGGGGTCTTCTACCTGAAATGTGCTTGAATCTAATTGTGAATGGACACCAGGAAACCACGAAGACAGAGGCACATTTCTTTCAGCCCAATATTATAAAGTTACTTTCTCTCCATCTTTATAAAGGGGTTTGAGTACACCTTCCATTTCCTTCCCTTAAAATTACATAATTTTAGAACTTGGTGCCTCAGACATTGTCTAGTTCACAACCTCCATTTCAGATGAAGGCTCAGAGGGGTGAATGCTCACCAGGTAGAATGGGACTCAGACTCAGTTCTCTCAACTCGCAAATCTTGATTTCTTTCCTTGTCCTTTGCTGCCTATTTCAGAGGCCTCACACAGGAAAATAAAGCAGATTTAAAATGTGTTGGGAGGAGAGGGAAGGTGGGGATATTTTATAAAATGAAGAAAAGGGTATCCATGGATAAGAGCGCTCCTGCTGCTTTCCTTTCCCACAAATGTAGTGAAATAAAATCCATTAAACACATGGGGACCTGTACAAATGGGAGAAATAACCCATGCAGGGAGGCTCTAAGGGCAATTTCCCCTTTGCAGGGCAGATGGGAGACTGGAGGACTGGGTCAGTCCCAGCACTGGCTATTCTAAGAGAGTGTAGAAACCCTTGCTTTCTGCATTAAGATTCTTTCCTGAAAAGGATTATTCTGAGTGTTTCTATTTTATAACCTGATTATTATCCACTGACCCCCAGGCTCTAGAGATTCTCCTGTCCATTCTGGACAGATCTTCCATGAATCACACCTCCTAACACCTGGGTTGGACTTTTCTCCATTCGACCCACCTCCTTACTTTTGGACACCTGGGTAACGAGAGACAGAGCTTTTCTTTGAAGGAACAATATTACCTGTATGTGAGACTTCATCAAGGAAAAATTGTTTGACAGAGTGTCTTCCCTAAATCCAGCAAAATACAGAAGGCCACAAGTAACCCCTGGCCCTAGCTGTTGTTTTTTGTTGCTGTTGTTGTTGTTGTTGTTTGCGGTACGCGGGCCTCTCACTGTTGTGGCCTCTCCCGTTGCGGAGCACAGGCTCTGGACGTGCAGGCTCAGCGGCCATGGCTCACGGGCCCAGCCGCTCCGCGGCATGTGGGATCTTCCCGGACCGGGGCATGAACCTGTGTCCCCTGCATCGGCAGGCGGGCTCTCAACCACTGCGCCGCCAGGGAAGCCCCCTGGACCTAGTTTTTACGGGCCAGATCCCTTTATATTCATTTCCCAAGACAGTTCCAAGGAGTCTTTCTGTATGGCCCATTAATTTTCTTTTTAAAGTCTGAGATCAGGAATCCCCATACACATTTCACTTCCCTGAGACATGTAAGTCCAGACTAGGAGGACAGGGGTTATATGTATTGATGGAATTAATTTTTTGAATTTTTGGGTTTTCCTGTAGCTGCCCTTATATGAGAACGAAGAGAAATATCCTATTTCTAGTTAATTGCAGTTTTGAAAGTCATATTACCCAGATTTATCCAAATATTTCTTATATACTCCTTCAAAAAAATCTAGTTGCTCAAACTCCTGCTACATCCTCTCTACTGTCCCCATTTGAACGTTCTAGTACCTCAATAGAAAAGCACAATATTCACACTGGGGCAAGCGGAAACATTCATGCCAAAAAACTGCCTTTCAGGATTCTGCTTCCAAAAATCAAAACACAGAAGCAACCAGCACCTTTGGCTGTTACATCCCACTGCAAGGCACCTAATCCTACTTTGCATAGGATGTGCATCCTGTTGGTGTTTAGGATGGGGAAATAAAGGATTTGTATCAACCGTCAGTTACTCGCAAAAAGTTAGTTGATGGCAATTTTTTTTTTGTTTTGAACATGTTTCTTCTTAGGTCAGTTTCTGAAACTTCTTTCCTGACCTTACTACAACGAATGCTCAAGGGTCAGCAAAATCATGGTAAGATTAGCTTGGGTCAAATGTAATTAGAAAGGGAAATAACTCTAGAGGGGAAATAGGTTTTCCCAAATGTACGTCCTGCTGATTCTCCACACGACCTACCACGTGTCCCATGAAAGACGATCTCTGTGGCCCCTGCAAGTGTCTTTCCTGCTTTCCTATTAACACACACTCTTGCGGTTCTTAGAATTACGCTGTTTCTCTTCATAGATCCCAGCCAGCACATGCTCATCAGTCTCCCCTCTGAAGCCTTCCTGAGCTACCCTGGTTAACCCTGACCTTTCCTGACTCTGCAATCATTGCCTCAAATAAAACTTAATTGGCAAATGGTAAATTTCAAATTGAACTAGTAAAGACTTGAAAATGAATGGCACAAAGATAATAAACAGCAAGTGCTGGTGAGGATGTGGAAAAAAGGGAAACTTCGTGCTCTGTTGGTGGGAATGCATATGGGTGTAGCCATTATGGAAAAAAGAATGGAGATTCCTCAAAAAAACTAAAAATAGAACTACCATACAATCTAGCAATTTCACTTCTGGGTATTTACTCAAAGAAAATAAAAACACTAATTTGAAAAGACATATGTGCCCCCATGTTCATTGCAGCATTATTCACAATAGCCAAGATACAGAAGCAACCTAGGTGCCCATCAATAGATGGATAGATAAAGAAGATGTGATATATATACACACACACAGTGCAATATTACTCAGCCATAAAAAGGAATGAAATCTTGCCATTTGCAACAACATGGATGGATCTAGAGGGTATTATGCTAAGTAAAATAAGTTGGACAGAGAAAGACAAATATTGGATGATCTCATTCATATGTGGAATCTAGAAAACAAATGACCAAACAAAACAGAACAAAAACAGACTCATAGATACAGAGAACAAACTGGTGGTTGCCAGGGGGAAGCAGGGTGGGAGGATGGGTGAGATACCTGAAGGGAATTAAGAGGTACAAACTTCCAATTATGAAATAAGTAAGTCATGGGATGATGTAATGTACAGCATAAGGAATATGGTCAATAATATTGTAGTAATTTTGTATGGAGACAGATGGTTACTAGACAACGTGGAGATCTTTTTGAAATTTATTTAAATGTTGAATCACTACGCTGTATACCTGAAACTAACATAGTTTTGTATGTGAACTATATCTCAATTAAAAAAGAAAGAAAATGAATGGCAAATGGACACAATCCACATTCCGGATGCTCACATAAGGAAGTATGAAGGAGGGTATATCAGCCAAGGTGTTAATAAGAAACAGATGGCACACCCAAATCAGGATAGTTAAGGAGAATTAATTTACAACAGTGCGGATGATGTAAGGGAAGCATAAGGAGTGACTGATTAATAGAGAGGCTGCTAGTATCTCTAGACTTCAAGTACAGAAAGGGAGCAGTTACTGGAACCACAAGAGCCTCCAGAGGACTGGTAGGTTTTCAGTGTCTTCTGGTCTCCATTCTGTCACTAGAAACAGCTTTCTAAGGGGCCAGTATGAAGATCCCACTGCCTTATTTCTAAGCTCTGACGGCTTCTGTTTGTCCTGAGGATGAAGCCCAAACTCCTTGGCTTGCTCTTTCAGGCTTTTCAGCATCAGGACCCAACCACCATTTTTCAGCTCATCATGTCCCTTCCAGAGCTGCCAAATAGCATTATACCTTAACTGGAATGCCCTCTTTAACTAGCCAAGGCCTACTTGTCCTTCAAGATTCAACCCAAATGTCTATTCTCCTTGGGCCTTCCTAACCCTCCTGAGTATCGTTACTTATTTCCTTCAGCTTCCAGGTGTGTATCTCCTGTATCTCTGATGAACACCAAAAAAGGTGAATGCTGAAGAGAGTCTGAGTTTAAGCAGAGACAGAGGGACATGGGCCAACTAGATATGTATTTTGTGTCTGAATCTTGGACTTCTTCCACATCACCATGTGGTCACATCCCAAAGGACCCATTTCTTCTTTTTGTAATCAGAAGGTCAAGATAATTCAGGGAAGATTCAGAAATAACATTTGTTGCTGCCAAAATTGGTTACATCCATACACACAAAATATGGAAAATAACTTAATATTGTGAAGATAACTCAATGAGAAGAAATAATAATAACAATAATAGTTATTTAGAGTCCCCTTCTGAGGGGCTGGCCTGACCTCATGCCTTTTGGTACAAGGCCCCAGAGAGTGTTGGGTTCCAGCAGAAGTACTCTACAGGACATCCTAAATTAGCAATATAAATCTTTCAGAAATGAATGATCCTACTAGTTCCCCAGCATCAGGAATAACTGAAAAATTAAGCAAGGAGGCATAAAGGCCCTTCAGCAAATAAATTCACAATGATAAAATGTTGACTGGCCCAGGGGATTCTATGTTATTACCATTTGGGGGTTTCTTTGGCTTTCAAAGTTAAAGCAAAACTGCCAAGTACTCTTGGCTTGAAACGTCTGAAAACAAAAACGAAACAAAAGAAAACAAAGTCACCAAATATGAATGGAAATGTCTCTATGATGGTGCATGGATAATTTAAGATAAGATAGAAAAGATTCCATGGTTCTAAATTGAGTAAAACAAATTTAAATGCTTCTTGGTAGAGTAGCTACTAACATCGTAACAGAAAACAACAAAAAATAAACTCTTAAGATGGAAAAATAGAATTGATGGACATAAAATTTAGTTCTACGATATAAGTGTACAATCAGGAAAGAGCTACATGTAAAAGCTACAAAATGTGGTTTTAATATATGCTGTCCCCTGTGCCCTGAGTCTTGATCAGCCTCAGTTTGCATTATATTGCCAAGATCATTATGCAAAACTGTTGTCACAGAAAAAATACAAGATTCCTGTCCTTGCCTTACAGAGTTCACAGTGTAGTTAGAAAGTGAAAACTAACACACTTGAAACAGTTGTGTGCCCAGTTGTGTACTGGCTGCCTATAACTTACTGTGAGTGGTAATGGAATCCCCAGATGAAAGCTGTCAGTTCAGGCTGAGTAAAGTGCAAATAGGAGCTAGACATAAAAAGATGGGAAGACATAGCTGAGGTGGCAAGGAGGAAGGAAACTAAGTCTTCCCACCATAAGGCACTACATAAGGCGCCACTACCAGAAGAGAAGTTTCCTGTCATAAGCACAGATCTATGGTGGAAAAACAAAACTCAGTGGGAAGACATAGACTTGTTTTAAGCATGTTTAGAGTTTAGGTATTACTAGTAGTCACATAGGTGGGAAAATCCCAACACACTGGGATACGAATACCTTTAGATCAGCAGTCCCCAAACTTTTTGGCACCAGGGACCGGTTTCATGGAAGATATTTTTTCCAGGGATCAGGACGGGTGGGGGGGGCGGGTTTCGGGATGATTCAAGTGCATTACATTTACTGTGCACTTTATTTCTATTATTATTACATTGTAATATCCATCTATATATAGATAGATAGATAGATATAATGCAGAACCAGTGAGAGCCCTGAGCTTGTTTTCCTGCAACTAGATGGTCCCATCTGGGGGGTGATGGGAGACAGTGACACCTGAAGTGTGTTGCTTATGTCCAGTCTACTCCGTAAGATGCAGCTTAATTGTCACCTGCCACTCACGGATAGGGCTTTGATATGAGTCTGCAAGCAATTGATTTATTATGGTCTCTGTGCAGTTAAACCTCTCTGCTAATGATAATCTGTATTTTCAGCCCCTCCCCAGTGCTAGCATCACTGCCTCAGCTCCACCTCAGATCATCAGGCATTAAATTTTCATAAGGAGCGTGCAACCTAGATCCCTCGTATGCGCAGTTCACAGCAGGGTTCGCACTCCTATGACAATCTAATGCCACCGCTGACCTGACAGGAGGCGGAGCTCACGCAGTAATGTGAGCAGTGGGGAGTGGCTGTAAATATAGACGAAGCTTTGCTCACTTGCCTGCTGCTCACCTCCTGCTGAGCGGCCTGGTTCCTAACAAGCCACAGACCCGTACAGGTCAGTGATCCCATGAGGCTGTAGAAGCTGGTTCCCCTCCCATGACAGGCTGCTTTAGCTGGTTGATCTTAACAAGTGGAGTAAGTGCTTGGTTATCTCATTTGTTGAAAGAGACAGTCAGTCTCTTTTGGACTCCCAAACCCTAGATGTTCTAACCCTACAGTAACAGAGCTGAGCTCAGGGCCTTGCTGAGGCTGTGCAGAAACCCAGAAGACAGCTCATACCTTCAGGTAACAGGCAGTCTAGCTCAGAATAAAAAGTAAATGCCTGAAATAAAGAAAGAACAATCCAACAGACCATGAAAATGCATACTAAAGTGGTAAGAACAACAGAACATAATAAAAGTTAAAGAAAGGATATGTCCAGGGTTGTGGCCCCTCTGGAGAAGTCCAAAATGACCTTGTGGGGGGCGTGGATTTGAGCAAGAAATTGAAGAACTGGTAGGCTGTGAGATGGGAAAGAGGAGGAGTAAGCACACATGCATGCCTGCACCCTCGACCCCACACACATCCTTACTCCCATATACATGCACACTTACAGAGCCACAGTCATCCCCATGAGTCCGTGGCAGCTGTTAGACACACAGAGCAAGTCAACCCCTCAGGTCATGGCTGGGAGGCACTGAACACGTTCCTCTACCCAAGTGTCCAACGTCAACTTTTAGTATGCTGAAAATACTCCTATCAATGTATTATTTCATTCCTTGAGGTCTTGAGGGATTTTTCTCTTCAAAGTCTTCCTATACTTAAAATCCCTGGAGAGAGGAAATTTCCTATATTAGTTGCCCTCAAACTTCAGTTCTGTGAGCAGACAGCTGACATCTTAGGAGAAGACAGTGTCTAGGAGTTAAAGCTCACACAGTGCCCCCTCCAGGGACAGCCAGGACCGTAGAGTAGCCTTGTGCCGAAGGCCCACCAGAGAAATTTCCAATCATTAGTTATGTCTCACTGTACAGTATCTCCACAGGAAAAGAAAGCCAGGCAGATGGATCAGTGGCAAGACCTGGAGAAGGTCAGGCTTCTGCACAGGCCACATAAGAACACTCCACAATAAGACTCCCCGGGTCAGAGATCACCGCCCCATGCTTCGCTCAGTTTTTCCACTTGTAAAGAAGAAGGTTGGATTCAATAGACCCCAAGGTCCCTTCTAATACTCAAATTCCATGTTTCTGTGTTTGAGACAAGTTGAATCATAGTATGGGCTTCTACTTTCCTAACATTGGCTAGAACTTCAGATCCTCTCACAGGCCATGAGAGTTACAAAAATACTTTGAGATCCATTAGTAAAAACATTAGTTTTTCCAAGGTACCCATTAAAATGGGGGGGAAAATCCCAGACACAAAAACCAGTCCTTACAAAATAAGTTAGCCACAGGATTGCTTTTAAATAGCTCTCTTACTCCATTACTGACAGGTAATGCTCTGTCAGAATATTCTTCCCAGGGCTCTCCACTGACTCTACAGTTCAATTTACAAAAATTCATTTCATACAACACTTTGGGGAAATATCTATTGCTTGAAATGAGGTACACTTGTTTTGAAGCAGAGTACATCCCAAAATAAGGAATTCAAAATATTTTGGTTGATAACATCCTGACACCAAGATGGCCCAAGCCAACTTATTTATTCTCCCCTTTCTTACCCACAACATGCCGCCTCACAGACTCACATGAACATGTACTCACTACGCCCTTCACTCAGGCAGGTGAGGTTTATCCATTCAATTCTATACCAGCTTGGTCCATTTTCTTTGTTTCAAGTGTCCCTACTTCTTCAAAATGGTACATATCTGGACAACTGGTTTGCCATGAGGTGAAGAATACAATCTACTTATCCCAGATTCTAACTCTCTTCTTTTCCTGCGTAATTGATTAGCCAAAGAATGTTGCTTGGAAAAGAAAAGGGAGAAAAAATTGTTCCAATAACATGTTGTCATTTTCCCACATACCTCTCTGTCGTTTTCCAACAAACCATGAGAAGAAATCACTACTTAAGGAAAAAATATATATAACTGTCTCAATCTATGAAGAGTTTTCTGCCTGAAAACAGTATATCATGCCTAGGATATGAGGAGGCTCCTTTTAATGAACATACTCTATTTAGACGTGAATAAGGAGGAGTTAATAGAGAAAAATAAAAGAAGGTAAAGAATGAGAAAAAGATAGGGCAAAGAGGTGAGGAGGAAAGAATAAGACAGAGAAGAAGGCAACATAAAGAGAATTTAAGAATGTTACTAAAAAATTGTCCAACTCCTTGTCTTCACTATTGAGGAAAGTGAGACCTACAGTATGAGGGGGAGGGAGGGGCAGAAGTTGGAGTGTTGGAGAAGAAACAGGAAAAGAAAGAGTAATCAGAGAGAAGAGAATGGAGGAGAAGGAAGGAGAGCCTGAGTCTGGAAGCGGCATCCGTAGAGACAGAGTCTAAGAAGCCTGTGCCCTGAGGGGCACCCCCGCCCGGGCTCAGATGCAGTCCTGTGAACAAAAGCACCAGCTATATTTAGTTCCAATGTAACTTCAGCCACTAGTATTCATTCCACTGGGGCAGCTGCGGCACAGTCCTGAGGAGACATTTTACTACCCACCCTGGAACAGCCGTGTCAAGGGCCTGGGCCTTTGTAGCCACAGAATCCACTGTGTTTATATACAAGAGAGCAGCATTTTGAACATAACTGATAGGACTGCACCAGGAAAGTGTTTTCAGAAGCCCAAAGTCATGACTCCTGTTTCTGAATGATGTCTCTCACCCCAGCCCCTGTAGGCAAATACCAGCCCTTACCTTTTGTGGTGTTCTCTCCTGAGAACTTCCCTGATCTTCTTGTCCTCACTTCAACTCCACAGAGGGCTCTATGCTTTGGAAGAATACTCTTTGGTATCTACTCAAGCACCCCCAGACCCAGCTGACGCATAGAAATACCTGAAGGTTTCCTCTGATGCCAGGGGAACACGGCAGACTTCTACTAAAAAAAAGGTTTGGCTATTAAAGGGTTGGCAGGTCACCAACCTGAACACCCTATGCAAGAAATGAAAACCCTGGCACCACATGGGAGAAGTACTAAGACTGGGAACAGTTTAGAAAATCAACAGTGCTCAACCTGAATATTAAATAATTATGAGTCACTGTTCTGGGTAAGGCATCCTAGTTGAATTCTGTGGGGCAAAAATCACACATAAGCATTCCCTTCACTCTCAAGAAGATTCAGTTATGATGCATGTCTAACAACAATCACACAAGGTGGCTCAGGGAATAGATGAATGGGCTCCAGATAAATGCTGAGGGGAGAAGAGGCAGTTGGAATCTGGGAAGGCTGAGAAGATTTTTCAGAAGAGGAGGCTCCTTTCTCCAAAAATGAATAGGCTGTTAATAAGCAGAGAGGAAGGAGGAGAACATTCCAGTTGGGGGAGATAAAATAAGCAAATATGTTCCTCATTCTTTGGTTGTGTATAGTTGGACGCTTTTGCAAAACTGAAGTTCCCAATCCTGTGCCTTAACAAGTATCAGTAGATTCTCCATAATTAATTCTTGGAACAAAAGCCTTGTGCACAAAGGTTTTTGCCAATAAGCAACCTCCTTATCTACAAACCAGAAGCCAAAAGTCCCTCTCCCATGAAACAAGACTAGGAAAGGTAAGCAAAAACTAGCATAGAGAAAGCCTGGGTTCTTGGAAGAATGGTTGTCTGTCCTGCAGAAAAAAAATACAGGACAAGTGACATTGACAGGGAAAAATGATGGCAGTGCTTGCCCTGGTCTGAACTTGAAAAGAAGAATCCCTAGAAGATGGTGTATGCCAATCATTCCTTCCTGGCAGAGCAGAGGAAGTGAGGAGGCAAGGGCCAGGTGCGGTAAGGAGCTTACTTTAGCCAGAGTTCACCTACTAGCTGTCTAATTCATTTAACCCAGACTGGACTGAAGGAAGGACTGAGAGAAGAACATTCTCTTTAGGGTATGAAATGGGTTATTTCCAGTCCAGATGGTTCCCCACAAATACATTAATGACTTTATAGGCATGTCTGCCTGGAAAAGTAACAGTTTAACAACGACACTTGGTAAATGCTCCTTTTGGATTCTGTGTAAATTGAATAAAAGACCAAAGAGCTATTAAAAAGTAGGCTTTAAATTACTCCTTCTCCCACACCTCATTCTTTTTAGATGGCAAGATCAATAAACAAGCCTAATATTTGGTTTAAAAGAAAAAATAGAATACATCCAAACCTTGAGCAGCATTTGAACATGAATGGTCCCAGTGCTGAGAAACACAGGGACTCATGCGCGCACACATACACACACAGACACCCCTCATTGGCTACAAAATCAAGACTTCTGCTGCTGAGCATGGCTATGCAGTGACAGATCTGTGTCATAGTTCACCTGGACAAATCCCCAAATGCAGTCATATACCTGTCAAGAAATCTTGTTCTTCTGCCTCCATAACATCTCCCAAACCTGATACTTTCTACCTAGACCCCCATCCCCATCCTCTACCCAAACCACCACAACAGCTTCATAATTCATTTCTGACTCCCTTCCATCCCTTCTTCATAGAACTTCCAGAAAAATCCCTTTACAAACAAATCTATTTTTGTCATATCCCTACTTAGCCCCTTAATGGCCCCCATTGTTTCTATGCTAGAGACCCCGGGAATCTTTCTCCTGTCAACAGGGGCTGGTGCAGCTGCGCCCTCCCTTTCCAGCCTCATCTCTGTCCCCCATCCCTGGTCATTCCATCTGCACTGCACATCCCACTGCACTGACCTCCTTCCAGATCCTCAGCACTGCCTAAGCCACCCTACTCCCTCTCAGCACCTTAACACAGAACCTTCTCTTTGCCTTCCAGACGTTCACAGAAGTTTTGCTTCAGAGTCCTTATCATGTGTGAAATTGCTTATTTACATCTTGATTGTTTGATGGATGCCTATCACCACTAGGGTTGTGAAGATCAAATCATAGAATGACTATGGAAATCTTTAAAGAACTGTA
This sequence comes from Delphinapterus leucas, assembly GCF_059928025.1. Classification (NCBI taxonomy): domain Eukaryota; kingdom Metazoa; phylum Chordata; class Mammalia; order Artiodactyla; family Monodontidae; genus Delphinapterus; species Delphinapterus leucas. The sequence goes on along the minus strand of NC_143142.1, from coordinate 60,907,538 downwards.
AACAGGATCCCAGTGGAAATCATAGCTTTTCTATTGCTACTTTTAAATAACTCCCTGCCCTCAAAACAAAATGTAAATGAAACAGTAGTGGTGTCACTTTCCCCAGACATCACAAGTAAATGACTTCCAAAGGTAGGCTCCTTTTTATGTAGGGCTAAGACAATAGCAGGCATAACTTGGTGAATGATTAGCCTTGGGATCTACTGGGAGCAAACAGAAATCCACTTCCCTAGGGCCAGTGGAGCCACGAACACCAGCCTGAGTTTTGACAATCTCCCTGGTACTGGAACACATCCCCTGGGCCTGGCACACCTGGTTCCAAAGGTGCCAGCAGCCAAAGGAGAGTAAATATTAACTGTGGTAGAAATAATTAGTCAGTTGTGGATGGCTTTCCACAGTTTGCAAGGTACTGACCTGAAAGGGAGCTGAAAGGAACGAAGATTGGGGTAACTTGTCCACTGGACTGGCCATCCCACAAGTGCCTCTCCAGGTTCACTCCCCATCTCCTCTAACCTTTCTCTCTCAGTGACCCTGACCTCTATGGGCTGCAAATAAAGTTCCTTCACCCTCTGGCTTCAGCCAAGGTCAGGAGCACTGCTCTGCCAGCCTCCTCCCTGCTGGGTCCCCCAGGCTGTGTTAGCCAAAGGCCACAGCTCCTATCACGTATTCCCCCAACATGACTTCCTCCTGCTCTCTAGTTTACTCCCCATGCCCAACACGCCCATACATTCAGGGAACTGATCCTTCCCATTTCAAGTCAAGGGTGATCATAGCTCTCCTAGGCTATTACTATTCCTGGGATACTCCAGCAACCTTTGTGGTTTCCCTACACCCAGCTCAGTTCTGGAGGTGGAGAGACTTCACTGCAAGAAGCATACATATGAGCAAATAAGCTGAGTATGAGGAAGTAAGGAATGTGCTCCATGAGCGCCTGCATTTCTGTGATCTGTGGTGGCTGTGGGACCAGAAGTCAGGGAAGGCCTCCCTAAGAAACTGATCCTTGGGCTGACATCAGAACCAGGAAAATTTAGGTGGGACACTGGTAGGAGGTTAGTGGAGGGAGCAGGAGAATCCCACGCAGAGGGAACAACCTGTTCCAAGGTCCTGTCACACCTTCTTTCCCTCACACTTGCTGACTCTCACACAAAAGGTCTCAGCCCTTTATTTCACATTTCGTTATTTAAGCTTTTGTGGGGAACACACTTTGCCATTTTAAATGAATGCACAAATATGAAATGTTGATGATAATAATAATATTAATAAAAATCCCCTAGTATACATAAAAGCTTCTTGGCAGCCCAGACTTTGTCCACAGCACCTAGCACATTGGCAAATATACACAGAGTTGAAGTCCAATAAACATATTTCAATGGACTGAATGTTTGTGGTCTCTCAAAATTCATACACTGAAAACCCTAACCTCCAATGTGATGGCATAAGGAGGTGGGCCCTTTGGGAGGTGATTAAGTCATGAGGGTGCAGCCCTCATAAACAGGATTAGTGCCCTTATTATAAAAGGGACCCCAGAGAGCTCTCTTGCTCCCTTCCATCATGTGAGAATACAACAAAAAGATACAGTCTGCAACCTGGGAGAGGGCTCTCCTAGAACTTGACCTTGCTGGCACCCTGACCTCAGACTTCCAGCCTTCAGACCTATCAGAAACAAATTTCTGTTTTAAGCCACCCAGCCCACAATATTTTGCTATAGCAGTTCAAACTAAGACACATTTGCAACTGACTGATTGGTTGACTGACTGAGGAGCAAAATCCAGCAGAGACCTAGCACTGCCTGTCACTGAAGGTGGGTGTATAAAATGCAGGTGAGCTGACTTCTAGCTAAGTTGCAGGTTGACCTTGCACAAATTACACTTATCTTCAGATAACATTTGCTCAGGTCTCAGGTCCTAGGATGGGAGATAAGCAAGAGTTATTTTGGTCCCTGGTATGCCTCAGAGAAGAACTGGGACACAAGTGGTGACCTCCGTTCAGGGGGTAACATGTTAAATTCAGTCTCACATGTGGGGTTTCATGCTGCCCAGTTCCCACAAATAGGAGGTTTCCCTAGAACCCACAGTTACCATTGTTGAAAGGCCCAATGCCTAAAACATGATGCATTTTCTGCTAAAGGAAAAGTGATATTTTATTCTATTTTTTTATTTAATTTTTTTATACAGCAGGTTCTTATTAGTTATCTATTTTATACATACTGCTGCATATATGTCAATCCTAGTCTCTCAGTTCATCCCACCACCACCCACCCGCTTTCCCCCCTTGGTGTCCATATGTTTGTTCTCTACATCTGTGTCTATATTTCTGCCCTGCAGACTGGTTCATATGTACCATTTTTCTAGATTCCATGTATATGCGTTAATATACGATATTTGTTGTTCTCTTTCTTACTTCATTCTGTATGACAGTCTCTAGGTCCATCCAAATCTCTACAAAAGACCCAATTTTGTTCCTTTTTATGGCTGAGTAATAGTCCATTGTATGTATACACTACATCTTTATCCATTTGTCTGTCGATGGACAATTACATTGCTTCCATGACCTGCCTATTGGAAATAGTGTTGCAATGAACACTGGGGTGCATGTGTCTTTGAATTATGGTTTTCTCTGGGTATATGCCCAGTAATGGGATTGCTGGGTCATATGGTAATTCTGTTTTTAGTTTTTTAAGGAACCTCCATATTGTTCTCCATAGTGGCTGTATCAATTTACATTCCCACCAATAGTGCAAGAGGGTTCCCTTTTCTCCACACCCTCTCCAGCATCTCTTGTTTCCAGATTTTCTGATGATGCCCATCCTAACCGGTGTGAGGTGATACCTTATTTTAGTTTTGATTTGCATTTCTCCACTAATTAGTGATGTTGAGAAGCATGTGCCTCTTGGCCATCTGTATGTCTTCTTTGGAGAAATGTCTATTTAGGTCTTCTGCCCATTTTTTGATTGGGTGGTTTGTTTTTTAAATACTGAGCTGCATAAGCTGTTTACATATTTTGGAGATTAATCCTTTGTCCACTGATTCGTTTGCAAACATTTTTTCCCTTTCTGAGGGTTGTCTTTTCGTCTTGTTTATGGTTTCCTTTGCTGTGCAAAAGCTTTGAAGTTTCATTAGGTCCATTTTTGTTTATTTTTGTTTTTATTTCCATTACTCTAGGAGGTGGGTCAAAAAAGATCTTGCTGTGATTTATGTCAAAGAGTGTTCTTCCTACATTTTCCTCTAAGAGTTCTATAGTGTCCAGTCTTACATTTACGTCTTTAATCCATTTTGAGTTTATTTTTGTGTATGCTGTTGTTAGGGAGTGCTCTAATTTCATTCTTTTACATGTAACTGTCCAGTTTTCCCAGCACCACTTATTGAAGAGACTGTCTTTTCTCCACTGTATATCCTTGCCTCCTTTGTCATAGATTAGTTGACCATAGGTGTGTGGAGTTTATCTCTGTGCTTTCTATCCTGTTCCACTGATCTATATTTCTCTTTATGTGCCAATACCATATTGTTTTGATTACTGTACCTTTGTAGTATAGTCTGAAGTCAAGGTGTCTGATTCCTCCAGCTCTTTTTTTTCCCCTCAAAATTGCTTTGGCTATTCAGGGTCTTTTGTGTCTCCATACAAATTTTAAGATTTTTACTTCTAATTCTGTAAAAAATGCCATTGGTAATTAGATAGGGATTGCATTGAATCTGTAGATTGCTTTGGGTAGTATAGTCATTTTCACAGTATTGATTCTTCCAATCCAAGAACATGGTATATCTCTCCACCTGTTTGTGTCATCTTTGATTTTTTTCATCAGTGTCTTATAGTTTTCTGAGTACAGGTCTTTCATCTCCTTAGGTAGGTTTATTCTTAGGTATTTTATTCTTTTTGTTGCAATGGTGAATGGGATTGTTTCCTTAATTTCTCTTTCTAATCTTTCGTTGTTAGTGTATAGGAATGCAACAGATTTCTATATTAATTTTATATCCTGCACTTTACCAAATTCACTGATGAGCTCTAGTAGTATTCTGGTAGCATCTTTAAGATTCTCTATGTATACTATCACATCATCTGCAAACAGCGACAGTTCACTTCTTCTTTTGCAATTTGAACACCTTTTATTTCTTTTCCTTCTCTGATTGCTGTGGCTAGGACTTCCAAAACTATGTTGAGTAAGAGTGGTGTGAGTGGACATCCTTGTCTTCTTCCTGATCTTAGAGGAAATGCTTTCAGTTCTTCACCATTGAGAATGATGTTTGCTGTGGGTTTGTCATACATGTTGAGGTAGGTTCCATCTATGCCCACTTTCTGGAGGGTTTTTATCATAAATTGGAGTTGAATTTTGTCAAAACCTTTTTCTGCATCTATTGAGATGATCATATTGGTTTTTATTCTTCAGTTTGTTAATATGGCGTATCACATTGATTGATTTGCACATATTGAAGAATCCTTGCACTCCTGGGATAAATGCCACTTGGTCATGGTGTATGATCCTTGTAATGTGTTTTTGGATTCTGTTTGCTGGTATTTTGTTGAGGATTTTTGCATCTATATTTGTCAGTGATATTGGCCTTTAAGTTTCTTTTTTTGTAGTATCTTTGTCAGGTTTTGGTATCAGGATGATAGTGGCCTCATAGAATGAGTTTGGGAGTGTTCCTTCCTCTGCAAATTTTTGGAAGCATTTGAGAAGGATGGGTGTTAGCTCTTCTCTAAATGTTTGTTAGAATTCACTTGTGAAGCCATCTTGTCCTGGACTTTTGTTTGTTGGAAGATTTTTAACCACAGTTTCAATTTCATTACTTCTCATTGGTCTGTTCATATTTTCTAATTTTTCCTGGTTCAGTCTTGGAAGGTAATACCTTTATAAGAATTTGTCCATTTTATTGACATACAGTTTCTTGTAGTAGTGTCTTATGATGCTTTGTATTTCTGCGGTGTCCGTTGTAACTTCTCCTTTTTCATTTCTAATTTTCTTGATTTGAGTCCTCTCCCTCTTTTTCTTGATGAGTCTGGGTAAAGGGTTATCGATTCTGTTTATCTTTTCAAAGAACCAGCTTTTAGTTTTATTGATCTTTGCTATTGTTTTCTTTGTTTCTGTTTCATTTATTTCTGCTCTGATCTTTATGATTTCTTTCCTTCTACTAACTTTGGGTTTTGTTCGTTCTTCTTTCTCTAGTTCCTTTAGGTGTAATATTAGATTGCTTATTTGAGAGTCTTCTTGTTTCTTGAGGTAGGGTTGTATTGCTATAAACTTCCCTCTTAGAACTGCCTTTGCTGCATCCCACAGGTTTTGGATTGTCGTGTTTTCACTGTTGTTTGTCTCTAGGTATTTTTTGATTACCTCTTTCATTTCTTCAGTGATCGCTTGGTTATTTAGTCACATATTGTTTAACCTCCATTTTTTTGTGTTTTTTACATTGTTTTCCCTGTAATTTATTTCTAATCTCATCATTGTGGTTGGAAAAGATGCTCGATTTGAGTTCAATTTTCTTAAATTTACTAAGGCATGGTTTGTGACCCAAGATGTGATCTATCCTGGAGAATGTTCCATGTGCACTTGAAAAGAAAGTGTAATCTGCTGTTTTTGGATGGAATGTCGTATAAATATCTGGTCTATTGAGTCATTTAAAGCTTCTGTTTCCTTATTAATTTTGGATGTCTGGATGATCTGTCCATTGGTGTAAGTGAGGTGTTAAAGTCCCCCACTATTATTATGTTACTGTCGATTTCCTCTTTTATAGCTGTTAGCAGTTGCCTTATGTATTCAGGTGCTCCTATGTTGGGTGCATATATATTTATGATTGTTATACCTTCTTCTTGGATTGATCCCTTGATCATTATGTAGTATCCTTCCTTGTCTCTTGTAACAGTCTTTATTTTAAAGTCTATTTTGTCTGATATGAGTATTGCTACTCCAGCTTTCTTTTGATTTCCATTTGCATGGAATATCTTTTTCCAACTTCTCACTTTCAGTCTGTATGTGTCCATAGGTCTGAAGTGGGTCTCTTGTAGACAGCATATATTGGGGTCTTGTTTTTGTATCCATTCAGCGAGCCTGTGTCTTTTGGTTGGAGCATTTAATCCATTCATATTTAAGGTAATTATTGATATGTATGTTCCTATTACCATTTTCTTAATTGTTTTGGGTTTGTTTTTGTAGGTCATTTTCTTTTCTTGTGTTTCCCACTTAGAGAAGTTCCTTTAGCATTTGTTGTAGAGCTGGTTTGGTGGTGCTGAATTCTCTTAGCTTTTGCTTGTCTGTAAAGCTTTTGATTTCTCCATCAAATCTGAATGAGATCCTTGCCGTGTAGAGTATTCTTGGCTGTAGGTTCTTCCCTTTCATCACTTTAAATATATTGTGCCACTCCCTTCTGGCTTGTAGAGTTTCTGCTGAGAAATCAGCTGTTAACCTTATGGAAGTTCCCTTGTATGTTATTTGTCATTTTTCCCTTGTTGCTTTTAATAATTTTTCTTTGCCTTTAATTTTTGTCAATTTGATTACACTGTGTCTCCTTGGGTTTACGCTGCCTGGGACCCTCTGTGCTTCCTGGACTTGGGTGGCTATTTCCTTTCCCATGTTAGGGAAGTTTTCAAGTATAATCTCTTCAAACATTTTCTTGGGTCCTTCTCTCTCTCTTCCCCTTCTGGGACCCCAAAATACGAATGTTGGTGTGTTTAATGTTGTCCCAGAGGGCTCTTAGGCTGTATTCATTTCTTTTCATTCTTTTTTCTTTATTCTGTTCCGTGGCGGTGAATTCCACTATTCTGTCTTCCAGGTCGCTTATCCGTTCTTCTGCCTCAGTTATTCTGCTATTGATTCCTTCTAGTGTAGTTTTCATTTCAGTTATTGTATTGTTCATCTTTGTTTGTTCTTTAATTCTTCTAGGCCTTTGTTAAACATTTCTTGCATCTTCTCAATCTTTGCCTCCTTTCTTTTTCTTAGGTCCTGGATCATCTTCACTAGCATTATTCTGAATTCTTTTTCTGGAAGGTTGCCTATCTCCACTTCATTTAGTTTTTTCTGGGGTTTTATTTTGTTCCTTCACTTGGTAAATATTCCTCTGCCTTTTCATTTTGTCTATCTTTATATGAATGTGGTTTTCATTCCACAGTCTGCAGGACTGTAGTTCTTCTTGCTTCTGCTGTCTGCTCTCTGGTGGATGAGGCTATTTAAGAGGCTTGTGCAAGCTTCCTAATGGGAGGGACTGGAGGTGGGTAGAGCTGGGTGTTGCTCTGGTGGGCAGAGCTCAGTAAAACTTTAATCTGCTTGTCTGCTGATGGATGGGGCTGAGTTCCCTCCTTGTTGGTTGTTTGGCCTGAGGCGACCCAGTGCTGGAGGTTACAGGCTCTTTGGTGGGGCTAATGGCAGACTCAGGACTCTGGGAGGGCTCATGCCAATGAGTACTTCCCAGAACTTCTCCTCCCAGTGTCCTTGTCCTCGCGGTGAGCCACAGCCACCACCCCTCCTGCAGGAGACCCTCCAACACTAGCAGGTAGGTCTGGTTCACTCTCCTATGGGGTCACTGCTCCTTCTCCTGGGTCCTGATGCGCACACTACTTTGTGTGTGCCCTCCAAGCGTGGAGCCTCTGTTTCCCCCAGTCCTGTCGAAGTCCTGCAGTCAAATCCCACTAGCCTTCAAAGTCTGATTCTCTGGGAATTCCTCCTCCCATTGCCAGGCCCCCAGGTTAGAAAGCCTGTCATGGGGCTCAGAACCTTCCCTCCTGTGGGTGGACTTCTGTCGTATAACTGCTCTCCAGTTTGTGAGTCACCCACCCAGCGGTTATGGGATTTGATTTTATTGTGATTGTGCCCCTCTTACCACCTAATTGTGGCTTCTTCTTTGTCTTTAGATGTGCGGTATCTTTTTTGTTGAGTTCCAGTGTCTTCCTGTCAATGATTGTTCAGCAGTTGGTTGTGATTCCGGTGCTCTCACAAGAGGTAGTGAGTGCACGTCCTTCTACTCCGCCATCTTCAAAAGTGATATTTTTGATTCAGCCATTTTTTCTTTTTTTTTCTTTCTTTTCACCTGTCAGTATAAGTTTCATTCATGTCTATCTCCCTATACCTCAAAGTTATAAAGAATCCAAGAAGGAGCCAGAAAAGTCAACCTTCATTTTACACGAAGGTATTTTATTGCACCAGATAGAAAAAGTGTAGGGCAGAGATTCAGAGCCATTACTGTAACTAATCTGAATGTGGCCTCAGAGAGACACTATCCCTCTCTGGGCTCAGTTTTCTCATCTGTAAAATGAATGGCTTGTATTGAATGATCTATGAGATCCTTGGATGTTATCATTTTAAGCGCCATTCTTTTTATTTTTAATTTCAGCAAATATGTCTTAAGAGTCTATATGTTCTCACCATTGTGTTATCTTGGGGGTAGCATACCATCCATATCCCACAAGGGTCCTTATCTTATGCTTAATGGGCCTCCTGGGAATGTCTTTGAATCTCTTGATAATGAATACAGCATTTGTGCCTATGTGTACTTTTCCTGGAAAAAAGGGTCCATAACTTTTAGGTCCATATATGAGCTCTACGTGCTTTTAGCAGAAAAGCATAGGTGTGAATGTGCAGACGACAGATCTCAGATGAGATGTGAATGTCTCAGATGTGTTCACCAGTGACCAATCCCAGAAGCAGATACACCCATCCAGCCACTACGTGCTGTGGGTTCAAAGGAAGACAAAACCCTGGGACCTCATATTTAGGAAGATTTTAGGAACAGGATGGCTCCTGATTTGAGATGGGATCAAGGGAGGTGGAATGCTAAAGAGAAGGAGAGTTTGGGAACCCCATGCAAAAGTATACTTCTGGGTAAAATATGCTGTGCTCTCAAACAAATAAACCTGGCTACTGTACTAATTTAGCCCTCTCTCCACTGCACCTGAGGGTCACACACTTTCTTCTTCCTGCCTGTCTTCTATTAGCACCAGCATCACAGTTCTTGGTTCAAGAGAAGAACAGGGCTTGGTTTCATGACTGTGAGTCCACCCCAGATAGAGCGGCTCTTTTTGCCCGGAGAAGGCTGGGAGATCCTGAGTCTGTATCTATTACTCAGCCTGGATGGGGAGGCACCACACCAGGCCACACCACGGGTGGGGACAGGGGAGTTGTTTGGGGCCTTTTCTGAGGGTGACAGAGAACAAGCCATGACAGTTCTGAGATTACTGCAAGATAGATCTCATCAATGATCTTAAGGTAAATTTGAAACATATAGTGACAGAGTGGAAGTTACACCATACACAGTTATACATGCATGTGAGAAAACAAACATGACCATGTATAAGTTGAGGCTTAGGAATTATAACTTATAAAGTAAATGCTATTATCCAAAAGTTTAAACATATGTGAGACAACTCATAGCAAATATGCTGACATATGGCATTGAAATCAATATGTCAACACTTATAAGTAAGAAATCATCTATAAAAATAAAGTCAACCACATTTCTCTCTTTACATTTAGGCCACAAATGAGACCACAGCTGAGCATCTCTGGTTAAGCATTAACACACAACAGGATCTGCCTGTAACTTGTTCATTAAGGTGCAGTGCCCCAACTAATTAATATATCACCAGCAGATCAAGTTCAGCGAACGATATTGAGCAAGTGCATTCCTAAGGCCTCATTTACCCTCTTTCAGGTGGGAGGAAGTCCAGAAGAAAAGGACAGGGGAGGGAAAGAGGGAGAGATGGGAGAAATGATCATTTTGCCACTGTAGAGAATCCCACAGTTTATAAAAGTGGTGTGTATGTGTGTGTAGCAGGTATGTGCGTATGTGTGTTGGTCAAACCCTGAAATCATGTCACTTGAGGAAAGGCTGAAGGAGTAACAGCTGTTCAGACAAGTAAAGACCGCATGTAAGGATGGCTATCGTAACAGCATTCTGCCCTTTGTAGGACTGGAGGCTGACTGCAGGCAGATACGACACTGTCTTGCCTGTCAGTCACACTTCCTGGGCTTTGAATTCTTCATCTGTAATGTGAGCGGAGGGCATGAGATTCCTGGTTCTCAACTCCTGATGCAATCAGAATCACATGAAGACGCTGTTCACAAATACAGGTCCTGGAACCCCACCACAGATAAGAAGCTCTTCAGGTAGGAAACAGGCATTGGTGTTTTAATAGCTCCCCGGGTCACCCTAATGCACATTCAGTCGCACTGGTCTACATCACACCCAAGTCCCCTCCAGGGTGACATTTCGAGCCATTTCTGGCTCGAAAACTCTACTGGAATCAGTCATATACAATGCTCTCCCCACTTCCTCTGTGGCTGTGGGAGGAACCACGATCCTGAGGGAAACTCAATACATGAAATGTTGATACTCAACAAGAGAGTTCTCTGAAGCCAGATGGACAGGAAGATCCGTGGAAAGAGAGCTCCATCACAGAAGAGCCGCTCCGGTCTTGGCTCAGGACCTGTTTACTCTGTCTTTCAGCACTATTTTCACCAGCTTGGTTATGTCCTTTCCCACCCCCAGTAGATTAGAAGCACAAATTGGAGGGTGGTTTGGTGAAAGAACTGCTTATGTTTGTTAAAGAAGAACCATCATCCCGACAGTGAGAGAGAAAACTAAAACACTGCAAAAACAGAGCACAGGAACCAATGGGAAACACAGTCTGGGTGCATTTGTTGCAGAAGCAAACCACTCCACTCATATTAAAAGACTCAGATTATCTCTCCATGCTGCTAATAATTAGGGGAGAACTCTACCTACCAAAGCAAGGACATGGGTATATGTGTATATGTTTGTATATGTATTTGGTGATTTTTCTAAGCAATGGTTTCAATCTTTCAAAACACTGGAGGTCAGCCTAAATGCCACTGTATTCTTCTCAGGATTTTAAAAATAGACCTGCTATCTGTAGCCTTTTCCACATCAAAAATCACTCTTCAGGTTTTCATCAGATAATGTCACCCCGGATGTAACCAATAAACAACTTCAGAAACCCCAGAATCTGCAGGTGGGCAGCCTGAGACACAGATAGCAACAGCAATTTCCCCTGCCACTCTGAGTCAGTAAACCCTCTCTAAAATTATTCCACCACCCCCTACCCTACTTCTAATAAAATCTGTAGTGAATAAAAGGAACTCAGGTCAGGCTGTGAGGAAGAAGACTTGGTTTCAAGTGCAGTAAGCAGCAGAGCATGAAAAGTAGAGCTCTAGGGGCCGCTGACATAGTGAGGACCCATGAGGAACCTGAGATTGACCGACTGAGAGATGATGCGTTTTCTTTTAGCAATAATCACAATTATTTGAGGCACTTTAATAAGTCATGGTTTATTCCAAGAAAAGAGAAAGAAATGAGTAGGAAAACAGCAATGGAACTGTTAGAAGATCCATTAATGTATCAGTAAAATGCTGTGGCAAGCAGTGAAATTATTCACAATAACACTTCCTGACAGGACACCACTCTTTGGCACTCTAGATCCACTGCTCTTGAATAAAAGCAGCCCTCTACTGACTTGCTTTACTGCCGCATGGGAATCATAAGTTTCTTGAAACCAGAGGGTAGGACCCCTGCCAAATCTAAGGCCATGATCTTCTACTTTATCTGGGTCCTGCCTGTGGAATGATTAGAAAACTCCTGTCCATCAATTGTTTCCTTGTTTTATAGCTCAAGGAAGAATTATAACACATAAATCTTGGATCTCACAAAAACAGTTTGTCTCCACCAGTCTGAGGTGGCATGTAAAGGTAAGAGGACCAGCAAATCTGCCTAGCTCTTATTTTGGTGCCTTTGGTAAATGATGTGGAGTGCCAGAAAGAGCCCTGGATAAGAACAACATCCAAAGGCCTGGGAGCTATTTCAGCACCTGTGACCTCCAGCATGTCACTTTCCCCATCTGAACTTCAATATTCCTCTCTATAAAATGAGAGGTACCAGAAAATCTCGAGGGCTCCTTCCATCAGCCCCGTTAGACTCTGGTTCCCAATCTCATTGCTTCCAATAACCTCCCTGATTGTGTGTGGGCTCAGATCTTCCTGGAGGTCCCTGCCGTTCTTCCTCACTCCACGTGCCTCAGCCTGGGGTCAGGAGGCCAAGGTCCTAGTCCCAGCCCTGCCTCCTGGTTGCTGAGGACTGCAAGCAAGGCCTTCACTAATCTCTAGGGCAAGCAGATGAAATTATTTCTTAATGCAACTCAAATTCCGCTCCAAAACACACTCTAGACCCTGCTTAAGAACATCTTTTTGAAACTGCTGTGACCACTACAGAGAGTGGATTTTACGAAACGCAGTACAATGACTGCAATCCTAAATATTTTTGAAGAAGAGCTAAAAGAATGACCTAAGAGAAAGGTGCTGCGCCTTGCCCACCCCCCTCTTCTCGCTCAGCAGGCTGTGCTGTTTTCAGGATATTTACCTGCCAATCAACTTCAACAAAACTGCTCAGTCACAGTTACAGAACCAATAAAGGGGCCAATAATTCACAAATAACTCACCCTTTGCTACATGCCTAAGAATTAAAGAATAATTTATCTTTTTAATAAACAGATCCTGAACTGCAGGTACATACCATGAGCTAAAAATAACATTTTCTCCACAATCCTGTGGCCCACTAGAAGCTAAACCCAGAGAGAGACAGAGACAGAGAGAGACAGGGAGACAGAGAGAGAGAGAGAGACATGCCATGAATCCTAAACATCCTCTTAGTTGGATAATCAGACAAGCTCTGAAGGGTAGTTCAAAGGCCTAGATTCTAGTAAGGGCCCCACCACTTACTTAGCCAGCTCTGTGGCCCTGGCTTGATCTTGAGCCCTATCTAGGCTGTGTATAGGATTACAGGTTTTGAAACCTAGTAGGAACCCTTAAAAAATTATCCAGTCTACTGCTCTTTCAAACTTTTTCATGCATAAGAACTACCTGGAGAACTTGACAGAACACACTGCTGGCCTCAATAATCAGTCTCTAATTCAGCAGGCTTGTGTTGGGGTCTGAGAATCTGCACTACTAACAAGTTCCCAGGTGCTGCTGCCGCTGCTGGTCCTGGGGCCATGCTTTGAGAACCACTGATCTGGCCCCGTGATTGTCAACAGCAGCTGTAAATTTGAATCACCTGAGGAGCACTGAGAAACTGCAGATGCCCAGGGTGCACCAGACTTTGTAAATCAGAAACTCTGGTCACACAGTCACGACATCTATATTCTTAACAAATTCTCCATATGATCTTGGTGCACAGTGAAGGTTCCGAGGCATTAAGCAAGTCCAGTCTCCTCATTTTACAGATGATAAAAGTGAAGTTCAGAGGGTCAAATGATGCCCAGTTCAACACACTCAACTGCAAAAGGGGAAAGTTTGGACACTTGGTGATTTTAAAGTCCCATGTGTGTAATATTCTGTAGCTGCATTTCTCCTTTATCTCCCATCGCATCACACCCAAATAATAAATCAGGTAAACACCCCAAGGCTAAGGGAGACTCTTTCTTCATCTGGCCAGTACAAGTAACCAGAAGGAATCAAAGAGGGCCACGCGGTGTTGGCAGGCTGTGAGCCTTCTTAAACCTCGCCTCTGTGTTGTTTCTAAATATAACAGGCAGTCAGACACTGAATAACTCTTGGCTGATTTGGCTTCCCTGGGATAAACTTTCTTCTCCTTAGATTATGCTACACCAGGAATAGAGCCCTAAGGGGAGAAATTCCTCTTCAAAGTCAGAGCGAGATAACACTGTGTGTGGTATTCAGATTGTTCTCCTTTTGGGAGGAGAAAAAAGTGGAAGGCAAACTTTTAACATCGGACAACATCAAAAAGGATATTCATACTCTCTGTACGTGTGGTGAGCATGGAGGGGGGCAGAGTGCGAGGGGGAAGTGTAATTGCAAATGACAATTAATGCATCCCGGAGCCCAGTGGGCAGGGGGAAGGAGCATGGGCAACAGGCTCAGGGCAGTGGGCAAGGGGAAGGCCACAGGATAGCAGCCCTGGCAGCCGTCCCCATGCCGGCTCTGCCGTGTGGGCTGCTGGCTCCCTGGGAGATGGGCTCAGGTAGAGCTCCGACTTCATTTCCCAGCCAAGCGCAGACACTTGACCTTGCCCTCAGGCTCCTGCTGCTCCTTCCAGGATGGGGGAATTTGATGCGACCTAAAATTTGCCTGGAACATATGCAGACGTTCACATCTTCTCTTTCACACAAATACAAAACCCTTCCTCCTTATTTTAGAGCAAGCCGAGCCTCTCCATTTCCCAACATGATGATATATTTGAGCATTGGAGTTGGATGGGATGTTGGTGCTCACCCAGTTCTGTCCTCTCCATTCACAGAGGACACTGTAAAAGCTACCATTTAAAACCTACTATGCGTCAGGAACTTTATACCCATTACATCGAATGTTCCTCAAGCCCCCAGGGATCAGTACGTGTCCAGATTATAGAAGGTGATACACAGGCAAAAGGAGAGGAAATGATTTGCCCAAAATGGCATGGCTAAGAGTCAGAGCTAGGATTCAGATGCAGGTTTCTTGCTCCAAACTGCTGCCCGGTGCACAGTCGTGAGAGGAAAAAGCGCTGGTGAGCGGTTTCCTCCCTCGCTTCACCCACCACGCTAGGCCTGCCTCAGCTGCCATGGCTTTATGCCTTCCGACACCTGACCCAAAACTTTATTTAGAACTTTTAAATGTCCAGGGAGGAGTGTGTTAGCTCTTTCTGGTCCCTAGAGGAAAATATCAACCTTTCAATTTTGACCTTAGTTTGGGAGAAGCCCAGAAAATTGCATGGGCAACCCAGGGGCAATTCTCCCTCTCCATGGGAATTTCTCCAAAGTGCTGAAAGCTCAGGGTAAGACTGTGGTTTGGGGGAGGTGTGGAGACCCTGAAGATGTCCCCCATCCCTGGAAGACGCAAGTCTCCCCTGCGGCTGGTTGGGAGACCACAAAACAAAGCACTGAATTATATGTTTTATCTGTGCGGGTATGCACAGGGCTGTGGGGGGGCGGGGGCGGGAGGCGGTGGCGGGGTGGTGGTGGTGGTGAGAGGCATTACAGTAACAGGCATTGCAGTAAGAGGACTATCCCGCAGGAAGCCTTTCTCCCATTTTTCTCTCTTATCTCTAGAACACAGTTTCTCAACTGCTGCACTTCTGACATTTGTGACTGGATCCTTCCTTGTTGGGAGTGCTGACCTGTGCATTGCATGATGTTGGGCAGTATCCCTGGCCTGTAGCCCACTGGATGCCATAGCACTTCCACCCAGTCGTGACAATCAAAAATGTCTCCAGGGCCTCCCTGGTGACGCAGTGGTTGACAGTCCGCCTGCCGATGCAGGGGACATGGGTTCGTGTCCCGGTCCGCGAAGATCCCACATGCCACGGAGCGGCTGGGCCCGTGAGCCATGGCCGCTGAGCCTGCGCGTCCAGAGCCTGTGCTCCGCAACGGGAGAGGCCACAACAGTGAGAGGCCCGCATAACGCAAAAAAAAAAAAAAAAATGTCTCCAAACATTGCCGAGTATCTCCTGGTGGGAGAGGCAAAATTGACCCCTGATTGAGAACCACTGTTCTAGAATGTCCCTGCCACCATACATTAATAGGAAAAAAAGTTCAAAGGTGTGTGCTCTTTGAAGGAGCTAAAGATTTGTAATCTGCATATTTTCATCAAAACTCATATGTTTTCTACTGTGAAACTTATAGACGAATAAAGCCAAGTACCAGGCACCTTGGGACGATCACGAGCACCCCAGTAGTCTAACGTGTTGTGGCCAAGTCTCCTGTCTTCTTTCTAGCTCCAGGAAAGAGCCCTTACCCCATTATTCTCCATCAAACCTTCCAGGCCTGCCTCCAGGGCAGCCTGTCCCCCAAAGTCTCCCTAGACCACAGGCAACCGAACTGTCCTTGAACTTCTATAAGCTCCACGAAAGCAGATTCCTTACCAGCTTTGTCCCTCTGTACGCTCAGGGTCTGCAACAGTGCTTGGCACATATGAGGTGTTCAATCAATATTTCTGAATAAATACATTATTGAATGAATAAATATGTTTGAAGAAACAAATGCTCTTACAGTTTATCTAGGTTACACGTTTCTTCAGACTGGTCTCTTTTACAGGATGTACATTTTACCTCACCAAACAAATGTAAACTTCTCTGAGGCAAGAAGTTCTGGCCAAGTGATTCTGGAGCCCCTAGGACAGCAGTTCTCAACTTGGGCCACACACCTCTTAAAAACCCCAGTGCCCAGATAGCACCCACAGACCACGTAAAAAGACTCTTGGTGGGAGGGGTCAGATTCAGGCATCCTAGTTCTTAAAGGCTCCACAAGTGATCTGCTATGCAGCCAATGCTAACAGCCTATGCCCTGCAGCTCTGTGAATGGACTGTGGAAATCGACTTCAAAAAGCACAGGGAAGTCTTATGCATACTGGGATGAGGCTGCCACGTGTTCTCAACCTCTGTTTGGGTTTATAACGTCTTACTGGGACTACATGGGCTCTCATGGATCAGAAGTTCTAGTTGGCTTTGAATAATCAAAATAAGAACATTAATGATTGGTTATCTAATAAATACCTTCAGCTCAGGAAACAAAATCTTTGTAAATGTGAGTCCATGTCAGAACAATAAGTTGGATGTAGTATCCCAGACTTGCCTTTTATCTTTCAAAATGCCTGACAGAGGCAAAGAACTGAATAATACTTGTTGCCAAACTGATTGATTTGATTGAGGATTTTTTTTTTAATTAATATTGTTGTTGTGTCATTCTTTATGCTGGGGCAAAAGTACCCAAATTCCCCCTTTCTAGAGCAAAAGTGATCACAAGAGAAACTGACAGTGGGATAATGTGGCTATTTCTTCTACATAAAACTCAGACTGTTCTTCCTGTAGAGATCACAGAACAGTAATCTGGGCTGCAGCTACCAGGATTCAAAGAAGAAAGAAGAAAAATCTCATAATACGTGGAGATTTGGTTTAAAGAATAGATCTGGGTAAATTACATCATTCCTGGGTTTGCCCAGTGAATTGGATCACACAGCTTGTCACACAATGACTTCTAACTCTCCCAAGGCCAGCAAAGCAGCCCCGGGCAAGCCTTATCAGAGGAATCAGTGTGGAAAAGTACTTTCTGAAATAAAACTAACATAAACCAGGCGTGTCAGAGTTAGCTTTGCTAAATTTCAGGAATGTGGGCAGAGTTTGTCTACTATGCATACAGGTTGGGACAGACTCAGTTTGCTAAAAACAGTGTCCATCCTACTTCTGTTGATAGAGATTCACTTCTGTTGATAGAGAATCTCTATCTCTGTTGATAGAGATTCACCAGAAAATAAACTCTCGTTTGCTTTTTAAGAAGATAAGCAGAGGGCTTCCCTGGTGGCTCAGTGGTTGAAAGTCCGCCTGCCAATGCAGGGGACACGGGTTCGTGCCTGGTCTGGGAAGATCCCACATGCCATGGAGTGGCTGGGCCCGTGGGCCATGGTCACTGAGCCTGCGCGTCTGGAGCCTGTGCTCCGCAACAGGAGAGGCCACAACAGTGAGAGGCCCGCATACCGCAAAAAAGAAAAAAAAAAGAAGATTAGCAGAGAAAAACGGAGCAAGAGAGCAGTGGGGTGACAACTACCGTCCACACAGGATTATCAGTACTGAAGGTGTTGAATGAAATGGACACAGGCCAAAGATAAACTCTGTTGAAGGACCCCCCACTACTGTCCTCTTTTTCCTACATTCTCCATAAATTGAATCAAGTCAGATTCAAGAGAGTACATTTGTACTTGCTGAAACACACAGGAAGGAAAGATTATTCAGATAAATAGATTTTATGCAGCTTTAAATTTTAGAACCTTAGAAACATTGAGCTGGAAAGTACACCAACAACCATTTTATCTTTCATTTTCAGAGGGAAAAGTGGAGGGATGGGGAACTTAAATGATTTCTCTAAGGTCACAGAGCTATTTTTAGTAAAGCAGCAACAAACCCCAAGTTTCCTTCCACACAATCCTTTTCTCCTCTTATCCAGTGTCCCTGAAAAAAATCTACCACTGATCACATTAGATCCAAGGGATAGAAGACTTTCTTAGTCAGCTATTTGTTTTGAAACATGGGGGGAAATAAGCTCCTTTGAGTGGGGAGTTGTTCATGTTTAAATGATCACTTTTATGGCTGATAATTTCACTAATTAAATTAGTGCCGCGTGCTTGCCTTTTCCATAAACGATTCTGCTCCCTTCTTCCCAGTGTTTCTAGCAGAACAAATAACAACATAAGAAGCTGAAATACTGAAAAGATGAGGTCTTGAAGCTCTACAGAACACTATGAGAGCAACGTGGGGTGTGGAGGAGGGAGGGCTTCCAGGCTCTCTTTCCCGTTCACTCTGCTAAGGGCTCCAGCCACCTAAAGTTATCCCCTGAGACCTTCCATAGGGTCCTCATCAAGAGAAAACAGAGGCATGGATGGAGGAGTCTTGGACACACTGAGAGCTCTACAGGGAACAAGGCAGCTGCCCTGCAGTGACATCATAACCGGAATCAGAAATTATACACTATCCCCTAAAGTCACTGGATCAACCCCCAGAGTCTCCCTATCTCTACCTCTTGCTGCTGGGGGCAGAGGTTCTGGACAGAGGCAGCCTCTCCTCACATCTGCTCAATAGAAGGGGGGTACCCTTTCTCTCCACCATCATGACCGGCTTTCCTGGGGGCCAGCCGGAAACTGAGATCCTGTACTCCTGAGGGTGAACTTCCTTCAGTGGCTTGAGGGTTTTTTACACCCAACATTATCTGGGAAATTACCCTTGGGGGCTGCAGTTTATCTTTGACCTTTAAAACATAGTTCTATTCCAGTTTTGAAAAAAAACATGAATGTATACAAGTCCAAAAGAGGAAGAGAGACAAATCACAGGTCTTTATTCACATTACAAGAAGCTTTTTATTTCTTCTTTCCCTTCTTTTCTTAAAGAAGGATTTGCCCACACTTTCTTTAAATGGCCAGCCGCTAAGATATCGTTTTTTTGTTTTTTGTTTTTTTTAAAGAACTGACTTCCAAAAAATCCTCATCTTCTACATATCTTTTCAGTAATTACCTGTCTCATAAAGTAAGGGGTGCCTGTCCCCACGTGTCTACACGCAGTGCACTCAGCTGTCGATCAGTTGGCTTCCAGGCCTTGCCTTGGTTCCACCTTTTACTCAGTAGCACTTTTCTGAGAAGGAAAGTAGTGCCTGTTTGTGAGTACTCAGTACCTCAGTCTAACAGATGCTATATAAATGAAATATCCTTCCAATTATTGCCACTGTTCTCTATTGAATTAGCGCTATCACCGTAACTAAGGAAACGAGCCTGCCTACACAGCAGCGCCCCTTCTCATCCTGGTGCTCTTCATGCTCATCTCCTCATAAATAAAACCATTCCTAAAGAGAGAAATCTAAATTACCTTCAAAAGCACTACTGTCCCTTGTACATTACTACACACCATCAGGACTCAGCTGGCAGGGCTTCAAAGCCTGTAAAGTCATTCCCAAGGAATAGCTCAAAATGCTCTCCCTTCCTGGGACCCAAACTATCTTTCCTCTGCTTTCCTCACAGACAGCGAACTTGAGAGAAGGGTCAGAACCTGAAAGCTACTGACAGCATGACAGGAGTATCTCAGCATGACAGCTGACGGAGATGATCACATTCCCCTGACAAACTCAGCTGCTTGAGTAAATCAAGTGAAGGTCAATACAACCCCCCACCTCCTCTGGTCCCATATGCTTCTCCAACCCTGTGCCACTGAACTTGTTCTTGGTGGGCGGGGGCAAGAAGAAAGGCCCAAATCTTCATGGAATAGGTGACTAATGTCAAAAAAAAAAAGTTTTCTTACTGCCATGAATAGCTGCTCTTTGCCAAGCAGAGGTGATGTTGTCTTAGAGCCTGAAACATATTATCTCCTCCCCATACGTCCTACATGGGATCTTGACCTTGCCTGTTTCCTTTGGTCTTTACTATGAAGGTTTATTTTTCCAAAAGTAACATGTCCAAGTTCCATACAGCATCTCTGTCCCTCTGTTTTGTCCAGTGACTTCTGCTTATGACTGTATAACAGTGCACAGTGATGCCATAAACAGGTGGTATGGAAAATGGTAATTCTAGAAAAAATATCTAAGAGCCCTAAAATCCCATGTTTGTATTTTCATGTGTGCTAGGCATTAGGTCTAAATTTGGGCTGATATAAATATTAACCCAAAGAGTCTGGGGTGCCTGTGTTCTTTATGTGAGTTAATAAGTCTGTATACAGGGAAAATCCAGGATGTCAGCTCTGTACCTTTCAAAAACATTGGAAAATATATCAAGCAATAACTATTAAAATATTGCATTTCCAAGGGATAAAGGAAATGCTCTGTCACAGACAGGAAGTTGGCTTAAAGAGCAGAAATAAAGGGTGGGAAGGATGGGCATATCTCTTCAAGTCTCAGTGTCCTCTCTGAAAAATCAGTAGTGGAATGGATGGACAGAAATGACCTAGAGGAAGAAGGACCCCATGAAACATAGAGCTATAGAAGTTTATATATAAAAACGGGGGAAGCAACAAGAAACTCTTGGGAGAATGGGCAAGGAAAAAGAGCTAGGAAAATGTTCAGTTTGCACAAACATAGGTAATTCTTTAATTGAGGGTGGAGTATTATTGGAGTATACTTGTAGAATGACACCATCCTTTCATTTATGAGTAGGTCACACTGACAAAATCCTAAGTGGCTAAACTCTGGTACATCACTAAAGACATGAAAGAAAAAGTCAATGCTGACCTATCCTTTGATGAAATCACACTTATCCCTAACCTGAAATGTCATGTGCTATTGGGGATATTATATCTCGAGGGAGGAACACAACTAAAATCAACAAGGAGATGGACAATGGTCTTGAAATAATCGATTAATAATATTTGGGATCTAATGGGAAGAGGAAGGCCAAGTGAAGATACAAGAAAGCAGAGACTGTGAAATCAATAAGCATAGCCTTGTTTACCAACCCTCAAAAATATTCACCCAGGGGGAATCTCCTTAATGCCCAAAAGAGAAAACACAGGGCAAATGAAGGCAATTAGCTTAACACAGCACTAAATAAACTACATAATTAAGAGGCAATCTAGGTGACATCCAACTCTGGCTGATCCCCAAAACAAATTCCAATAAACTGATAGATTCATAATGGGTAATTGAGGGAAACTAGGCCATCAAGGAAATCCTGTAAATGTAACCTCTGAGGCTGATTTTAGAGGGAACAGCCATGTCCTGGCAATGCCTTTTGTAAAATAGTCTCACACATGAAGCCCTTTGAGCTTCTGTTAGAAAATCTCTGCAGTTTGACCAGGAATCTAACCCATATGTCATTGTTTATGTTCTTTTGTAAGTGTGTGTGCATGACAGTTGTTTATATATATGAAAATCCAAACATCGTCAATAAAAAATATTGAAAGTGCTCCTAAAATAAGCTTCCTTTAAAAATGAGTTAAACAAATACAGGATGATTGATGTTGAATATACAAAGTACATAGATTGTAAAGTTCTATCATAAGCTCAATGGTGTAAGCCTCAGGGATTTCCTCATTTCCCTTAACAAATGCATTTCAGTTTCACATAAATGTCTCACGATCATTCTAAATTTTATCAGTAGTCATCAGGAACTCCCAGGTATAAACATGCATACATTTTGGCAGCATAATATCAAGTGGAAAGAACAGTTAACTAGGAGTACAGGGCTGAATTCTGGTCCTATATCAGCTACTCATTGACCATGTAATTTTGAGCAAGTTGCTAAATTTCTCATAAGATGTTGATTTCCATCAACAAATATTAAGCTCCTACTATGTGCTACTATATTAAGCACTGTTCTGGGTTCTTGATATGCAATGGAGAGCGAGGAAAACAGCTCTACTGGAGCTTAAATTCCAGAAAGGAGAGACGATGCTAATGTAAACAGATATTCATAATTCAGGTAGCAATAAATACTCTGAAAAAATTAAAACAGGTCAGTGTGATAAAGAATGATGGCAATGGGGACCTCAACTGAGGGGGCCTCTGAGTAAGTGACACATGAGCCAAACCAAGTGACAAGGAGAAGCAGGTCACATGATGGCTGAGAACCGTGCTCCAGACAGAGGTAATAGCAAGTGCAAAGTCCCTGAGGAGGGTCTAGGCTAGGACTGCTTAAGGTACCAAAAGGCTAGAATGGCCTTAAAAGAAGAAGTCATAAAAACTGGCCAACTTCTCTAAAGAATGTGGTATGGGCTAAATGAAACAAGATGGGCAAATCCTTGAAAATTTAAAATACTCTACAAAATATATTGGATTATTGGAACCAGCATACTACGAAGGAAAACGCCTATCCTCCATATTGTACCTTTAAGGAAAGTTTAGAATTGTAGTATATTTCATCCAGGTATCTCAAAACATAACCTTTAGAGCTAGAGAGAATAGTCCAATCCCTTCAACTTCCAGATCAGAGAACAAAGGCACTAACTTACCCAAGACCATGTCGGCAGCCTTTCAGGACCAAATCTCTCAAGCTGCGCCCTCACCCCCACCATCCCCTCCCTGCCACGGCTGCTTAGAAATAGGGCTTCCCACTTCTTTTCTGGGCTAACTCATTTTACTACAAGAAACCTGTAATATAGGTGAAACAAACCAAGGACGACCTAAGGCTTAAAATAAACAACTGGTGGCATTAGCATCATGGAGATAAAAATTTAAAGCCTCAACACCCAGGCCTGATGCCAGACTCTCCACTTACAGGTTTCATGACCTTCGACAAGTTTAACTCTCCAAAGCCTTAGGTTCGGCATTTAAAACTGGAGGATGATAAAAATGCCTTTTCTCCCTATATTATAGAATTCTGAAAGGGTCAAATATTATAATATACATGGAAGTCTGAATAAACTACGAAGCACATTAGAATATCATTACCCTTGTCATTTTTTTGGTATGTAGTCTCTCCTTAGATCATTGACCATGTACTGCTGCCAACATCCTACTACTATGTTGCACCACCACAATTACCTTGGATAGACCTTGGGAGTATCTTTCTATTCTGGGAATTAAAAAAACTGCATCTAAGGAGCTCCATGAACACTTGATGACCTACTAAATTTGCCTCATGAATATGCTTCCCACTGTTTCCTTTTCATCTGACTTCACACAGTGGGAGAAGCAACCACAGATTACACCCCTTCCTGGATGAAGACCCAGGATACTGCTAAAGACAAGCCATGGGACCTTGAGCAATCTCTGAACTTTAGGCTGCCATTTACGTAGTACGTTTTCATTCCCAGAATGTGCAGAACACTTATCACCTGCCCTCCACAATGTATAAGATATATTTTTTGAGTCTCCCAGAGTTTATGGAACAATTTCAAATCCATTATTTTATTTGATCCTCTTAATAACCCTGGGAAGAGTGAGAAAAGGGGTGAAGAAAGCAAATTTATAGAGGAGAAAACAGGCTTTTGGTGGTTATGTGACTCATCACATCTCAGATGTCTTCTAGGTATTCTGACTCCAAGTCCAGTGGCTCTTCTAAATTTACTGAGCCTCTTTCAGGTAAGAATCTAGTAAAGATCAATGAGGTCATGGATATGAAAACTGTTAGGGGTTCCCAGCCATGACACATGCTACTTTCCTTTGTCCTCATTCCCTGACCACTCAATGATGCCAGCCCATCTAGAATGAAAGCTGGCAGAAGGGGGACTGGTCCAGAGTACTCTGCCTCCCCCAGAACATCTGGAAAAGCACACAGTAGGCCTTTATTAATCCTTTTTGATTGATTGTCTGAGCTGAGCCCGAAAGACTGTCCAGCTCTGTCCACTGGAACCATCCCAGTCCTTTAAGAAGGCCTCCCCCTCACCCACCCCAACCTGGAGTTCCAGCAGGGAGAAAACGAACACAACCCAGTTTAGGCAATTTCCATATGGCTAGGAAACTCCATTTGAGTTAGCACCCTTGACAGGGCTTCCTTTCTGCTTCTTCCTGACTTTTCTTTCCTTCCCCTATGAGGTAAATAAATATTTTAAAAAGAAAGAAAATTGTGTACTCTTTTGTTCTGTCTGATCTACATATTGGAACCAAATGACTATATTTTTCCCCCAAAGCAGTCATGTTGGTGAAGTAGCAAAAACACATTTCTTAAAAAAAATAAAATAAAAGTTTATTCTACATGTTGTAAATAGCAGGAAATTCTTAGCAGGATGTGAAAGTTCAGGTCTTGTTTTTCTTTTATCCCCTTTCTTTCTCTTTGAGGGAGAGGAAGAAGAAAACCAATCTCTCTCTTCATAATGGAATCCCTTCTTTTTGTCTATGCCCTGCTGGAAGCAGCTTGCCTCTAAGTATCTTTTAACACTCTGATTGAGGTAGCCCTGCACTCCTAATGGCTATTTCATTTTCCCTAATCCCTAGACCGGAAGGGAATAATGCAGTAACCTATGATAAAGTAGTCCTTGTTGTCCAACATCCTTCTAGCAAAGGACATTTTATGACAAACTCAAAATGTTGACGGTTGCCAATAGTAAGGGTTGTGCTGGATTTAAACAGTTTTACAGTGCCTTAAGTCATAGAATCACAAAAACTGCGAGATTAATAGGCTTTCTCTAGCCCAACTCCTTCAATCTATAATAGAAGGAACAGGGTATCAAGAAGATGCAGCTTTTGCTCCCCCATTTGCTCAGCTTCTCGGAGGCAGAGGTAGGATGGAAACCTGGTTCTGTTCTTTGCATAGCTTCTTTCTCCCATGCACATCATTTGAACATCAAGGTAAACCTTAACAGGAAAATTCTTTCAAAAGAGGGTCTAATAAGGAATTTTGCATTTCTTCATTCATCAACTTGGCAAACATTCACTGGGCACCTTTTATGCCAGGAACTATGCTAAGCAATGATGGGTGGGGGGGGGTACGTAAATGAACATAATGTGGACCCTTCCCTTAGTGTGTGTGTGTGTGTGTGTGTGTGTGTGTGTGTGTGTGTGTGTGTCTGAAGCACACTTAACATTGTAGCTTTAGTGATAAAAAGAGGGCATGTCAAAAAATATCACAGTGGGAGTGGTACCAATCAGCCCACCATGGGCCAATTCTTCCCCGTCTCTAAGAATTTTCAGTTAGCTGAGCACATCCTGCATATCCACCCTTATTACCCTATAATCCTACAATCCATTCTCCACATAGCAGCCAGAACAATCGTTGAAAGAAGTAACTAAGGTCATGTCATTCTCCTGCTTAAATTCTTCGGTTAGTTTCCATTGTCCATAGGATGATTTCCAGAATCCCTCAGAGGGTTGGGAAGATCCCTACAAGGCACCCTCTGAATTTCCCCTCAACTCCCTCACCAGTCCTTCAGGCAGCCCTCTCCCTTGCTTGCCTCAGGCTTGCCGTACTGGCCCCTGTCAGTTCCTCCAAAGCTCTAGACTTAATCTTACTTTGGTGCCATTTGAACAAGCTGTCCCCTTTCTTTGGAACTCCTTCTCTTGACCCAGCCAGACTTGTCACCACCCCATCCAACCTGCCATTCACCTGGCTGACTCCTTATTCTTCAGCTCTCAGAGTGGACACCACTTCTTTAGGAAGACCTTTGTGACCCGCAGTACTAATGAGAGTGCCTGCTGGGAGCTGCCATAGTACCCTACTTCGTGAGCCTTACCTCCAACAGCTTAATTACATTTCCTTGATAAAGTCTCTCTTCCCCAGGAGACTATAACCCAATGAGGGCAAGTATTATGTTTGTTTTGTTCACCGTAGGCCAAGGTCTAGAGCAATGCTTGTCACAGAGCCAGTTTTCTATAAACACTCATTGTTTGACTGGATGGATGACTGGATGAACGAATAAACATGAAGGTGTCATATGGACATTTCAAATAAGGAATACCACAAAACCATGACTGGGATGAAAAGTTCCAGCGTGGACTCGTTCAATGGAATTCAAGAACAAGCGGACACATTCTAAAGTATGAAAAAAAGGACCTTTGGAGAAAACAAACATTTAAGATTCAGCATCCTAAAAGGTGATGAGAGCAATTTAAAATGTCATGTACCGAAGGATGAAAGGAATACAGAAATGACAGTTCCATAATAGGAAAGGCACAATTCGTGAGACGAGGAGTCCGGGGCCTGGGGCTCGCTGCCCAGCTATACGTCTTCTTCCTCTGTAAAACATCAGGAAGGTAACTGAGGAAAGGCAGGGAAACAGATTCCTATTTCTGGAGCCTTTTGAGGATTATCATCATGGAGCACAATGGTCTCCTGCAATACATGCCTCCCAGGGAGAGTTGGAAGGGCCTGGCTTGCCTGAGAGTTTCTTGTTTCTGAAAAACTTGATGGCACAGGTGGGCACAGGTCATGGTGGGAGCAGAGAAGCTGTGAGTATGCCACTGTCAAGCAGGGAGGGAGCTCTCTTCTGTAGCCCGAAGTGTTGCTAGGAAAGTACGGTGTGTGCACATGTGAGTGTGCGTGTGTGGGGAGAGGGGTGTGAGATGGTGGTGGTTGGTAGAATCTTTGAGGCTGTAATTTAAATTTTACTCCATTAGACTATTAAGACAAGGTGAGAGAAGAAAACAACCACAGAGAAAAATAAAAAGCAGTAGGGGGGAAATGCAGTGACTTAGAAGCCAGATGCAGAAGCGCAGAGGTAAGAAGACGATAGTAAAGGAAGGTAATTAGGTGACTACCCTCAGAGAGGGTTGAAGAGGCTCACACACAGACTCCAAGAATGCTTGCAGACTTTTCCTCAAAGCCACCTCCTCACAAAGTTTTCCTGCAGTTCACAGTGGGCAGCTTGGATAAGAGATCTTTCTTTCTCTCTCCCTCCCTCCCTCCCTCCTTTCCTCTCTCCCTCCTTTTCCCTAGTCCTCGAACACTCCTGCCAACTGTTTGTCCTCAAAGTAACCACTCACAGGCCGTTATTGTTAAAAAGAGAAAGGAAATTTAAGACTCAACCCAGTCACAAAGGGAAACTAACGCACGCCCGGGCAGTTTACGTATCTGGACGTCTGCAATGAATGGGGGTGTTTCTTGCACTCCTGGAACGTCCACTCCTGGTTTGGGGGTAGTGCTGTGCTCTGTGTGAGGAGAGTCTCCCCAAGCTCTAAGCACTTCGTGGGGGCCTGGTGCGTGCCCTCCAACCTCCCAACACCCCCACCAAGTGTGACACTCTGATGGCAGTGATGTGGTGCCTACTGCAGTAGAACAGAAGCATTGCACATCCCCGACTCTCTGGTAGGTTGTGATTTTCTCCTGGTAGAATTCTGGAAACCTGGCCTCTAATGTGTCTAGTGACTCTCTGAAGTCACAAAAGCAACACTGTCCAGCCCTGCCTTAAGGAAGATTAAACTGCATGTAACGACCCAGGCAAGGTAATGATCTCACTACAAAATCAACACGCGGCAGTGGCGAGGAGTATGCTCCAGCCACTACTCAGTGGCCACCCAACACCTCGGCCTCAACCAGCCATTCATCCTTCTGCTTCCACTCGGCTGCCCAGCTCCAAGGCCTGACCCACTGACATCACCCCACGCTGAACAGGATTAAATGTTCTGGGGCTAAGTAAATAGGCCTCAGCAGGCAGCTCCGAGCCTGCAGGGGGTCCAGTGGGGAGATCCCAGGTCTGCCTCAGGCTTTGGGCAGGAATTACAAATTCCACAATTCCACCCTCCACAGGCTCCTCAGCCTTCCTCTGCAACACTGAGATAGCTTGAAGAGGGGGTGAGGGAAGGGCCAAAAACTAGAGTAAGAACTTTGGAGAGTAAAAGAAAATGAGTCACTTATTGGAAAAGTATAGTATCTCACCACTGGATTTGCCAACCTAAGAAAATTACATGCCTGATTCCAGAAAAGATAAAATATTGACTTTTTAAAAAATTGCATTCTTAGTAAAATTCACAAGATCAGATAAAGAAAATCAAATGATAAAAATAAAGAATACTTAGGATTCAGTGCCTGAGAGTTCTTCATGGATATGCCAAACAAGTGACCCCAATTTCTCACTGGTAAGCTTCTGAGGAACTTTTCAACACTGAGCCCAAGTTTACAAAGTGCTCAGAATAAAATCTGAGGGGAAATGGTGAGCAATTAGGGGCCCCTCCCAGCTCTAAAAGTCGGCTGAGTAGGTCTCCGGGTCTTGGGGCACGAGCTCCCTGTCGGCTGACAATGAAAGAGGGACAGGAGGAGAGATGGCTCTGTTCTCCAGAGGCTATTACACTTTGACTTTCAGACAAGCAATCAGCAAGTGGGTTTCATACAGGCCAGCTCAGCATCAATGCCCCCAAACTCAAGCCAAACTAAACAGCTCAAGTCTTGGCACTGTCTCCTTCAGGGAGAAGGGAAGGAGGGGGCCTTGGCAGATAAAGGCACTTTAGAGCACACACCAGCCCGCCCCCAGCCCATCCACACACAAGGAAATTGATTTCCAAGCCCCAGAGAATCTGTTGGTGAAATTCCAAAAATTTGCTCAGAGACTGTAAATATAATAATCAAGTTCAGAAATGGGAGGGCTGTTCCCCAGCTCTTGCTTTTCCATGGAAAGTACTAATCAGTGCCATTCTGCCCCAATAGATAAAGTGCTTGAGAAATCAGATTTTTATCATTGGCCCCAAATGGGGCCTATTTCAGCTTGCCACAAGTCCCTGCTTTCTTCCTGACTAGTGTCCAGGAGCCTCCTGTATACTCAGCTTACCTTCTCAGAAGCCTGGCGAAAGGGGTGCCTGTTCTGAGGGACAGGGCAGAACAGCAGGAGGCAAACTGACAAGGACACCTGACAAGGACACACAGGCTGAACAGTGCTGGGCCAGGAAGCAAAGGCAGGGCCACAAAGAAACAAGGCATAACCATGAGGATAACCGTAACTGCCACAACATAATAGTGCATGCTGATGGGATGATTATCAAGTGCCAGGCACTTAGTTTGCGTTTCAGAGAGAGTCTGAGTTGAGTGTGTAACCCAGTTCTGCCACTTATAAATGGGCACACAGGCAAACAATTTCACACTTTAATCCTTGGTTTCTCCTTCTGTATTTGGGAGGAGAGAGAAGGCAGCACTCCAGAGCACCAATGACACATCAGGATGATGCTGGCCCGAGGAGACCGCAGTTATACCAGATTTCCATTGCCCACCTTTTGACCTCTAAAGCATTTCTACGCCCCTTGTCTCATTTGAATCCTCCTGGTCTCCTGGGACGTAGCCTAAGGAAAAATCTTCTCCTCACTTTATCAGTGTGGAAACGGAGACACAAACAGAAAAAGTGTAAGTACAGCAGAATACCCAGGACCAGTCCCAAGTTCTCCTGATCCTGTATCATGTATCCCCTCTATTAAACTGATCACCATCAGAGCTGCGAATACATGCGTGCAGGTTAGGGACATCTGAGCACTGAATGCCCCCGCCAGGATATTGCCTCCCAGTGCCATTATTTAGGGTGTTTTATATTTCTTTACATTTTTTCCCCTAGCTAACAGATTAAAAAGCAGGACTTCTTTAGGCATAAAGGATAAGCTCAAATGGCACAGCTCAAGTGATAAATACGGGGAATTAGAGGGAAAGAGGAAAGCTTCTTAACACGTACTTTCCATTGCCCTCGAGCCCTGGAGCTTAAATATTGACTATGAAATTTCCTGTCCCTCTGGCTTTGGGAGTTTCTAACTTGTTAGATAGAGTCTTATCCTGACAGTTCCACCTCACAGTGCTGCTAAATAAAATGAGAGTAGATTCTGTCTGGTTTGGAAATCATATTTTCTTTGGCTCTTTAGGAAAAAATCAATCTAGGCTAGGTCTAAATGGCCATCCACTGAAAGCATGGGCTGCACTATGAAGCAAAGAGCAAGGGCCCTGCAGTCCTGACATCAACCAGGAGCAGCTGAATGTGAACACTCAGGGCTGGGTGCCCACCTGCTATGGACAGAGATAGGGAGGGGGCAGAAAAAGCCAGTGGTGACAGGGCTCTAAAAAAGTGCTTGTCGACTTAACATCCTGGCCTGCACTGCCAGTCCACACACTGCCCTCAGGAGGGGGTGACTATTCATAATACCACCCCCTTACCTGCCAAGGAATCTTCACATAGGTGATCATACCTCACAACTTCATAAGAGATAAAAGAAAGATACAGGTAAAGAGCAACTCAGTTAAAATGGACTTGGTCATTGAATGTTGGAGGGCAATTAAGACGTAGAAGCAAGATCATTCTAGAGGTGATCATAATTTGAACAGTTTAGGTAGAGATCCAACTGCAAAGAAACTGGTCTGAGCAGAGATCTACCCAAGCCCAACTGCCTGGGTGACTGAGGCAGGCTCACCTGGGTGACAGATTCATCATGTATAACACACCAGCAATCAGTAAGACAGCCTTAAATGGCCCTCCAAATCTGATACTCTTGAATTTCATCATTTTAAGTCCAATCTCTACAACTCACTATTTTTCAGTGTAAGATAATGAAGGAATGATCAAAAGTAATGCTTTCCAAGCTTGGGAATTCCTCAACTGATCTAAATTTGAAAATTATGCTCCATCCTAATTACTTGAATTGAGTAAGGGCATTAAGAGTTAAAATAAAACTACTACAGAAAAAAGGTCAGAAACTAAGGTAGACAAAAGTTGTATTTAATTCATTGGTTGGAAACAAGGCCGTAGAGGAAGTGATGTCAGAAAAAAAGTAACCAAAGCTTGAGTACTGAATTCTTGCAGGCACACAGTCAGAAAGAGAGAGGACTCTAGACATCCTAACCTTATATTACCTCTTCTGGAAACCTTCCTGGCTTCCCAGGCTCTGTTACCATAGCACCTTCTGTTTCCTGCTAACTGCATTTGTCATACAGAAATATCCATGTTGATTTAGTTTCTGTCTCTCCCAGAAGATGGTGAGTTCTCTGAGGACAGGAAGAGCCTTTTTTTGAAATTCATATGTGGAGGACCTTGTACAGAGCCTGTATAAAGTAATTAGTCAAAAATATTTTGAATGAATAAGTATTGAAATTACTTTCCAATAGTAATTAAGAGAAAAAATGATCCAGGTCACAGGCCAAGAGTTTTAATTTCTGGTGAGACTTTCAGTAGCAAGGCAAGGTGCACTGATTGCAAGTATCGGCGTTCTCAGAGTTTCTCATTAGTATTTTTAGGAAAGTTAAAAAAAAATTTTTCTAAATTTACCTCCAGAGACCTTGTCATTATCCTCTCTGCAAAGCATTATGCCAACTTTGAAGTGATTTGACTTAAAATAAAACCTGAGTAAAAATATAGAATCCCATGAATCTATTGTTAAGTACCTAGAGATATGTGACTCACCCATATTGAGAGGTTACTGTCATTTGTCTGGATGCCTAAGTGTCAGGAGTGTGAACTCTGGGATCAGATGATCCAGGTTCAATTCCTGGCTTGGACCCTTCTGGACTGTATAATGTTTTTCAAGCTGAGGTTGAAGAGTATCTTCCAGAATGCCTGTAGAGGAATTAGATTAGATGACCCCCAAGTTACCTCCAACTCCAAGTTCCCACAGTCCCAGGCAGTCCCTCCCTATCCGCAAATCATCTACTGCCAAGTCACATTCTGCATGACAACTCATGCTAATCACCAGCATATGTCATAGCCAGTGACCATCATTTATATCAGTGGTTCCCTAATGCTCAGGTTGGCAAGGGGTAAAGGTCAAAGACGGGTCATCAGAATTTCTTTGTAGATCTTTTAAATGATGCAAGTATTCACACACACACACACACACACACACACACACACACACTCCTGGAGGGTACTTCTAATGATAGAAATCAGTAATGTATGTTTTAGTGAAGTTCCCTGGACACAACGAGTTTCCATACCCTCATCCCTCATTCTGATTGAAACTCCCCTGATGCCTACATCTAAGGAGGCAGTAAAGACTGTCATCCTTTTAAGAAGAACATCTTCAAAGTCATAGCCACAGCCCATAGAAAACCAAGCACATTTCTAGCCCCAATTAGTACATAAATCTTGGGCCTCCACTCCTTCTTCTCACATTACCCCTCAATAACTATGATCTACCGCTGGCTCAAACTTTTGTTTTCAATCTGATTCGATGACCATGTTGTCCCCACCGGGAGAAGTGGTCGTGACGGGAGAAGAGAGTATATTAACATGTCACCCAGGAGCTCTGCCTTTTTCCTCATCAGGCCATGCCAAGAAAGAAATGAATACATACACACTCAGAGAGGGTAAGGGGAAAATGGAGAGACAGAAATATTAATATTTACTTAGAATCTGAAGTATGAACCTAGCTTAAGACCACTTTCTCTTCAGCTAGCCTGAGCTATTCTGCAGGACCCTAGCAGCTGGATTGGCTATTTGTTTACTTATTTGTTTGTCTTTTTGGTTTTGGTTTGCATCAGTCAGGAATAAGCACTTGAAGAGTGAGGTTCCAAAACATCCCCACTCTCTACTCTGCATTCTGAGAGCCAGAAGAAAGCAACTTGCTGTTGATGTAACACAGATGTATTAAAACAAAACCTCAGCATGCTACCCACAGCAGCCTCCACAGTCCTCCCGAGCTGGCAGGTCCTCTGGGGTCTCCTCCTCACCCTTTACTTTGTGCCTGGCCTGAGCCGACCTTCCCATGAGGCCTTTGGGGGCACATCTGCAACTAAGACCCACAGGTTAGGGGTGAAGCCATCGAGGTCCCCTCCATGGATGTGCTCTCTCTAAGGGAGACTGCTCACAGCACAAGGAACGCCAGCAGGAAGAGCTGGCAAGTCTCTTCTGCAGGCAGGAGACCGAGGGGCACTTTGGTGAGCAGGCTTTCTCTACAGTCTCTAAAACTTTATAAAAAAAATCGTTGCAGGTCACAGATGGATAACAATGAACCCTTATTCAATAGGAATAGATGGAGGAGAAAGATGAGAGAGAGTAGCAGTCTGATTTGTGGATCTGCAGGAAGAAAGTATCTCTGCTCTTCAGCAGATATCAAGGAAGTAAAAGGAATTTAAAGTAGACGTGAACCTCTCCTAGATATTTCTACACAAAAGTCCATACCTTCAAAAGTCCAACCGCATTCTAAAAATACCAAAAGAATCAAAGATTCTTTTAAGTAAGAGATACTTAAGGAGGAATCATAATATTAAGGTCTAACACGCTTTCAGTGTCTATTCTATGCTAGGTATAATTCCATGCATTTTTATATGCATCAGCATATTTAATTCTCAAGATGCCCCCATGAATCCCACTGAACAGATGAGAAAACCAAGGTGGAGAAACATATAGCCTATCTGAGGTTGGTCAGTGGTATTCAGTGGAGCTGGATTCAAACCCAGTCAGTCCCAGTGCAAAGCCTGAAAGCTTAAAGCACAGCACATAGCAACTTGGGAAGATGACAAAGAACAGAAGTATCAGACTGCTCAAGAGTGGAATTTTCCTTCAGCCCGGGGGTTACACCCTTATGAAAATACCCCCAGGTCCTGAAGAAACATCGGAGCCAAGAATGTTCCTTTCCTGACAAGCACCAGCCTTCCCAGGGATGCAGCTCTCCATCCCTGCTGGGCCGGGGCAGGGGTCCAAGGAGGAGCGGGCCTTCTCCAGCCAAGGCGGGAGGCCCAGCCCTGCACTCCCCACGGCAGATGTGGATCCTGGAGGTGTTTTCTTTTCCTTTTCTTATTTAAAGAATAAACAAAACTCTCCACACTCCCCACATGTGAAATGCCGCTCTTGCTGCCACCAGACAATAATTTTAGTCACACAATGACCCTTGTGCAGAGAAAAGAGGAAAAGCCTGTACCCCACCCAGTCCAAGCTTGGAAGAGTCAACCTGTGGAAAAGCCCAGGTCACAGAAGATCAAACTCACTCGCTGAGGAACAGCAGGAGGTTGGGAGGTGGGTCGGGGAGAGGACGGGGAAGAAGGAAGCAGAAAGTTTAAAGGTCAAAGCAAATGTCAACCTAACACCAGTACTGTATGAATAGCACACAGCCTCACTGCTAGACAAATAAATGCTGCCGGGGCGGCAAGGTATCAAGGTTTTATTAACTCTCTTCCTGGAATCGTACACATAGGAAGTCTGTTCCAGCATGTAAGCTGCAAAGCACAATATTTATCCCATGGGGGAAAACCACAGAACTGATATTGAATCCATAATACAGAGCTTCTCCTCCATTCCCTTCCCAGCCGGTCTCCATTCTTGCCGCACCTCAGGGGGCCTGTCAGCAGGAAGTGCCCACGCATATTCTGCGAAGAGTGGGAAGGGTCACAGGCTGATGAGAATGCAGGGCACAACCCTGCCTCCACCCTCTGCTGACTTTCCCAGGCAAGGCTTGGTCCCACTGAGCCCAAGTGTGGCCTGAGATGAATGGGCTCCTCTTTGTCTGTGTCCTCCTCACTGGGGGGCTTCATCCCCAGTGCCCAGATCTGTGGAGATCCCACCTCTGTCTGGGCCCCACATGAAAAATGCCCATTTGCAGAGCCCAAGACAATTAAGGGGAACCCACTGGACTGGACAGCTGCTCTTGGTCCCCTTGCAAGGGTAAGCTCTCTGTCCACTCCCTTTGCTTCCCACGCTGGCCGCTCACCTGGCCTACCTGGGGAACGTAAAAATGTGTGCACGTGTGCATGTTTGTGAGCATGTGTGTTTGTGTGTGTGTTTTCCCCAGCCCCACCCTCATAAATTCTGATTCAGTTGGTCTAGAGTGTATCCTAAGAATCTGTATTTTTTAAAAAAGCTCCCAGCTAATTCTGATGCAGTCTGCGATCCCAAAAGCAGTCTGCAAGTGGGTGTTACAGGAAATTAGAGATCACGGTATTGGCCTCCTTGCAAGTAGTACAGGACAGGTAGCCCAGTTTGTAGCAGGCCACTGGGATAGTTACCAACCATGAGCCACAACTGACTCAGAACCCCCATTTAGAGTGCCATGCAGACCTCTGCACTGTGTTCAAATGACAGTCTTGGGTCTTAGAGGCATGGCTCCATACTCATGCCTTCTCCAAACCATCTTTCCCTATTACCACCTTACTGTCATAAAATATGTGGCTGCCTATTTTCTGTTCTATAATGTTTCCCCTACTTTCTGACAGAATTTGGTTCACTAAGCTCCCTGACATCTGTATTCAGTTATTGAAAACTTCTGAAGAAATGACTCAAAAAATTTTGTAAACTGTTTCTGAACCACTGAGGCTGGGGAATATTTTGTTCTGGTAAGTGCTAAAAGCAAAACCAAAAATAGTGAGGCACTTCATTTGTACCATCCAGATGTAAAAGATAAAAAGATTAATTTGGGGCTTCCCTGGTGGCGCAGTGGTTAAGAATCCGCCTGCCAATGCAGGGGACACGGGTTTCGAGCCCCGGTCATGGACGATCCCACATGCCGCAAAGCAACTAAGCCCGTGCGCCACAACTATTGATCCTGCACTCTAGAGCCCGTGAGCCACAGCTACTGAGCTCACACACCACAACTACTGAAGCCCACGCGCCTAGAGCCCATGCTCTGCACAAGAGAAGACACCACAGTGATAAGCCTGCGCACCACAACGAAAAGTAGCCCCCACTCACCACAACTAGAGAAAGCCTGTGAGTAGCAACAAAGACCCAACCCAGCCAAAAAAAAAAAAAAAAAAGATTATTCCGCTGGCAATCCCAAAGACACTACAAAAAAATACCAAAATTCTAGAATGGAAGGACAACCCAAAGGCAAGCAACAGATGAAAAATAGGTAAATAAAAACCAATTAAACAAAGTAGGTAAACTCAGAACATGCTTGATGGCAAACTAATCTAGAGTCAAGTGTGGTAAGGCTGTTACTCTACCATCTCAGGGCCAGGCTTGGGCAATTCAAGGAGATGCTGTGTTTTCCAGGCTCCCAACCTTCACTCAGCATCTTTTGTTTTATTTCTCAACTGGGCTGAGGGGAGGAGAAGGAGGAGGTAGAGAGAATATTTTACTTTTGAAAAACTTTCAGGATCCACTAGCAGTGAGGAACAGTCTGAGGCTTTCTCTGGATGGTGGGGCTGAGAACAAAAATTCTGGAATTTCTGTGATTAAATGTCAGTAGTGAGCCCACAAAGAAGCTGGTGTGCCTTTGTTTACATGGTCTATGTGGCATACGGGCACCTAGGTGGTGTCAGGTGCCGATGTTGAAAGAGGATCCCCATGGCAATTGCATATATGTGAGTGCCAGAAAGGCTGCCAGTCAGCCCTCGGCCTTTTCCATTCCATGACAGCAGAAAGGTGGCCCTAAGTGAACTACTGTGTGACATATAGTGGGAAGGAAAGGGAGTTGTGTATGTGGTTTCTTTTTCTGTTTGTTTTTACTAGATTTCTTTGTAAGAATAGTCATAGAAAAGAATAAAATTTTTAAGTTTTTACTCCCCATTCTCACTTTTATCCCAATACTTACTTCCAGACACTGAATTCCACGTAAGGTGGAAGAAAAGGAGGAAACATTTAGAAGATTAGAATCTCCAGGAAAACTTGATCTGAGTCAAGGTCATCTAGGTGGGTCTCTTCTAACTGACACATCTCTAAAAAATCACCACCCAATAAAAGTAGAGATAAAGAGCATACTTTTAAAAGACTTTCTTGTAGTTTGAAGAAAATATCTTCCCTTTTTTTGCTCCCAAGGGACTTGAGGTTTTCAGAACCAGTACTAAATAGTAAAGATCAGTTTCAGGCTAAGTGAAAAGTTTCTAGATGTTGAGCTACCATGGAAAGAAAAACAAAAAATGGTAAAGACAAAAAAAAGGGGGGAGGTGTGTTAAGTAGAAGGAATCTATCCAGGTTCCCATGGGAAGTGTCCAACTGTGGGGCCCTTTGAACTCTTCATAGGTGAGAATTCCTTTTTTGGACCAGCTTCCTCACTGAATCCCAGCCCCAGCACTCTCGGGATCGCAGGTTCAGCTCTGACCGTTGAGCTAATCCTCCAGCTTGTTCTTCTCCTTTTTCCCCCCTCCTAGTGAACCTTTTTCCTCTGTCACTTGAAGAAAGTCACAAGCTGGCGTATTATAGCCCACAGGTCACACTGCCCATCTCTCTTCATACAGCCCTTTGCAGAAATAAAAGAATCCATAAACCTATCACTCCATCACCTCTCTGTGGCTATAGGGGATGACTACAGAGCCAGAAGTCTTTGTCTTATTCCTGAGGATTTCCACAGGATTTTCTTCAGCCACCAGGGGCAACTGTCAAAGCAACAGAGTCCTTGGTGAAATACTTCTCTCTATATATTGCATGAGGTTTGCAACAATTCAAATACTGTAGGTTTATTGCACAATTCATTGTCTGATACAGTTAAGCACTGATGTCTATAAATCCACTAATGGGAAGTTCAAATCTCCTTAGAAGGAAAAGAACAAAACACCTGGTAATCACCCAAAACTCGGTAAACATGAACAAAATCCTTAGCTAGTCTTGAAAGATCTCTAATGGAGCAGTTTGTATTATAACCAGCCCAGTTCCTCCAAACTAGAGAAACATTTAATGGAGAGTTAAACCAAGTAAAGAAACTTGAAAACATTATATCTTACTCCAAGCTCTGTAATACCCAACACACCAAACACAGACATGCACACAAACACATCATGAAAACATTTCCTGATGTTTTGAGTATTTGTGCGTGTTTTTCAGAATACTTTTATAGAAAACTTTACATGTAATATGTAAAACAGATAAAAGCAGACTTCTTTTAGAAGCATTAGAATGGGGTCCTACCCATTTAGCAATCTCTTGGCACCCAACATTGGGCTCTAAGGCATTCAGTGCTTCCCAAATCACATCTTAAAGACCACCAGCCACACTGACGCCAGGTGTGGGTTCTCTTCACAGGGGATGGAGACAGACATTCACCCTTCATTCTTCATTCTCTAATTTGCTGAACATCCACTGTGCTCATATACAGAGACACCAAGGCCAAAGCAACATGAATCCTGATCTCAAGGAGCTCATATGGGAAAGACAAGGCATCAGACAAGGCATCAGAATATTCTGAAACATTAGTGAGTAACGTGATAAAGGTAGTCACCAGATGCTTTGTGATTCCAGTTTTCATCTCACCAAAAGTTTTGAGACACTGAGCCTGTTCCAGAGTGAACTTTGCCTTTAATTTATCACTTCATCAACTCTGGGGCAGAAGACTCGCCAGCCCAAGAAAAAATATATATATTAAAGGCTTGTTTGAGACAGACTCTATAAAATGAAGTTATTTTGTTTTATTCCCAAGAATTATGTAAAAAGCACTTACTATTCACCCTGTAAATAAGTGATGATGCCAAATTTTTGAGGAATAAGAGGATTTTCACACTGTATCAAACAGTATACATCTAGCCCAGAATTATGATTCTGTGAATGATATGGTGGCCTATATTGGCACTAGTCACGAAGATTAAAGTTATAAGCATGTATAACACTTAATTCAGTTTAATTACCCATTAAGTCTTTTTCTTACAAGCATTTACTATAACCATTTTAAGTAGGTATAGATTTCCTAAGCTTAATATCAATTTGGTTGAGTTGAGTTTGCTGATTTCCTTCCCTTTGCTGAACTAGAAACCCTTAAGTTTGAGGTCCAAGTCACAGTGACTCGTCTGAGTCACATGGTTTCTTATAAGCAGATTTGATCTGTCCCTAGATAATTCAATTTACTACCACATAACCTGTGGAGTCCTTAATAACTCCACAGTTGTTTTTTTCTTTGCAGTAACAGATGCTGTTATTTGGGAGAATGAAAGAAAACACTCAAGCCATGAGAGAAAAGAAAAAGAGGACTATAGAACCTTAGAAAGGAAGACAATTTAGAACTATGTCATCCAGCATCCCACAGGGGTAGAAGGGACCAGGCACATGACTGCATGTGCTCCGCACCTCCATTAGAGGGAGTTGACAACTTCCTGGGGAAGCTCATTCCTCTTGGACTGCCTTTTTACTTATTTTCTTTAAAAAAATGTTCTTCTTAATACAAAGATCTGCTTCCTTGTCACTCCTACCTATTGGTTCTAAATCTGCTCTGTGAAAGCACACAGTCCCTTTCATGAGGCACTTTCAAAGACATATCCTAGTGGAAGCTCATTTTCAAATATGTCAGGACCCTATAGATTGGCCTCCAGTGCTTTCCTCACTTTAAGGACTCACCACCACCTGAGGAACTACAATAGACTTTAGACTCTAAGATATAATTTTTAGAGTTTATTACTATTCCTTTTTTTAATTGAAAACTTTTAATTGTGGTAAAATACACATAATATAAAATTTACCTTTTTTTTTTGAAGATGTTGGGGGTAGGAGTTTTTATTAATTAATTTATTTATTTTTGCTGTGTTGGGTCTTCGTCTCTGTGCAAGGGCTTTCTCTAGTTGTGGCAAGTGGGGGCCACTTTTCATCGCGGTGCGCGGGCCTCTCACTATTGCAGCCTCTCTTGTTGCGGAGCACAAGCTCCAGACAGGCAGGCTCAGTAGCTGTGGCTCACAGGCCTAGTTGCTCTGTGGCATGTGGGATCCTCCCAGACCAGGGCTCGAACCCGTGTCCCCTGCATTGGCAGGCAGATTCTCAACCACTGAGCCATCAGGGAAGCCCCTAAAATTTACCATTTTTAAGTGTACAGTTCAGTGGCATTAAGTACATCCACACTGATGTCCTCCCATCACCAACATCCATCCTCTTTTCATCTTGCAAAACTGAAACTGTACCCACTGGGCACAAATTCCCCATTCCCTACCCATCTCCACTTCCCATCAACCACCACTCTACTCTGTCTCTGTGAATCTGACTACTCTAGGTAAAGACTTCATAAGTGGAATCATATAGTTTCTGTCCTTTGACTGACTTATTTCACTCAACATAATGTGAGGTTCATCCACATTGTAGCATGTAAAAGAATGTCCTTCCTTTTTAAGGCTAAATAATATTCCATATGACCATTCCACTTTACAGATGTGAAAAACAAGGCTCCAAGAAGTTAAGAGCTGTCCTAGGGTCTCACAACCAGAACGGAAGCTAGGTGCCCTGACTCCCTGTTTTCTCCCTGCCCATCTCATCCTTCTCTATTTTCCAAATGTTCTACATTTCAATTTGGACTGAAGTTGAAGAGGAGACTCCTTTATCAACCTTTTCCAGGCTTACCTTGTTCTTGGAAGCCATTTCACACACACCCCAGAATGGGAAATACCTTCAGATAGTAAGGGGTTTAGAGGTTTGGAGACTGCTGTCCCCAAGATCTAAGCAAACAGGGGAACCAGGGTAGGAAGCATGTGGATTTAGTCCTACTATAATAAACACCACTTCCTTAAGGATTGTTCTAATTACTATTACAATTATTTATGTTGTTCCCTTTGAGAAGGAAGCATACCTCTTTTCCTCTTTTCCTTTCTTCTCTTTTCTTTTCGATACTGGAAGTTGAATTCCTGTGCTGGGCAGCAGTAGCAGGGAGAGAGAGTGCCTCATGGGTGGCTTTGTTTGTTTGTTTTGGATTTTAATCTGGATATGTGCTTTTATCCCTCTTGGCAAGATACGGGGAAAGCCACAGTACATTGTAACCAGAGTGCAGGCTTAGCCATTCCTCACAGCTATAACCTCTTAATAAAAGAGGAGCATTTCTGCAAGGGATGAGGTTACTGTCAGTGAAGGCATGACTAATAATGATTAATTTGATCTGTGCCATACATAAACTGGATCCACGATTCACTAAATAATTCTGTAGCCTAGATACCATTTCCACAGGGTTCAGGGAAGTTGCTGGCCATTTATCACATTAAAACAGAACCCAAAAAAACCCTACATAAACAAGACAGGATAAAATAAGAAAGCATCCCCCAAATAAAGCCAAATGCCTTCACATCCACCCACAAAATACCTGCTTAAAGCTAGAAACAACAACAGCAAAAACCCTATGTTACTATCCTGTGCCAAAGAAAGACAAACAAAATTTCCTGGACACATACCCTTCTCCCAGCAGAGAAAAGAAGCCAAGTCTAGTTCCTTTTCCAGAGAGGGAAAAGGACCAGCCATCTAATTGGCAGAAGTACATCTATCTCCTCAACTGATCTTTACTTCTGTCTTGTAGGTAAGATATCAACATCCATTCAACACAAACAGAAACTGTGATTTGGCATATTTACTCCCAAATTTCCCCAAACCACAGAGCATGTCTGCAGTAAAACCTGGTCTCAGCCCAAGGCTTCTACCCTGTGGACTATCTTTGCTGCAACCTTTGACAAAGTTCATCCTGGGCTAGATCTTAACCCAGACTGTCTCTTCCGAGTTCTGTTTTCAGAGGAGCTCATTTCATGAATCATTTTACAAATATTTATTGAGCAACAACCACTATGTGGCAGGCACTGTTCTACACACAAAGACACATCAGCGAGCAGAGCCAAGTCCCTGTTCTCAAAGAGCTTTCATTCTAACAGAGAAAGGCAGGTAATAGCAAATAAGCAAGTAAAATGTATAATACATCAGACAGAGATAAGTGCTAGGTATAAAAATACGGCAGGTTGAGAGGAACAGAGAAAGTCAGAAGGGATGGAGTCTGTTACTTTATACAGAGCAGTCAGGAAAGGAGTCAAAAACAAGCACTGCAGATATTTGGGTGAGAGACTTCATGTCAGAAGAAACAGCAAAAGCCAAGTGCCTGAGGCAGGCTGGTGCTCAGAGTATTCTGTAAGGTGGAGCAGAGTGAGGTAATAGGGCCAGCTCTCTTAGGACTCTGTAGGCCATTGCCAAG
Source organism: Delphinapterus leucas (assembly GCF_059928025.1). NCBI lineage: Eukaryota > Metazoa > Chordata > Mammalia > Artiodactyla > Monodontidae > Delphinapterus > Delphinapterus leucas. The sequence continues at coordinate 60,865,982 of NC_143142.1, read as the reverse complement.
AGCTGATTTTTGCATGAGTGCAATGGGGAGCCCTTGGTGGGTTTGGAGCAGAGAAGTATCCTAATTTGACTGATGTTTTAAAGGATCACTCTAGCTACTGTGAAAAATAGAATGGACATATGAATTTAGAGTTCAGCGTGTAGGTCTAGAGTGGAGCAAACATTTGAGTGTTTTTGTGTGTAGATAATATTCAATGCCATGAGAGAGGATAACAGAGGGAAGAGAGTTTGGAGAACTGAGCTCTAGGGCACTCCAATGTTTAGAGGTCAGGGAGTTGAAGAGAGACCAGAAAAAGAGTCAGAAAAAGAGCAGGCAGTGAGCTAGGAGGAGAACAAAGACAGCACCGTCCCAGAAGCCAAGGGAAGAATGTTTCAAGGAGGGAAAAACCACATGTGTCAAATGTGGTCAAGAGGTCAGATAGTAACTAATGTCATCAGAAACTTAAGAATATTTCTCCTAAGATTATTTAAGTTCTGGCTTTCAGCATACATCAGAAGAGTACTGGAGAAAGGGCTTCACAGCGTTAATGATCATTGTCATTTATCATCCCTCTTGAGTTTCCAAACTGTTCACATAGTAAATCAACAATGAATAAGCCAGACATGCTGTATGTAGCTGGTGATGCTTGCTTCCACCTCAGGGATACAGATATCTCAATGTCAATCACACCCCTGTTCTTTACCACACACCAGGGGGCTAAGAGGGAGCAATCACTTAACTCTTTTCATTTTAGATGTGGAGACACTGAAACACTAATTTGGATGCTATGCCACATTGGTCCATCTCAATATTATATATCCCCTCTGCCCATCAAAGTCTGACTTCCATGACCTGGCATTCAGTGTCCACTATAATCTACTATCTCAGAATCCCAACTATTTATGTCAACCCATGCGGTTACTCACTGTTCCCCCAATGCCTGGAACACTTCCTTACTTTTGGACTGGGATGCTTCCCTCCCTACCTCTGCCTATTTAATACAGTTTTTAGGCCCAGTTAAATTCATCAATGAAGATTTCTGTAAATGAGGCTCCTCCCAAGTGTAGAATAATTTCTCCCTTCTCTTTATCCTGTCCATATAGCACTTACTATATACATTTTGCTTGCATCTTGTTAACTTGTTATCTTTTTGACAGACACCATATCGTCATCATCCCTATTCTGTGTATCACAACACTGTGCCTCACCCCAAATAAGTATTGATAGTTAATGATTACTTAGAGGGTGAATGAATGGCTCTTAACAAAGAACGATGGACTTCAGAGCTAAAAGCAAGTCAGTAGCTGAGCTCAGTTCAGGACGTTTAAGTTCTGACATACCCAGATCCACTCTTCAGAAATGCCTACCCTTATTCTGCCAAAGCCAATTGCTGATGGTGACAGAACCGTTAAACACACTCTGAAGTCCTTGGCTTGGCTGCACCAAGAACAGGCTTGCATAGTCTTTACTTCTCTGGGCTCCACTCCCACAGTCCAGCCTCAACGGGAAACTCTTGACCCATCCCTGGTTTTAAAATAATGACTTCTTTCCTTTCTCCTTCACAGCATACCCTGGTAACCACTGAGATAATACTATGTAGTAAACCAGAGAAAAGCAAATGGCCTGTGCATACCTGGAAGGGCCAACTATATACTCGGAGCCACACTAATCACTCCCACCCCCACCTCCTGCACTATACTTGGCACACAGAAAAGAACTGACAAATATCCCCAGTAGTACATATACTTAAGATCTGAACAAACCTCAAACCTCCTCTATGTGGGAAGTGCTAAACAAGTTGTACTGTCTGGATACAGCATCTTAGGAATTCGGGGACTGGGGAGGTACCAAGAACTGGCTATAATCAAGGAGGACTTCCTGAGGAGGTATGTTCTGGAATGAGAAGGATTTGCTAGAGTGGTAACAGGACAGGAGAACATGCCAGGAATGGAAGTTAGCAAATCCTGAAGCTTGGTGGGGCTGTGGATTGGCCAAAGTGAAAGATAAAGCTGAGAAAAGCAGTCTAACCAGCTAGTCCAGTTCTTTACCTCTGTGCCTTTGATGATCTGGGTCATCCAAGGTACAACTGTGAGACCAGCCTGTGCACAAAGATTGCCCATTAGTCACAAGTGATGGAAAGAGCACTGGACCAGGAGTCAGAAGGCCTGGCTGGGTCCCAGCCCTGGCTCTGCCACAGAAAACACTTACAAATATAAACAAGGCAATCACTTTTTTCTGTGCTCTAGTTTTCTCCCTTTAGGGAAGAAGGGGGTGGGGGGGAGGACAATGGCTCCACCCACCTCATACAGTTATCATGAGGCTCATATACAATAATGTTTGTCAAAGCTCTGTTCAAAGGCGGTGTATCTGGGGCTTCCCTGGTGGCGCAGTGGTTGAGAGTCCGCCGGCCGATGCAGGGCACACGGGTTCGTGCCCCGGTCTGGGAGGATCCCACATGCCGCGGAGCGGCTGGGTCCGTGAGCCATGGCCGCTGAGCCTGCGCGTCCGGAGCCTGTGCTCCGCAACGGGAGAGGCCACAACAGTGAGAGGCCCGCGTACCGCAAAAAAACAACAAAAAAAAACAACAAAAAAAAAACGGTGTATCTTAAATAAGTATCTAGCAAAAACAGGGTAGGTTGTCTTAAGACCTAAGGAGAGCACTGTAACCCCTCACTACCTTTCCCTCAAAGAGCACATTCTCTTGATGAGGGACTAGTCAATTCTTTAGAATCTGGGGTGCTGGCGAGAACACTGGTATCAGACTGATTTGGACTGATTCCTAGCTCTGTTATTTGCTATCTTGTGTGACCTTGGGCAAGTTTTGTAAACTTGCTAAGCCTCAGTTTTTGTTTTGTTTCATTTATCAGTAAAGTTAAAACAACACTGCCTACTTTGTGGTGAAGATTAGCGACAATTTCGTGTAAAGTTTCTAAATTGGTTCCTGGCACACAGTAGATACTCACAAATGTTGTAGACATTCTTACAATTAGCTTCGATACGAAAGACCTCATGTACAAGAGATACCAAATCAAATTCGTCAGCCATTTGCAAAGGATTGAAATGTTTTTGATATCATAAACATAATTTAAATCTTATTTGAGACTCCTTGCTTCTTTTTGCATGTCCCTCATTTCTGAAAGTGACACGGTGAAAACTTTACTTGTGAAAAATGGCATAGTAGAAGTCAGCATACAATGTTACTTAAATACATTGCGTGTTAGAAAATATTCTAAAGACCTCTCCCTGTCTCCCTACACACCTTCAAAAAAAAAAGTCCAGGTCTGCTGATTGTGGAATAACTGAAAAATACATTGTTATCCCATACCATGCTTGTAATTTGGATTAGATTCTGTGCTTCTATCATATTTGGGTTGACAGGGGCTGCAGAGGAGGTGTGTAAACCAGAATGGCTCATTAACCATCTGAACATTTTTTTTTATCTATTTTATATATATTAGTGTATATATGTCAATCCCAACCTCCCAATTCATCCTGAACATTTAAAGTTAATGAAATCCACTGGGTTTCAGTCAAAGCCTCACTCCTTTCTTAGATGTCAGAAATGAGGTCAGTTAGCTGAGATGCAGAATTTGGCTTCACGGGCCATTGCTGCATTGAGAGCTTGGTCTTCTGGACAGGCCCTGGGTGTTCATGCAGAGGCTAGACTGAGCATCCTTGAGCACAGACACATGCCCAGCCAGCTCTCTGCAGTGCCCCACGTGAACCAGCTTCCCACCCCGCCATCCAGAGAGAGCTCTGTGAGGACTGATGGGAGACAGCCCTCTACTTCTAGCTAAGGTGAAAGCATTCCAGATGATCACCTTTAAAACAAAAACGATTTCAGAAATATTAACTACCCACCCAGGAGAGACAATTTGACAGGAGATGTAACCATCAGTGCAGGAGACACATGAACCTAGTTCTTCCTGCTGCTGTGACAAAGGCACCACCAGCACAATAATCCTGACAGTCAGGAGAGAGGTCCTCAGCTAGCATCCTGGCCAGTGGGACCCACTGGCTGCATATAAAAATCACCCGGGGAACTTAATTAAAAGAAATAATGGTGCCTGGAACCCATTTCTAGATTTTCTAGTTAATTGGTCTGGGATAAGGCAGAGGTATCAGGTTTTTTTTTTTAAGTTCCTAGTAATTCCAACATGCAGCCAGAATTGAGAACTATGATGTACTTCAATATCATTACATATAGAAGAGGAATACAAAGGTCAAAGGTCCCTAATGAGTGACTTGTTCTTAAATCAAATTGCCTTCTTCCCCTTACTGTCCAATATTTTGGTCATATTTCAGGGAAATCTTCTTATTTCAGACTTAATTATAAAGCCTTCCCACCTCGCCCCATACACACAGTGTATAGGGAAATGAAACTCTATTAGGCTAAGGTGGAAGAAGGGAACTGAAAGGCGAAACTGACTTTAAATAGGAACGAAACTGACAAGAGTCAGCTCAGAGGCCAAAACTGGAGAAATGAAGCAAATGAAAACAAACCAACTCACTGAGAAAAGCCAGTTAGACCCAGAAAGTTCTTTCAGTTTGTATAATTTAAGGTTTCAGTGAAGGATTATATTTTACATGTTGAAAGTATCCCCCAGGCAGTAAAGTTTAGCCAACGCAGCATTTTTTGGGGGCAACTGCAGAACTGTAACAGTCTGCTGATTGAAACCACACCTCCTGAAATAAAACAGGAGGGCAGTGATCATTGCTCATGGATCACCATAGATAAAATCAAGAGGCCAGGGCTTCCCTGGTGGCGCAGTGGTTGAGAGTCTGCCTGCCGATGCAGGGGCACGCGGGTTCGTGCCCGGGTCTGGGAAGATCCCACATGCCGCGGAGAGGCTGGGCCCGTGAGCCATGGCCGCTGAGCCTGCGCGTCCGGAGCCTGTGCTCCGCGACGGGAGAGGCCACAGCAGTCAGAGGCCCGCGTACTGCAAAAAAAAAAAAAAAAAGAGGCCACCTTTCCAAGCCCTGTGAACAGCACCACCACAGCATCTCCTAACGTGTTCGTTTTGAAAATTGAAATAAATATTGTCCCCCTTCTACATCACAAAAGAACCCAAAAGGACCTAATTCACCAATTACAAACTAAATAGAAGAAAGATAACATTCTCCAGTTTGGAAAGGCCCAAGCTTACATTTTCTGATACAGAAAGTTTTTTACTTCAAGAAACTGGTTATGAAGAGAGCCTGAGTTTAGGCCATGAACCAACATCACATGAATCCAGCAGCTGTGGTGGTTGCTGCCGGTATCCCAGGAGCCCATGAGGTGCCTTTTCATCAGTGGATGAATGTCCTAAACCCAGTTCTATATTTTCTTATGTGGAAACACAGATAGAAACCCAGGTCCATAGTTTCCCATAAGACCATAATAATCATCAAACAAGAAACAGAATGGAGGCACTCAGGAAAGCTGGACTGTCCAGAATATGCGATAGTTCATAGATGCAAGTTATTAGGTAAATAGCAAGATCTTAAAAAAAAAAATCTACTTTAGCCATGGGACTTTTGGAGTCTCAAGATTTAGTTCCTGAGATCTATTCTCAGCCACTGCTTGCTTTTTTGCCCAAAGGAAAGTGCTGGTAAGTCAAGGGAATTAGCTGAGGACTGATTTATTTGATTATCTCCGTAACATGGCTACAGCTCAGGATCTGTTGGTCCCTGTGGTCTGTGGTGTCCTGATGTCATCCTCTACCTCAGCAGTGTTTGTCTCCTGGCCCAGAGACCAAATTAGAACAGGACTCTAAGGGGGTGACAGATGGGAGAGGAGGGGAGCTGGGACTTCCCACCTCACTCTCTTGATAAAGAGTCACACTGAGATTTGTCTATTCCCATCTCCTCAACCTCAGGACCCTCAGAGATATGTGTAACAGACATATCTCCAACCAGGCATGGAGTGTGGCTGGGGTATCTGGGGGTTTCGATTCTCCTCATTATCCTTTGGTATGTTTTGAATGGAGGGTTAGCAGCCACAGCAATGGTCCCTGATCTGCAAAGCACTTCATGACTTACAGATTGCTTCCCTGTACTTTATAACTGAGTGGCTGACAGCCTGGACTCTGAAGTCAGGGTTCCAATCCCAGAGGCATGACCTCAGACAAGCTGTTTAACCTCTCTAAGCCTCCATTTCATCATCTGTTAAATACTTCCCACAGAACTGTTGGGAAGATGAAAAGAGATAGCGCAAATGAAGCACACAGCAGAGAAGCAAAAAGTATGTAAGTCCTGAAGAGATGTTAGCCATTATTATTAGCATAATGTTATTTAAACCTCATAATAACAATCCCATTAACCATAGTGGAGACTGGCAGGAGACATAGAGCACACAGGCTCAAGCACACCCATGCTTATGTGTGCAGGCATGCACCCGTGGCCAGTTGGTGGGCAGTGTGGATGTGTAGAAGAACTGGCATTAGCAGTGAGGTAGGCTCCATATAATGCTGTGCTTGCTATATCCCAGGAGGTGTGAAGCTATACTGTGGACCACAGATAGTTGGGAATCCACTAAACAAAACCTAAGAGTATTTAATTCAGATCATACTTCATTGACAGAAGTGGTCAGAGAGATCAAGTGACTTGTCCAGGATCACCCACTTTGTTTGTAAGTGGCAGAGCTGAGATGTCAACCCAAACTGTCAGGCCCTAAAGCCAACCTCAGGGCAGAGGGGAGGGGGCTGTGGAGTTCTGGCCACTGGAGGGATTTCAGAAATGAACCCAAATCGTCTTCCCCACAGCCCTACATCACCTGGTACTGCTGAACAAAAACAAAGGGTCTCATCCTAATAGCTGCTTCTTATCTTGGATGGCTCAGAAGTTAGATGTGTGAACTAAATTATGTACCTCATTCTCCCCCAAAAAAGAATAAAAAATGCCAGCTCTGCCTTTTGTCAAATTTAGCACTGTATTCATATGCACAACACCAAAATGTCACATTTGCGAATCAGTAAAGCCATTCTGAAAATTCAAGAAATCCAAAAAACTGTCCCTGGTGCATGTCTCACACCACAGTTAGAGTGCCCATCATTCTCCCCCAAAAGAGGGGCAAGTTCCAATTCACAGAACAGCTCACGAGTGAAAACTCTCCTCCTGGGAGGTACAGACAGTGGCAAATTTTCAGGACAGACGTTTACATGAAAAAAATGATATTGCATCATTAAAGAGGTTAATGAGCTTCACAAGGCAGATACCCTGAACATCAGGAAGGGGACAGCAGAGGAGGGGACAGAGTGGTGGTAGAGACACATACAGGGAATCACTCTCATTCTTCGATGTCAGGTGTGGTCAGGAGGTGCCCTCCTCATGGTAATAATTGCAGTGGAAGGGTAAGTCTTTCTGGTGGGCACTGCAGCCTGGCTGATGGCTGGGCAGCAACTTGCCCTCACATCCAGCCCCGGGCTCTCTGAGTGAAGAATGTACTTCTCAGCACAGAGATCCCTAAAGATTCTGCCAAAACCAGATGGTTCAGTGTTTCTCAAAAGGGGTGCCACAGAATATTTGTCCCAACTGAAAGTGCTCCATGATCAAATAAAGTATGAAGAAAACTGCATACTATTTCTTACTCTTGGAGATTCATAAGGCACATTAGCATGTGGAAGGCTCTGAGAAATGCTTTATAAAGAAACTTGCCTAACTTTTTTAATCAAGCATTTATAAAACTTATTTAATCATTTTCCTCCTCTTCTCATTTTTTAATCTAAGACCTAGCAACATCTCATTTTGGAAAACATTTTCAGAAGAGCTTTTCTACTCCAAGTTCCCTCATTTTACAAAATATGAAACAGATGCACTGAGGTCTTAGTGATCTACTAAGGGTCACAAACAAGTTAGTAGTTCTTATTTTTCAGTGAGTTAAGGGTATATGACATTGTGTGGATAGGTTCAAGAAAATCAGCAAAGACGCTGGGACAGAATATTGATCAGCAGATCAATATCAGCCTTTTGATCACACTCTCGATCAACAGCAGCCTGAAGAAGGAGTGTCTTTTACCCCCTACCTTGGGGTTTGATTATAGTAAATTCCAGAATCAAAGGAGCATTTCAAGTTTGAACAGGAAAAACATATCCAAAATCAGTCATTAGGGCCAGCAACAGTTGCATGAAGCTGAAATGCAGAGTCCAACAGGGGATGGAGAGCCAAGGAGAACCACAGTGACAAAGTTCACATTGACGGGGCTGACTGGGTCTAAATAAACTCTTGACATGGTGTCCCATGCCCTGGACTGGGTATCTACATGTTCCACTGTGGGGTGCTATAAGTGTGTGGTGCTCAATTCAAGAGGTCAAGAGCAGAGACATAAAGGAACGTCTCTACCATAATGCCCAGAACTTCTTAACTTAACCCTGCTCTATTCAATAGCTCCATCAACTTCTTAAATTAAGTCATAAAATGCTTTTTTTAAAAGTCAAATCCACTGATGACATAAAGTGGAAAGGAATAACCAAAGCAATGGACAAAAAAATCTGAAATTATCTCGGTAGGCTGGGATGCTGACCCAAAATCGACTTATCATTGATAAAGTTAGTTAGGTTTAAGTTAGCACATCATAAGGAATCCAGGTGGTCACTAAAATACACAACATAGATCCCACTTTTTTCTGTACTAATCAGACTACAGCTGGAGGAATGGAATCCACTTTATTTACATGTATTTGAGTTATATTTAAATAAGACGTTCATAGAGGGAGTACCTCTTACTCAAGAAGCATTACAAGGAACAACCCTCAGAGTGACTGGAAACTGGAGAAGCTACAGTTGTTAAGGCTAGAGAAGACTAAAACCCTGCACCACAGCTGTCTCCAAATAGAGGAGAAGCTCTCCTGTGGAAGAAAGGAAGGACCTAGTTTGGAGGGTTTTAAGAAACTGCACAGGGGCAATCTATGGGGAATGCAAGAAGAAAATGTTTCAGTGCAATAAAACAAATAACTTTCTGAAAATCTGAGCTGCCCACAAATGGCAGGAAGCCAGATGTCCAGCATTCTCTGAACAGCCACCTCTAACCAGACTTTGTCTGCTTTAATTAAGTGGGATAGCCTCAGATTTTCTCCAGGAGTTCTGCCATGCTTCTTCATCCTGTCTATCCCAGATTCCTGACTTCCTTCCCATTCATGACTATGATTCGACTCTCCTTCCTTCCACCCTCAGCTCCCTCTCCCAGGTCCACCACACCCCATCCTTATGTTCCACTATTTTTCCCCCATACACTTGACCCTGACTTCCAACCAGGACATGTGCCTTGCCACACTGCATGCCTTGTCTCCAACACAACTCTCACGCTAATCTAAAACATTTCTGTCTGGATCATTCATGGTCACACCAGTCATGGGGTAGAGAGACAAAGGCCCATCTGTCAGGGATTTGAGGAAGGGACTTCCTTGGGTATGGGAGACTGAGACAATGACCTGGAAGGGCTCATGAATGGTTTGTTCCTATAATTTCTGAGGTAGCACTGGTTCTAACATACAAGACTTTCAAAGGCTATGCAAAGGCAGTTCTATGACATTAAGCAAGTCAGACCATGTGTCTATTCCCTATTCTTAGGACCCCATCTCCTGAGGTAAGGCTGCTTAAATGGATGTTCACTGAGGGGGGAGAAGCATTTTCACACCCGCCTTCCAGGACCTAATCAGATTCAGATTATCCTTCTGGGGTTCTATGATTCACTGCACAAAATTCTTATTCTTCTGTGGTGAGCCTGTGGCTGGTTCACCTTGGTTCCAGCACAAGAGTAGCCTTGTGGATTAGAGGCCTGGCAGGAAATCAATCGCTAATCTCTTTTTAGTGGCTCATCCTTCTCAGTAGGATTTTGGAAATAATCCACAGGGAAAGGTGACTTCTTGATCTGTCAGAGAGGAATACTAGAGAGAATGCTATGCTCTAAGACTAGAACATGCATAATTGTCCCAGCTCTGAGTGACCTGGGAAAGTCAGTAACCCTCTCTAAACCTTGGTTTCCTCACCTGCAGATCTGAGAAATTTCTATCTGCAGTAGTTCCTAACTTTTCTGGGTTACAGATGATCTTGAGAATCTGATGAAAGCCGTCAACTCTCTTCCCAGAAAATGCTTAAATGCACATACAGGCAAACCTGTGCATCCAATTTCAGAAGGTTAGAGGAAAACATGAAGACCACCTATAGAGATTCTATAGCAACCTTGGACCCTAGGTTAAAAACTCCACGGCCTGGGCTTCTCTGGTGGCGCAGTGGTTGAGAGTCCGCCTGCTGATGCAGGGGACACGGGTTTGTGCCCCGGTCCGGGAGGATCCCGCATGCCGCGGAGCGGCTGGGCCCGTGAGCCATGGCCGTTGAGCCTGCGCGTCCGGAGCCTGTGCTCCGCAACGGGAGAGGCCATAACAATGAGAGGCCCGCGTACTGCAAAAAAATAAAAATAAAAAAAAATTGCACCCTATTTCACGAAAGTATTGAAGTCAACATTATTAAGTATTTACCAAGAAAAAGAAAACATATCCCAACGCTTTGAGAGATACAAAAAAAAACAGCTCCTGCTTTCAAAGACCTGGCATTATAATTGGAAAGAGGAGAAATTAATCAAGTAACAATAAATAAAACAAGTTAGAAATAAATCAAATAGCATTAACTATAAACAGTAATTAAATAGAGGCTACCATCCTATAAGATTAATTGCCAAAACAGTGGTAGAAAAAGAGGAAGGGGCATAGAAGGCAAAGAATGCACACTAGTCCAAATACGAACGCCTTTTGCCCTTTCCTTTCCAATAGGTTCCCTCCTTCACTTTCCCTCCATTTCAAGCTCTCTCGAATTCTTGCGGCTACAAAGTTTTACAACTTGTAAGTTTAAGTTTGTAAACTTCCCTCCATCTTCCTCCCCATAGATATGGAGAACAGTGCTGATGCTGATATGAAAGGTATGTTCCCTGTCTCCCTACCTCCTCCCCCCTCACTTCCAGCCCTTTCACTGACTACTCCCTAGACAAACAAACAAAAAACAACAAAAATCTTTGCTTTGTCATGTCCTGCATGAGCTAGATAAATGCTGGAATGATGCTCACCTGGCCATACCTCTCAATGGCTCCCAAATATCCGGCTCCTTCATGTCTGCATTGCTTATGCCCTTTGCCACTCCATCTGCCCCACTCCATAAGCCCTGCCATCTTAAAGGTTCACCATAAATCCTACCCACCCCAAGAAGCCTTGTCCTACTCAACTAGCCCACACTAATTTCTTATCTTTTCACCTTTATAACAGACTGTCAGTTTCTCACACACCTTCCGTCTTACTGTTCTTATTCTTACAATCTTTCATAATAAATTTTGTATGCCCTTGCTAAGCATCCTAAGAGCAGAGGACATGTGTTCCCCTCCCCTTATATACTTTAGAGAGCAGAATGCTGTGACAGTTGTATAGAACTGAGATGTAAAACCCAGAAGAATTCCAGTGATATTTAGTTTGATTAAAGACAGACTCAGAATGCCCCTCAAAACAGCCACCTGATAATGCTACCTTACTCAGATCCTCAAAAGTTCTCCAAGCCTGTCCACTGTTTTAAGTTCCAGGAGCCAAACCTCATTTAAATAGTTTCCCAATTGTTGTGGACTGAATGTTTGTGTCCTCCCAAAATTCATGTATTGAAGCCCTAACCCCCAATGTGATGATATTTGCAGATGGGCCCTTTGCGAGGTAATTAGGCTTAGATGAGGTCATGAAACTCCCGTGATGGGATTAGTGCCCTTACAAGAAAAGGAAGAGACGCTAGAGTTTCTCTCTCTGCCACGTGAGGATACAGGGAGAAGGAAGCCATGAAGTGGGCCCTCACCCAGAACTGATTCTACTGACACCTTGATATTGGACTCCTCAGCCTCCAGATCTATGAGAGATAAATGTCTGTTGCTTAAGCCACCCAGTCTACGGTATTTTGCTATTGCAGCCCGAGCTAAGACACCAATATTTTAATGCACCTATGAATAAATTAGTGTCTCCATGATCCTCTTTGGCGATTTACCCCCAGAGCTGAACATTCCTCACCACACCTTCCTCCCCTCTACTCATTTGAAATCTGCCCTGTTCTTCAAGTCCTTACCCAGTCTCACATCATCCATGAATCCTCCCCTTACTAGCCCACCCTACTGGCACCCAGGCCTCCTGCCTCACTGTGAGCTCAGAGCAATGCATGTCTGTACCATGTTTTGGCTACTTCATCACACGTTGGCATATCAATGGAAGCAACTGGTGAATGAACACATATGGTTTATGATAACTCTGGATAACCAACTTTTGTTTTTATTTACCTTTGTATTACTACCGTGTCCCATTGATTCTAAAATGCACAGTTTGTGTTTCGTGTTTGGTAATTGCAATCATTGTTGCTTTTGCTGTGGTCATCCATTTACAATGCTTGGTGTCAGTTGATTTATCTCTTGTAAAAATAAAATACAGTGTGTGTGTGTGTGTGTGTGTGAAAAATAAATAAATTAAATAAATAAAATGCAGAGTTTTTCATTTCTAACATCTCTGAAATTGTCTTAGAGTCTGTGGCATCTTAGATTTGATGATGTACTTCACTCTTCATATGTATGTCCTTATTCCTCAACAAACTGCAAGCTCTTTTAGAAAAGGACTCACACATTGTATATCCGTTCTCCTTCACTTGTCTGGCAAAGATCTCCTGGAGAGCATAGATCCTCTACACGTTCTTGCTAAAAGAGGAAACTGCTTCCCTAACTGTTCCTTCTCTCCTGAAAAAGGATGAGAAAAGCAGAGAGCAGCCAGAGATTTGGGTATGGTGGATAGTGAAGGGGCTTAATCCTTGGTCATTTCTTTCCCACAGCATCATAAGATTTTAGAATTGGAAGCACACACTGGCTCCATTGCAGTTTCTCTCTCTGAAACCCAGAGTAACATTTGTCTCTTGAGCCTCACTTTCTCTTCTATAAAATGGGTCCAATTACACTTACCTCCTCAGAGAGGGGTAATAACTGAAACAGAACTAAATGATAATATCTTACAAGTGCTGTAGAGGAGGTCATGAGTATTATTAAGTGCCTGCCCCAGGGGAATGCTGCTTCCAATGATGGATAAAGGAAGGAAGCTTGGAGATTCTAAGGTTGCTGCTCTGTAGCAGTGCATCACCATGACAATTCTCCTTAAGTTCATTCCCTTTCTCTCCATAACAACTACCCCAGAAAATACTCTGCTGACAAGCAAGAAAGTCTCAGCGGTCATGGACAGAATGAGAGAATACTGACGGTGAGGAGAGCTAGAGGACGGTTCCACCGCAGTCTCTGGAGACACCTTTCTTTACCAGTCTGTATCTACTTGTGTGTCCTCCCACATGCCCAGGCAGAGCATACAAATATGTCTTGTTACATGATCCATCCTGTGTTGCCCAATAAATAACAGACACAATCTAAGTTGCCAAGAGCAGCTTATCAGAGGCTGATCTTTATGTCTGGATCCAAGGTCCAGGAATACCAACCCAATTAGGTAGAAGCTAAATGAGCACTGGACACAGTTCCCTTTACCTGCATCGCTCATTTGGGTGCATGCGTGAAGACGCATGTGATGCCCACACAGACCACCTTCCTCCGGAGGGGTGTTTCGAACAGACTTAAACTGTTCAAACCCTCAATCGACCTTTGGCAAAACAATGGACTCCTGAAATACTAGAGGTCTGACCAAGATCAGGAACCATCCTATAAAAGCAATGAGCCAAAAGCTAATAAAACTACAAAGCTATGATATCCCCCTTGTTTGCCCTCTTCCCCCTCCTCCTCTAGAAAAGTAAGCAAGTGTTCTTGTTTATTCTCCTCTTCCCCTTTGCTTTTGTAGTCCTACATTTCCAAACTTTGTTCTTCCTGATAAATGAAGAAACAGAGATCGTTTTTATCCTAACTCAGAGAAAGATATTCATGTCCCTCTTCATGTTAGTGGAATGGCCTCCCTTCCTTCTTTCCTTCCTCTCTTTTGGGGGCAGGGGCAGTGACACTTAATGGAATTGGTGGTTCACAAAGCTTCCTTTTCCAGGGTCTTTTCCTTGTGTCTCCCAACCCCATCCAGCCTCCCGAGGCACAAGAATCAGTGCAACATCTTTACAAAGTCTCAGAGAGGCTATCTCTACACAAGAATTAGAGCTGGGAGTGGTCCAGGGATAGCTGGTCTAGTAGGCATTAGCTTGTGATCTAATGAATTTGTGAAACACCATAAACAACCACATTGCAGATCCATGATGCTTATTAACATATTAAATAAAGGCTTTGAGATGTCCTACTGCAAAAACATCTGTTTGGCTTTGTTTAACCAGGTGTTTCCCAATCTTCTTTTGCCCATGGAATGTTTTTTGGCCTCTAACACCTCTTAATGTTCTGAATAAGTGTGTTCCAGAGACCACATATTGTAAAATGCTGACCTAGTCCAATACTCTCCTTTTTCTCATAAGGATAGTAAGAAACAGAGAGGGCCATTAACTTACTTAATCTCACCCATGAATGGCAATACAAAGCACTACATAAAAAGTACAGCAAGCTATAGACTAGGAAGCCAGGATGTCTGCGTGAAATCTCCTCCCAGCCATTTTCTAGCTGTGTGGCTTCAGCCAGCACCTTTCCTTTCTAGAGTTATTTTCATTCTCAGTAAAAGGAGGATTTTTTTTTTCTTCCAAGGATTTCTAAGGCTCTTTTCAATTCCCTTTTCTGGAATACTGAGAGACTCTAACACTTGCTGTCACACCTCCTGGAGCAAGTCCCAGAAGTGTGAGCCTATAGTTTTTCTAAATTTAAAGTTTAAAAAGCTCATGAAATTGTCAACCCACACAAAGGAGAAACCAACAGCAAAATCCCCCATGGTCATGAAGATACCCCTGAAAGGAAGCAGGGGAGAGACAGAGTCCAGGTCACCATCTGTATGGAGAGGCAATCAGAGTCCCTGTGGCTGATTCTGTAGTCACTAGGAACCGGGAAGCCCCACCCCCACACTGCTTACCTAAGCTCGAGGAGCACAGCTTAGACCACAGCTAAGGCTAGGGCTCAGTTGTGACTAACCACTGTGCCAAGATCTGTCTCTGGACCCTAGGCACTAGATAAAAACATGAGGATATTTCAGCACAACTTAGATGCCTTATGCATCCACGGCATCCTCTATCTGCTCCTCGCCCCTACCCTAAGGTAATGCTTAGACACCCAGGAACAATATTTATAATCCTCTGCAGTCACATGAGCATGTAGCTTTTCTGTCATCCTTAGGACCACACCAGACAACAATCTCCATGTGGGCACATAACTTGCCAGCTTGTTCCTCACTGTGTCCTCAGTGTGTGGCATTAATTGGTACTCTTTAATATCTGCAAAATAAATGATTATTTCTAAGCTAATAGTTCCTGATTTTTAAGACTCAGAAAACACATTAATTTATAAGTTCATTGACTATCTATTAAGTGCCTTGCCTATTGTGAGCACTGAGCTAGACATTATGGGGGAACCAGGAGAGAATTCCCATCAGATCCTGCTCCCAAAGAAATTACATTAGACAACATCTATGAGGACTTAACTGTGCCAAAACTTCTCATCCTGCTCTTCGTACCCCTCCCACCCCCCCATTCTGTTCCTTTCCTGCTTTCCCCATTTGAGGACACGACCTGGAGGCATCTACTCACTTGGTCACCTAAAACAGCAGTCATCATCATCATCATTACAGATGACATTTATTGAGTGTTTATTATGTGCCAGGCTAGCAACGCTATGAATTTTGTACAATTTTTGCCCTATTTTACAGAATGTGTACAGATCCATGCCTTTCTTTCCACCTCCCTACATCTAACCGGTCTTGAGGTCAGCTGCACATCATAAATGTCTTTCCCTTCCACCTTGGTCAGCGCTCCCATGAAGCACCAAAGCTTAATCTCTATTCTTGTTGGAACTATTTAGAGTTGCCTTCTAAATGGTCTTCTGGCTGACTGACAATCCCTCGACCTCAAATCACCCAAAACAGAAATGGCAGACCCACCCCTCTTACCCTGCATGTCTGACCATGTCCTCCACCTCCATTCAAACCCTCTCTTTGCTCCTCGGTGCAGGTGAGCCTTCGAGATCAGGGACGGCTGTCCAGAGAGGGATGGCCACCACTATGCTAGCCGCTCAAGCTCCCTGGAAAAATTCTCCCAGCCCTTTCTCTTACAGACCACCCTGAACTTCAAAATAATCCTGCATTACCTCCTCCAGGAGCTTTCCTGACCCCCAAGGCTTCCTCCTGTGCCCCTCTTTGATGTTCATTTAGCACTTCCAACAGATTGTGGCCCTTATTTAATGGCCCTTGACTCTGAGACCCTAGGGTGGGCCAAGTCTGGAGGCTGCTCCCTCTGCACCTGGCACATCACCTAGAAAGGTGGAGAGGCCTTCTCCTTTAGTGCAACTCCCTCCTCCCCTTGCCTTGTGGCTTTATTTCCCACTGAACAATGCTTTACAAAAATGTTAGAGTAATACAGCACACTCTTTTCTCTCATAGCTTTAAAAACATTAATGTTTCAAGAAATAATTGAGTAGTTTCTTCCTATCAAAAGAGAATGCTCTCATTTTTTCCAATGAAAAAACTGAGGCTTTGAGAGATTGAGTGACTTGCCCAAGGTCAGACAACTAATGAGGGACAGAGCTGAGATCCAAACCCTGGTGACACAGTTCCCAACATAGCAGGTTTCTCACCTGCCCCTGCCTCTGCCCAGGGCCCTCTATTAAAAAACAAACGAAAAAAGAATGTATATGTATATATCCATATCCATGTACATACATGCATTTATACTTACACAAATATATAATATTAACACACGTACACATATATGAATATGAATGTAACCCAATGATTAAAGAAAAGGGTGGGGACTCTGAAAACTTCAGAAGGGGAAGAGATTCCCCCCCAAGAGGGGGCCGGGTAGGGCGCGCAGCAGAGCAGCAGACAGCTGGTGTTTGGGTGGTAGTAAATCACCCTGAAATGAGCCTCTTCCTTGGACTCAATGAGGCCCCCACAACAAAGGGAGGCCCAGCTTGCAGCCGGACAGCCTGCCCGCCAGCCCCAGACGCGCATAACAGCTTCATTCAGGAGCCCCACGTCCACACAAAGGCCCCGAAATCAATCCGACATCCCGCCACCCTGGACAATGCCTTGAATCTTCCCAGAATCGAAGGCTCAAACGAGGGGACAGCATTCAGGGGAGATCAAACCGCCTGCTTGCCCCTGAAAGCAAGCACGAAAGAAGAGTTTTTCAGAGGAGGCTGGGGAGGAGACGGCGCGCAGTGACTGTGCTGGCTCCCACCCACCCGGGCACAGGCGCCCAGCCACCTTTGGGACCCCGGGCGTGACACTCGCCAGCCAGGGCCACTGCGCCGCTTGGCCTCAGGCTTTGTGCAGCCCTGGCCCGTGTGAACCTCCTCCGCCCACTTTTCCCAGTGGCTCGGGGCGCAGGCCGCACACACATGCAAATACCCCGCCCGAGGCGGGGGCTTAGGGTGTTGACAGTGGCAGCCCCCACGCCAGGCCAGGCAGCCCCTGTTCCCAGGCAGGGCCCCTGGAGGTGCTCATCTGCCCCATTCTGCTGCCTAATCCGGTTATCAGCTGCAGAGCGGGTTGCCTGGTGGAGCTGGGGAAAGTCCTGCAGGGAAGGCGGGCAGGCTGCCGCTCCAGCAGATGAGCCCGGATTGTACCCCGAGGGTCATTGTTAAGGCTCCTAGGTCTCTCCCAGTCCCGGAGACCAAGGCGGAGATCACAGTGCCAGAAACCCAGCGCTACGCTGGGCCACAGTCTCCCCTGGATGGCCGAATTTAAACTGCACCTAGGGAGTAATGCGCCCCAGCAATGGCCGAGTGAAACCTTGCTACGGGTAGCAGAGTACATTTGACTGATCTGTGGGGATGCATGCACTGGAGTGACCAAGGCGTGGCCCATTATATGTCTGTGGCCAGAATCTCTCCTGAAACTCCAGGTAAAGCTGCCTTAAATTTGACTTTCTAGGTGGCCACCATGAAGGTTAAATAAACTTTGATTGAAAACAAAGGGCGTATGATGGAAGCCATTCATCTGGTCCCTAAATCTCCCTCCGCCCTCCTGCCTTGGCTTTTCTGTGTCAGCACAGGCAGTGGACAGGGTCTGCAGGACAAGGCGTGGTTATGTGGGCAGCTGCCCAGGAGAGAGCTGAATCAAACTGAGAAGGCACAGGAAACTCTGTGCAAGAAGCTCTCAGTAGAAGCTGGAACTGGGTTAACTTGGGCCAGTCTTCCCTCAACCCCTTATTTTAGCCACAGATACCTCTATTTTTCTCTCACTAAATTACTGGCCAAACTTCTTCCTGGAATTGATACATGAACAGACAGCCATTTACCATGTTATTTAAGAAATCCTGCCCACCTTCCACTGCCCCTCTCAGACCATCCTCTCAGAGCTAGAACCCTGGACAATATGGTATGAGGTGGGATAACTGGAGGAGGGGGCTGAACCTTCAAGATGCAAAAAGGTTACTTTCTGCTTTAGATTCACTTCATTCTCAGCGGCTTCCACTGGCCAACAATAGTAAATTGAATCCAATTTCCCTCTTGGAAGGGTCAGTTGTGGGGTTTTTTTGTTGTTTTTTTTTTTTTTTACCCTTCCCCTTTCCATTTTCTGCTTTTGTAGCTCACCTCCTCCAATCTACTTCCCTACAGGAGCTGAAATTAAACAAGCTCCCCATATGCCATGCCTCACTTGTTGTCTGTTCCCCTCACTGCCATCTGGCCTATTTGCTCAGCCAAAAAGAGAAAGAGAGGGAGAGAAAGAGCAAAATGGCGGGGGGGGGAGGGGGGGAGAAGGGAGGAAAGCAGGGAAGCAGGCGGAGGGCAGGGGGAGGGCAGAGAGGAGGGGGGAAGAAGGAGGAAAATGAGGAAGGGTGAGGAAGGGTAAGGAAGGGAGAGAGAGAAAGAGGGAAAGAGGGAGAGGGGAAGAGAGGGAGAGAGAGAGAGAGAAGGAGGGAGAGCCAGACACAATGAGGAGGCAGGGGTGATGATGCAGCCTCTCCCATCTGCTCCTTGGCCAGAGGCCCGGATGGAGCAGTAATGGAGAGCAACAGAACCAGTGATAATTAACCCAAACACAGACCTGTTTATTTAACCTGCTCAGATAGATCAACTCTGAGGCTGCACTCTAGCAGAGGGCGCCGGGACACACTTAGGGAGACACCCTGGAGGCTGCTAAGGACACAGAGGCAAGTTGGTCCTCCCCACAGATATCCTGGGGCTCAGTGTGTGCTTGGTGAGCAGGAAAGAAGAGGAGAAAGGAGTTGCTGAAAGAAGTCACTAACACCCACTCAAATCTTCTGGTGAGGTATTCTTTTGTCACCTTGCCCTTTCCCATGCCCATTATCCTATTTCATGGCAATAGCTGCTTCTGGATGGCCAAATGTTGCCAAGGAAAGCTAGCCAATGAGATACACTTGTCTCCTGCAGCTTCTTGCCCCAGTATTCCCTCTGGACCACTCCCCATCTTGGCATAAGGACCAGAGGGTCAGGAGACAGAAAACAAGCTAACTAGAGGACACAGAAGACCTCAGACTAAGATAGTCAGTAACCAAGGACAAAAGCCAATGGCACTGATTAAGCATAGGGTGAAAGAAGTATAAGGTTCAAGGCCTACATCAGCCACTTTTGCTGCATCACCGGGTCTGCATGCCTTCCTCTCCCTCAGTTTCAATTTATCTACTTAATGGGGGCAGCCAAGCTGACCTCCCAAGACGTTCCAATCTTCAAAAATTAAAATGGAAAAGTTCATTGTGATCAGTCCATACTTTCTTCCCCAAGTTAGGGAGGAGTCTACAGCCTTGAGCAAGACCACCAAGGATTACGATCTGTTTGAAATGGGCAATGTGCAGTGCCTAGAGAGGGGCGCTACACCACCTACATCTCCACCTTTGCAGGCCCCAGAAATAAAGGACAAGAACATCTCCAGGGCTGAATAGCAGCAGATAGGAGTCGTGAGTCTGGGAACCAGACGCAAGAAGCCTGGGCTGAGCACTGAGAGTTGGTGAGAGAGAGAGTGCACTAGCTGGTTTGAAAACAGGAAGCGTCAGGGGTAGCCGAGGAGCTGGCAGGCACCAGATTCCAAGTGGCTTCACGCTCCTCAGTGGAAGAAATGCAGAGATAATTTGAACATGGCTATTTTCAAGCTCCACAGCTGAGCTCCTTGCTCTCCCACCCCACACCTCCCACCCAGCCCTGCAATTTGGCAAACCCTTTCTGCTGGCTGCTCTTATACCCAATATGTTGGGTTGCCTTAGCAACTAAGGCAATTATCTCCTTGGAGCAGTTAAAACAATGACCGTCATAAATAATAACAATAAGAAGGATGATGGTAAAAAATAGATCTTAGGCTTCCAGGATCGTAGGTTGACGGAGGAAAAGAAAAAGAGGTCCTGATCGGTCAGGCAGTAAGAGCTAGTCTCTTATGGACCTAGTCTTATTCTATTTATCTAGAGAAAGAGATAGAAAATACTTAGCTTTTTTTTTTTTACTGCCCCAGCCCACACCCTCAGGCAATTTCAGGGACATTTCCTATTTGTTGTTTGTTTATCCTGTATATCCTCCTATCAGCCAGACCCAGGATGAGCACTGAACACTAACTGTTTAATACTCATCTCCTCTAGGGACCAAGAACTCCTTACAGACAGGCACTGAGTCTGTCATCTTGGTGTACTTAGCACTTAGCTTAAGACCTGGCACAGAACAGGTACTCAAAAATATTCACTGGTTGAATGAAAATATTATATTACATTGAATGAATGCCCAATTTTTGCCATACTGTCTTTTTTCTTTTTAAAAAACCCTCTAGGCCAGATAATTTTGAAGTCACTCCAATCTCTAACATTCTATGATCTTAGAATCTACTAGCCTGTACTCCAAGATACAATAGGGCTCCACATTTAGAAGAATAAAGACAAATCAAGATGTAAGTTCCAGTTTATCCAAGTACAGGTTTCATTTACCTACAGAACCATCCAATAAAGTTTTGTGAATGTAGAATGTCACTTGAGATAAAACACTAAACTTAAAATGATTAAAAACGGGGATTAAACTGATAATGGATCATACAACTTTAGCTCACTCTATCCCAAACATATATGCCTTCGATCCTACAATCCTCAAACTCCATCCCAGGAATGATGCTCCACCAATTAATGAAACATCAATTAATGTGCAGGATTTGTAACTCTAAACAAAGACAATCTATCTTTCTCCAGTGCCCATGGGAGACATAGTGAAAAACAGGATCACAGAGTTGAATTGGATCATCTCAACTCTACCCTTCCCTTTATGTTCCACTTTCTTTTGAAGTACTGGAAATTTAATACTTGACACTTTCAAAGTACATTCACATTATATGCAGTCTCTATATTAATTCTTGAGATAAGTTGGGCAGGAAGCATTATTTCCATTCAAAACATGAGGAAATGAAGTAATTGATCACAAGTGTTGATCACCAGGTTTCTTGCTGTTTCCTTTCCTGCTGTAATGGCCACAGTGTATAAAATGTATAATGTGGCCATCAGTGTAAAGGTGAAATGTACAACCTTTATTTTTGTGTGTGTGTATGCGCGGTGATCCAAAGTTTTTTTGTTTTTTGGGGGTTTTTTTTAACCATTTTCTATTGAAGTATAGTTAATTTACAATGTTGTGTTAGTTTCAGGTGTACAGGAAAGTGATTCAGTTGTGTGTGTGTGTGTGTGTGTATATATACACACACTCACACACACATTTTCAGATTCTATTCCATTATAGGTTATTACAAGATATTGAATATAGTTCCCTGTGCTATACAGAAGGTCCTTGTTGTTTATCTAGTTTACATATAGTAGTGTGTATATGTTAATCCCAAACTCCTAACTTATCTCTCCCCCACCCCTCCCTGCTATCGCCTTTGGTAACCATAAGTTTGTTTTCTATGTCTGTGAATCTCTTGCTGTTTTGTGAATAGGTATCATTGTATCATTTTTTTAGATTCCACATATAAAGTGATACCATATATTTGCCTTTCTCTGTCTGACTTGCTTCACTCAGTATGATAATCTCTAGGCCCATCCATGTTGCTGCAAATGACATTATTTCAGTCTTTTTTTTTTTTTTTAATAGATTTTTGGCTGTGTTGGGTCTTTGTTTCTTTGTGAGGGCTTTCTCTAGTTGCCACGAGCGGGGGCCACTCTTCATCGCGGCGCGCGGGCCTCTCACTGTCGTGGCCTCTCTTGTTGCGGACCACAAGCTCCAGACGTGCAGGCTCAGTAGTTGTGGCTCACGGGCCTAGTTGCTCTGCGGCATGTGGGATCTTCCCAGACCAGGGCTTGAACCCGTGTCCCCTGCATTGGCAGGCAGATTCTCAACCACTGTGTCACCAGGGAAGCCCCCTCATTCTTTTTTATGGCTGACTAATATTCCATTGTGTGTGTGTTTGTGTGTGTGTGTGTGTGTGTGTATGTATACACCATATCTTCTTTATCCATTCATCTACTGATGAATATTTATGTTGCTTCCATGTCTTGGCTATTGTAAAGAGTACTGCTATGAACACTGGGGTGCATGTATCTTTTTGAATTAGAGTTTTCTCCTTTTTCTCTGGATATATGCCTGGGAGTGGGATTGCAGGATCAGATGGTAACTCTATTTTTATTTTTTTTAAGGAACCTCCATACTATTCTCCATAGTGACTGTACCAATTTACATTCCCCCCAACAGTGTAGAAGGGTTCCTTTTTCTTCACACCTTCTCCAGCATTTGTTATTTGTAGACTTTTTAATGATGGCCATTCTGACTGGTGTACCATGATACCTCATTGTCGTTTTGATGTACACCTTTCTAAGCTGACAGCAGAACACTAAGCACATGCCTATTCTCACTTCAAAATGCCAAAAGGAGTTGATGTAACTCTACCGTTGAATCCTTGGAGCCCTATCGTCACAATCCACACTCTGGAATAATAATCAAAACTTCAACACCTCCAGACTCAAGGCCAGCAAAACCTATAAATGCTTAACCTCGGCAAGTCTTTTGGGAGGGTTCCTGACAGGGATTGGGAAGACAAGTTCCAGGGAACTGTGACAACTCTCAGTAAACAGGTGTACCTCACCCTCTGGTATTCCAAAGCAACTCCAGGCAGACGTCCTATTTTTCTGACCAAAGTCTATTCTTCAGACTCTATTCTTCTGATCATCACGGAAGGTCACCGGGCATCTCCCCACTCCCCATGTGTGTACCCGCAACTCCGTGAGAGTCAAGTCGTTGCCCAGAAACCAGAATTGCTCCTACCTGGGCTTCAGACACCTGCCAAGAGTGTGCACTTACTGGACTATAACCTAATATACTGATTTTGTAAATTTAATGAGCACACTGCCAACCTCTTCTGTGTCCTTTACACATTCGATTAAATAACAAAACCAAATTATCCTTTTCAGAGTACTTCAAATGTGAAGGACCTGAATCCAAAATCAGATATCACTGACAATGAAAAACAGACTTTCCAGAACCTCTGATGAATGAAAATATTTAGTTAGACTCACAACTATACAAATATCTTATTAGTAAAACATATCTTAAAAATGTTATGACTCCAACAGTTCTACAAACTACAGCAAATCTGATTAAACAAAAAGCAGTTATTTTCATTTTCAAGTGTAAAGGATTGTGCTTGGGGGTGTAGTAACAGATCAAGGAGGGAAAGGCAAGGTAAGATTGTTTTTTGATGTTTTGTTAATCCAAGTTATTATCACTACTATAATAAGGTGTGGTAGGCAGAATAATGAATGGACCCCCAAAGACACCCCATGTCCTAATCTCCAGAACCTGTATGTTATGTTACATGGCAAAGGGCAATTAGCATTGCAGATATAATTAAGGTTGTTAATCAGCTGACCTTATAATAGGGAAAGTGTCTTGGATTAACTAGGTAGGCTCAACATATTCTCGAAAAGCTCCTTAAAAGTGAAAGAGGAAGGTACTATCAGAGAGATATCGGCATGAAAAAGATTCCAACTGACATCGCTGGCTTTGAAGATAGATGAATGGAGCCATTAGCCAAGGAATGCCAACAGCTTCTAGAAGCTGGGAAAGAAAACATCCTCCCCTAGAGCCTTCAGAAGGAATGTAGCTCTGCCAAAACCTTGATTTTAGCCCAGGGAGACCCGTTTCAGACTTCTGATCTCCAGAACTCTAAGGTAATAAATTTGTTTTGTTTGGGGCGGCTAAATTTGTGGTAATTTGTTGTAGCAGCAATGGGAAACTAATACAGAAGTTGTGACTCTGTGTCTACGTGTGTGTATGTGTTTGTGTGCACATGCTCCTATGTATGTTTTCCTTACAAATACAAATATTTTTTTTTTCAAATATTTTTTTAATGTGAAAATTTGTCCTCCTATGGTTTCAGGAAAATAAAATCAAGTGAAATGTAAATGACGTCACAATTTTCTCTTAGGACTATGAAGCTTCAGAAGCATTTTAATGTTGATAAAGATCTCTGTCAGCATAGACACTAGACAGGATTGCAGAGTGAATGAAAAGAAATCAACATGACACATATGACTACAGAGTGAATGTCACTCTCCAAACAAGGGCAACTAAATCATTAAGTGGCACTGGAGACCCCAGTAACTGAGCCTTCTGCAGAGGGACACAGCTAGTGTGGGGCACCTCAGTCCCCAGTTTCAATAGCAGTTAGCATGGCAAGTCCAAAGGGACTCCAGGTGCCAGTCTGTCAGAGGAATAGGAGAAAGGGCACAAAAAGGGCACAAGCATGTGAACATGTGGAGTTGTATGTGCTTCTGGATATACAGATGCCCAACAACTAACAGTCCTGAAAAAAGAGGATTCAAAAAGCGGTGGACAACGGGGATGACACTGTCTCTATCAAAATAGCCATGGCAGGTAATTAATTCACTTGTGAGTGGTACACAGCAAAAAATGTAATCCCTCTCCCTCCCTGACATCAGTTTGGCCCATGCTGATGCAATTCAAACCAGCTGAAAGTTATCACATCGGAGTCTCGGGCTGGAAGGGACCTCATGGTCATCTAACAATACCACACTTCCGAGGCACAGAATTCCTGCTACAAAACACCTCCAGCAACTGGAAACTCACTGATTTCAATGGCAACCCATTCTGTCCTTGGAAATTCCCAGCTTTACTCACTGATTTCAATGGCAACCCATTCTGTCCTTGGAAA
This sequence comes from Delphinapterus leucas, assembly GCF_059928025.1. Classification (NCBI taxonomy): domain Eukaryota; kingdom Metazoa; phylum Chordata; class Mammalia; order Artiodactyla; family Monodontidae; genus Delphinapterus; species Delphinapterus leucas. The sequence goes on along the minus strand of NC_143142.1, from coordinate 60,840,813 downwards.
TTCCCAGCTTTAAGTCTGAAATCATGCAGTCCATGCACTCATCCTACAGACAGAAGTTGAGAACAGAGAAGTGACTTTTCTAAGGTTACATACTCAGGGAAGACCAGGTCTGACCCAGATAAACTCAACACAGGATTCCAGCAAGCCAGCCCTGCTGACCAGTACTCACCAAGCAACTTGCCAGACTTGTAACCAAATTTGCCCCTCCTTCCCAACCTGAACTGCCATCTGAGCTCCTAGAGCTCAATATCCACTCATTAATTCATTAACCATTCATTCGTTTATAAAGGTTTAAGCACCTATTATGTGTCAGGTCCTGTGCTGGACATTGGAGATATAATTAAGGAGACAACTGGAGAGGGAGGGCAACCGCGTGTGTAGAAGGAAGACAGGGAGTACAGAGAACAGAGTGGCCAAGTTTGCCAAGGGCACAAAGGAGGTCAGAGAAGGCTTTATAAGACAGCTCCAGATAAATCTCTCAGTCATGCTAGTCCTATCATTTCCAGCAATGTCATCCCTTCAAAGAACTGCAAACCAAGCAATCTCTATGAGAAACAGAATCATGATGGCAGTGAATCAATCAACAAATTCCTGGTCAGCACTGTGGGTCTGCAACTTGTTCTAAAAGCACTGTGGGTTATGAGAAGAATATGAGTCAATTTATAAAAGAGTTGTCACTATTGAGTCATGTTCCTGAATTTCAACATTTTCTCTTCCAATTAATTATACTCTTCATTTTCCACAAAGGAAGAACATTCTCCAAAGGAAACTACAGAATGCTTGGGGAGGGGCACTGCTGAATTCAGCTCCCCACTATGACAGATAACCCTGATGTCCATATTCAACCTATAATCCCTCTTGACTTGAACTCACAATCAGTCTTCCACAGATTAATCTTTAAGCACATTTCAATTAAATCCTTTGCCCTTATACCAAATCCCCTTTCTCTGGATGCTCTTCTCCAACAAATATTGAGAAATTTAACTTTGATTATTTAACTTCACAATATTTAATTAATGAACATCTCTACAAAGGTTTCTATGTGGACTTACAGGTAACCTCATCTCCTCTTACTTATTGTACAGCAAAATTCCTTACATGCAGGAATGGAATATAACAATTTTATACTGTCCAGAAGTTAATCATATAGGGTCAGTTAATACTTATTGAGTACTTACTATGTACCAGGTGCTATGCTAAGTGCTGTGGGGAATGCTAATAAATTAAATTCTTTAACCCCAAAAGAGATTTCCTAATCTAAATGGGAGAAAGCAACATAAAAAGTAAACAAACAAATAAAATTTAAATAGTTCAAAAGAAGAAATGTGACAATGGGGACACATTTTGTCACTAAATAATTGACATTGGCAATAGGTATGCTAGGAGTTTGGGAAAAGGAAGGTGCGTGCTGAGGAACCAGGAAGGAGAGGACTTTTCATGGAAAGGTGACTATTGGCCACATGAGAGAGACAGAGGAAGGCATACAAGGTCACAGTAATGTGAAGAGAAGAATAGAAGCGGGAAACGGCCAGGGAATGAACAGACCACTCAGAAAGTGGTGAGAGACAAGACTTTAAATAGAAGTTTGGGTGAAACTAGAAGCCTCTTTGAATGCCATACTAAGTTATTTCACTGTCTTTTTATGTCTTGTAAGAGCAATGGCATTTACAAGGGCCTAGATCAATCCATATACACTCCCAAAGTACATAAAAGAGCTCCAATAGCAGCCGGCTAGCACGATGTACACTCAGTCTTTGGGAAGGCCCAGGGAAGAAGCTAAAACTAGCACAGAGTAGGGAGTTAATGAATAGTTCACAAATAAATCCAGATGCATGAAAGGGCAAAGAAACTCTCTCTAGCAATAAGTATCACATCTTACCCTTATATCACATTTACAGTTTACAAATTTTTATAGTTGGTGTCTGATCTTGTTCTTTGATATCCTTCTAGAAATGACCTCATCCTGTGTTCTGGAAAGCCCACTGGAGTAGGCCTCAAGAGGTCCTCTGATTTTCGGTCTCTGCTCTTGACCCCATTTGCAGCGATCTGGGATTTGCGGTCCCACCCTCACTCGCTCCTTCCCCCAGCCCCATGGACGCCTTGAACTGCGGTGGGAGTAAGGGAGCGCCCACCCAGCTAATCTGCAGTGTATGCCCTCAGGGCTTCTCAGCCACACATCTGTGGATGCGCAAATCATTCACAGACTGATCAATTTCCTCATCTACACATGAAGTTGGCACAGAGGTCACAGAGGATGGAAGTGGAGACTCCTTACTCTCCAGTGGACAGGGGGCAGGGGTTGTCCCAGCGATTCCATCCAAAAGCCGATTAATCTTCAAAATTTCCTGAGGACAGCTTGTAATTCAAAGGCCACAGTCCTGTTGATGGGGCAATGAAAGAGGGTTTTGTTTTCCACAAAAAGGGAAATTGAGGTTTTTGTGGTAAAAGAGAAGGATGTAGAATCAGCCACGTAATGGTTTATTCACAGCCTGACCCCTCCCTAAACCCACAGAGATATTGGAACTGAGACTCCTCTCTGTCATGAGTCACGCAGACTTGCATGGGCCTGGTGGACTTAGGAAAGAAAACACCAGTCAGCCCGTGTGTACAAGCATTTGGGGACAAAGATGTGATTCAACGATGGAGAGATATAGGCCCTTGACTTTAATGTGGAGAGACAGGCCCAAAGACAGGGCTGTCTGGGTCTTACAGAGCCGACAGGTCCTCTCAGAGGCCAGAGTGGCTATCACTTTTGGGGCTTGTTATTTGAGCCCATCACAGCTGACTTTTCCACTGACATCCCCAACTTCCATATTAATTATTTACTTACCAGAGATTCAGCCTGGCTATGTCAGATGGAAATAGGAGGGGTGATGCTGTAGCTCATATGGGCAGGCGTTGAAACAGTAAGAGAGGACACCTTTCAGACCACATGCCCATCTCCAGCAGAGAGGTAAGCTACTTGCTAGTCTTAAAGGGCTCTACAATCCCTACACCTTTTTTCCTCATCTACATCTGGAAACAGAAATGGAGGGATGTACCGATCCCAGGGCCTCCCCCTGGGAGTTGTTTTTTGATTAAATATTTTCTTGGCCTAATATCAGAATCCTGAGGGGAAATGTATTCTCTGATTCTGGTTTGTCAGGGTTTGAAATCATAGGTGAAAGGGTGCCGAGCTGCTGGGAGGGCCTGCGCAGGAGGGGGCTCAGCCATCACTGTGAGCTCTGTTTGCTGGGAGAAGGACAGGTGTTAAGTTACATGCCTGGGGAATGTGAGCGCCAGGAAGGGACCTGGTGGGTGCCAGCCAAAGCAGCAAGGTCAATACCTCCTTCTGTACCAGCTCTTCCTGGAGACCAAAACAACAAACCAGCCCTTGGCTTCAGGTTCCTAAAAAGACCTGAAGTGTTCTTGTTTACTGTTCTAAGAGGCTGCACAGCACTTCTTTTTAAAGTAATTTATTTCACTGAATTAAAGACCTCGGAAAGGCAGCAGTACATGCAGTGAGGGCTAAGCAGGACATGTTTACAGAGTACTTTATCCTTAGCAGTGAGGGTCTAAATAAATGCAACATCCAATATGGTTGCTCCTGTCAAAGGTACAAGGGTGAGAAATAGCACTCCACGCATTTTGACAAACATCTTTACTTATTTATCTGTCCTGACACAGGCTTTGGGTTTCCTCCTTCACTGGATGCCTGCTCAGCACACCAAGTTCCTGTGGGGAGAAGTCTGTGATTGTACATGCAGAAGGCAGCAGGGGCTATAGGGCGGGCAGCCCCTGCAGTCAAGTTACAGCATGTTAAAGAAAATAGAATCTCCGAGTCCTGCTCGTCTTCAAGGAGCAGTAAGGTAAATTCCAAGAAGATCATATTTAGATATGAATTTCAACCAATTCAATTCTCATAATGAGGATATGTGAACATCTACTTGAGTGGTAATTAGGTTTCTTAGGTCAGCTCTGAATCTAAATCCTCCACGCATGTCCAGCACATATGCACACTCACACAGCACATCATTCATCAAGTAGGTCTAGACAGTCCCAGCACAAAACCTGAGAATGCAAACCTCACAAATACACACATGCACACACACCCCAGCCACTGGTATTTAGTGATAAAGAAAACATGTCAAAACGGGATCGGACATGGCATAAGGAAGAGGAAAAGTAGTCCAGCCAGACGTTATGGAAATTCCAACTCTTATTAGGGCAAGAAATCAGAATGACAATGATGATTCTATAAGAATCTATGAGTCTAAACAGACATGGAAGATTTTATTTCATGTTGGTGACACGTTGACCAGGTAAGTAGTAGTATCCCCATTTGACAGATGAGGAAAATGAGGTTGGGAGGCCATGTGTTTACAAAGTGGCAGAAACAAGAATTAGACCAAGGTCTGCCTGATTACACTCAGTTTCAACCCTTTCTCCAGTTTGTAGAGAATATAAGAATTTGTGTGTGCCTGGGGGGGCGGGTGTGCATGCGCGCACGTGCGAAACTCTATCTTCTACAATCAGTGTAACTCCATTCAACCCGGGGTCTTGGTCTAGTAGAGTAAAATATAAAACCAATATGACCAGGATTTTAATTCACAGGTTAAAGTTATTCTAAGGTTGGTTAGATGGAGATAAAGCCAGAGCCAGAACCCAGTCTCTTGGCTCCTAATTCAGGGCTCTTTAAGCCACTGGACAAGGGCCTTCCCCACAAGGATTGCGACAATCTCCAAAACTTCTCTGTGGACCCTATTTTCTGTCAGGAAGATATCACTTACACAAGTGGTTCCTTTCTCTCCTGTGGTCATGTAGAAAAAGCAGGGCTTTGACAGAGCCTAACAAGCTGGGTTGGCCTTAGTGACTTGCTTGACCAATAGAATGTAGCAGAAGTGACATTTGTTAATTTTGAGACTAGTATATAAGAACTCTTGAAGCTCCCACCCAATTCTCTTGGAAGGATATCAGGGAAGAATCCAACGATACTGAGCCTGACATGCTGTGAGGAAACTCAAGTCAGCCATGTTGAGAGGTTGTGTGGAGACAGCAGCACCCAGACAGCCCCAGCTGCTCCAGGCATCTCAGCCTAAGCACCAGACATCCCCAGCAGACACGACACAGAGAAGAGAGAGACCCAGCCAACAGCTAGAGCTAGTCACAAGTCTGGCAAACTCATGCTGTCCCAGCCATTCCAGATGAGTTCCAGACCATTGAAGAGCGGAAATAAGCCATCCACACTATGCTCATCCACAACAGGGAGACCACAATAAAATGGCTGTAGTTTTAATGCCACTAAGTTGCAGGGTGGTTTGTTATGCAGCAGTTAGACAATGAGAACAACTTCTGTTTCCTGCATAAAGTGCTCCCAGCATGATCCAACCGTCCGAAACTCCTGGGACTATCTGAGCCTTCTCCTCCCCCAGCCCCAACCACAGCTTTCTCATTGCTCCCTTGGTGTCCCTCTTGGACCTCTGGGCAATACTGAAGGGAAAAGAATCGGTTGAGAGCCTAAAAAAGAATAGAGGCAAGACAGGTAGCAGATATTAAATGCCCTCCCCTCGGTAGGCAGAAGTGATACATGAGAGCCTCTTGGATGCAGAGACCAAGGAACACAGGTTGTGAGCACATGGAAAGTTGAGAAAAAGCAGGTTCGGAAAAGGCATACAGTCAAGGAGACAACTGGAGAAAAGAAAACCCTGAGTGTGAGAGGCATGAGCTGGGCTCCTCACTGCCTTCCTCCCCCAGGCCCTTTGCACGTTTCCACATCCAAGCTCACACCGTGCTCCCCAGATTCTCCCTGGCTCCACCATTTGCATCCTCAAGGACTCCAGCAATCTCTGACGACCTATTGATTGACAGTTTCTCTTATCTTTCCTCTTAGTTTCCCATGTTTGTCTTCTCCCTACAACTGGAATAAAAATTATTTGAGGGAAGAACCTATGTTATATAATTTCCCTTCACATTCCACAGTACCAGGCCCAGACCTGAACACAATAAAGGAAGTCCTATTCAATATGTGTCTAGGGACTGAAATTCAGTACTGCCCATACACCAAGGGCAGGTTATGTCCCAGGCTCACTACTTCAGGTTTCTGCAAATGTTCCATGATGTGTTTTCAAGAATTTGACTCACATGGATGCATAGCTGCACTTCACTTCACCAGCAGGCTTCTGGAAAGATTGATCTACACTACAGTTTCTGTGGAGCAACTAAGCTCATGCACCACAGGCTTCACAGGCTTCTGATCCCACAACTTCACTGGAAACACTCTCCGAAAGTCACAGTGAGCAATGTTGCCAAAGCCTGTGCTACATAAAGCATACACTTCTGGGGCTCTTGAGATTTCTTCTACTCTGGCCCCATCACTCTTTGCAAAAATTTTTCTTCTGCCTATCTCCTAAGTGCCTGTAATCCCCAAGGTCTTTCCACAGCCCTCAGACTCTACAAGTTACCCCAGGCAAATTAAACCACACCCATGATTTCCCTTGAAACTGGAAACTCAACAGGAATCACATACCTTAGCATTCTTTTCCCTAACCAGCTTTTCTTTATGAATGGTGATATGCATTTACCTAGGAGATAAATTCCATCTTCTCATTCAACAACTTAATCCCATTAGCCAGAGTCAAACAGATTCTACTGGCTTAATGCCTTTTGAATCAATTTCCTTCTGATGACATCCCCTGCCACCAGTGTGTTTCAGGTTTTTATCACTTCTCACCTAGATTATGTTAAAGGCCTCCAACCTCTCTCCCCTATGATCTGCTCTCCACATGACCCTCCATGTGACCTTTCCAGAACATAATTCTGTCTGTGTAATTCCTGTGTCTAAAATAAATCATAATTTTCAGGATAAGGTTCAACCTCCTTGTACACAAGGCCCAAGAACAGTGATTCAAAGTGAGCTCTAGAGCCAGGCTTCATGGGTTCAATTACAACCTCTACCTCTTCCTAGTTCTTTTTATTTTTTTTAATAGAATTTTTTAAATAAATTTATTTTTGGCTGTATTGGGTCTTTGTTGCTGTGCACGGGCTTTCTCTAGTTGCGGCGAGCAGGCTTTCTCCAGCTGCAGCAAGTGGGGGCTACTCTTCCTTGAGGTGCGCGGGCTTCTCATTGCGGTGGCTTATCTAGTTGCGGAGCACGAGGTCTAGGAGCGCAGGCTTCAGTAGTTGTGGCACGCAGCCTCAGTAGTTGTGCCTTGCGGGCTCTAGAGTGCAGGCTCAGTAGTTGTGGTGCATGAGAATAGTTGCTCCGCGGCATATGCGATCTTCCCAGACCAGGGCTCAAACCCATGTCCCCTGCATTGGCAGGCTGATTATTAACCACTGTGCCACCAGGGAAGTCCCATGTCTTCCTAGTTGTGTGACAGAAAAATGGCTCAGTGTTTCTGTGCCTCGGTTTCTTCATTTGTAAAGTGGGGATAAGAATAGTAGTTATCTCGTAGGCTTTTATGGGGATTATATTAGGTAAACAGGTGAAGGGCTTAAAACTCTATCCAGCACTTAATAAGGATGCAACAAATATTAGTTCCTATCTGCATTCTTCCCACTGCTCAACCTTCATCACTGCTCCCAACACACTCTTTGTGGCATTAATTTGAGCAGAACTACTTGTATTTCCTCTCATAGAACCTGTGTTTTACCACCCAGACCTTTGTCCAGGCTATTCTTTCTTTGTGGAATGTCCATTCTCCACCCTAGTCCAACCGATTCCTCTTGTCCCTCAAAACGTGCTCCAAGGGTTCCCTCCCCTTCCATCCCTGAAGCCTTCTGTTCACTGCATTTAGTATATTATTTGATAAGTTTCACTTTATTAGCCTGTCTCACTCAAGTTTGTGTGATTCTTTTTGTTTTGTTTTTTTGTCTTTTTTTTTTTTTTTTGCAGTACACGGGCCTCTCACTGTTGTGGCCTCTCCCGTTGCGGAGCACAGGCTCCGGACGCGCAGGCTCAGTGGCCATGGCTCACGGGCCCAGCCGCTCCGCAGCATGTGGGATCTTCCCGGACCGGGGCACGAACCCATGTCCCCTGCATCGGCAGGCGGACTCTCAACCACTGCGCCACCAGGGAAGCCCCGATTCTTTTTGTTTTTATTGAGGTATGGTTGATGTACAATGCTATATAAGTTTGAGGTGTACAACATAGTGATTCAGAATTTTTAAAGGTTATATTCTATTTATAGTTACTATAAAATATTGGTTATATTCCCTGTGGTGTACAATATATCCTTGTAGTTTATTTTACACACAGTTTGTATTGCTTAATCTCCTACCCCTATTCTTGCCCCTCCCCCCTTCCTTCTCCCCACTGGTAACCACTAGTTTGTTCTTTACCTCTGTTAAGTCTGTTTCTTTTTTGTTATATTCACTAGTTTGTTGTATTTTTAAGATCCCACATATAAGTGATATCATACAGTATTTGTCTTTCTCTGTCTGACTTATTTCACTTAGCATAATACCCTCCAAGTTCATCCATATTGTTGCAAAAATGAATGGCAAAATTTCATTCTTTTTTTATGGCTGAGTAATAGTCCGTTGTATATATATACCACATCTTCTTTATCCATTCATCTGTTAATAGATACTTAGATTGCTTCCATTTCTTGGCAATTGTAAATAACACTGCTATTAACATTGGGGTACATCTATCTTTTTGAATTAGTGTTTTAGCTTTATTCGGATATATGCCCAGCAGTGGAACTGCTGGGTCATATGGTAGCTGTATGCTTAGTTTTTTGAGAAACCTCCATACTGTCTCCTACAGTGGCTGCACCAATTTACATTCCCACCAACAGTGTCCAAGGGTTCCGTTTTCTCCACATCCTTGCCAACATTTGTTATTTGTGTTCTTTTTGATGATGTCCATTCTGACCAGTGTGAGGTGATATCTCATTTTGGTTTTAATTGGCATTTCTCTGATGATTAATGATGTTGAGCATCTTTTCATGTGCCTGTTGGCCATCTGTATGTCTGGAAAAATGTATATTCAGGTCTTCTGCCCATTTTTTAATTGGTTTGTTTGCTTGTTTGATGTTAAGTTGTATGAACTGCTCCTATATTTTGGATATTAACCCCTTGACGGTCATATCATTTGCAAATATTTTCTCTTACTCAGTAGGCTGTCTTTTCATTTCGTTGATGGGTTCCTTTGCTGTGCAAAAACTTTTAAGTAGGTCCCATTTGTTTATTTTTGCTTTTATGTCCTTTGCTTTAGGAGACAGATCCAAAAAACATTGCTATGATTTACGAAAGTTTGTGTGATTCTTGAAGGAAGATGACATGTCTTATTTGATTTTATATTCTTTTTTTTTTTGCGGTACACGGGCCTCTCACTGTTGTGGCCTCTCCCGTTGCGGAGCACAGGCTCCAGACACGCAGGCTCAGCGGCCATGGCTCACGGGCCCAGCCGCACCGCGGCATGTGGGATCTTCCCGGACTGGGGCACAAACCCACGTCCCCTGCATCAGCAGGCGGACTCTCAACCACTGCGCCACCAGGGAAGCCCTGATTTTATATTCTTAATACTGAGTGCAATGACTGCCTCAGAATCCAAACGCATTCATTGTTAGTGGAATAAATAAATGATCACTATGGGACATTAATAACAGGTACCCAGATGCACCTTAAATCTGATTACTTGTACTTAAAACAGTGCACTTTTCAAGCATGCATACCTTCTGTGATTTTTAATAGACTGCAAATAAATTTAGCACAGAGAAATGTTATGATATCCAGAGAGATGACCAGTTCTGAGAAACTCAAGTTTCAAATAGTGAATATCCACTAAACATCCCAAAGGCTTCTACTTCTCCCTGTCCCCTGACTGCCCTGCTATCTGGAATAAATCAGACGTTATAACACCAGAGTTTGAAAAAGGTAGCCAAGCTGTGCTAATGTGATCACAACGCATTAGAGGTGCATGATTCAGTCTCTCAGAATCAGCATATTCCTAAGTAATGAGTCTTGAATGAGAGAAGACTCTGATTTCTTCCTGAGATAGCCTTCATTCATTCTGTAGACCGGACTTCGTAAGTGGCTACAGGACAAATGAGGGAATGCATGAATGGTACTTCTGAGGATCTCCCCCCAAATCAAGTCTCTTTTGTTACCAGATACAAGTGATCTGGGTTTCAGTTTAGGGTCTTAGAAAAGTGTCACCAACTCTCTAGCATAGCTTCTATGCTTTAGGGTTAGCTAGGATTAAAAGGCAGGGTTACAAAGAGGAATACTTTAACCCAAAATGGGAAAAAGCAGCTAAGCCCAGAACTATCCAACACTGGAAAGGCCACTCACAAAGCACAGACAAGGGCAGCTAAGCGTATGTCAGGGATACCAGCATGGGTCCATTTCACCTGTAAGAATCCAATTTTATGAAGGTGGTCAAGATTTCACATTTAAGGTGTTTTGAGAGCTTAGTGAAAATACAGAAGGGGTTGCTTAAATGATTCTTGTTCTCATTAGGGTTGGAGGGAACATTCTGGGCACCTCAAATCATATAGTTGGCAATCACCAACAGAGCTCATACGAAGAGAGTGTCTGCCAACTATCCACTCTCCTGAACTCAAAGGAGATTCTGGCCATTCAGTGCCTAGGCTGCCTCTAGAACAGCAAGTTTCTCATCTAAATGCATCTTCATGGGACACATAAGACATTCAGCAACAAATCCTTAAATACTTTCAAATGAAAAGGAAATGATGATAAGGCCCTTGAAGATAGGAACCTCAACAGATAGCATTCATCATCACCTCTACCCCAAAGTGGGTGACAGGAATGAGAACACTGACAGTAAAACAAATTAAAAGCTTGTTTTTGTTTAGGAACCAAAATATATACACACAGAAACACACACATTCCCTTATACATCCTGACTAAATATTTGAGTCAAATGTGTTTAACTCTTCCTGAGAGCTAAAACACTGAGCAACCCAAACTAAATAGGCTTCATTTAAGATCTGAAAAGTGAGACTGAAACATGTTTAGACTGTTAAAAAGAAAAAAAAAATCTGTTAACATGTTCTATTCTTGCATTTGGATAATGCTTTCAACTTCCCAAGATCCTTTGATAGCCATCACCTTCACACCCCCTCCTCCTCAGTAAGATCAATAGCAAAGGAATTTATCTCCCCAGTTGACCGCAGAATGTGAAAGCAGAAACCAGAGAGGGAACATGGCTGTCATACAACAATTTAGCTAGATCCTTTCATCTTGGGCTCTTCTTCACATATTATTCCAAAAATGAATTATGGAACGAAGCACACAATTGTGTGGTTTGAGGCATTTGTTAAAACAAGGCCTTCAGGAAATCTTTGTATACCTTAAAAATTTAATAAACTTCAAGTATAGTTCATTGGGAAGCAAACATGTCATGAAATTTAAAAGCAATATTATTACATACTGATGTCATATTACGACCTCTAAACTGCAAATGTGAGGCCCATATAGCCTCATGATTAAGAATATGAACTTTAAAATCAGACCGACCTGACTTCAATTACTCACACCCATATACGCTTGCTATGTGCCATTTGGCAAAAGCTATCTAACTTCCCAAAGCCACAGTGTGCTCATAGCAAACTGGGAATAATAAGACTCACCTCTTAGAGCTGCTGGGAGGGTCACATATAAATGTGCATCAGTGCCCAATACAGAGAACTTAAGAGACAGCAATTATTATCAGCTTATTCATAATCTCTTCCAGTAATTTCCAGTTTTAGGCCCTACAGTAAAGCAAAGTTTCTGCCTTCCTCGAAAAGAAAATAATATGTATCTAGGACTATTGGAATGAACTAAAATCCAAAAGCTTGAAATGTCACTTACAAAGTACTTTGTAATAATTCACACTAGTTTTTAAAGTTTAAAATTTACATAAGAATTTTATGAAGTTTTAGGATGTTCCCAGAATTGACAGGAGGAAAATTCCCTCCTGAACTAAAAAGCCAGAAAAACTTCAGAGGGAAAGGAATCTTTCAGAGACCTACTCAAGGTTCCATGAAGGCACCCAGTTCTGATTTCCTCCAGGTTACCTGAGAACCAGGAGAAACCCACCCCCTTTGAAGTTTCTCACACCTCCCTCCCACCCCCAGCCATCATCACTACCCCAGCACCCTTTCTAACCATAGATTTCTAAGTAAAAAAGGAAACTGCCTAAAATTGAAACCGCTTTGGTCTATTATTGGCTTGGTGGCTGTAGGAAGAAAATGGAGGAGGGGTAGTGGTAAGAGATGCTGATGGAAATACTCTGAGTCATCACTTCCTGGAAGAGGTGGCAGTGAACTCAAAGTTGGCTGGGGAGTCAGGGGGCTAAGGCTGGGTCCCAGCTCTGCCACAACCTCACAGGCACCGTGGGGACGTCACTTAACTTCTGCGGATTGCCCTCTGTGATATGACCCTCACAGCCTTCCCAGCTCTACATTCTTGTCATTCATAAATATCCCAGTGAATAAACCACCAATGCTACTCACCATCAGCCTGGAAACCTAAATGAACTTGCACTCCTGAGCACCGCAGCCGTTCTCACAAGCAAGAGCAGGCAGGACCGAGCAAGGAGGAGGAGAGCTGGCTCTGACTGAGCTGTTTGTTTGTGTAAAACAAACAACTGTTTTACTTCCTAACCACTTCCCCACACCCAGACTCTCCCACCTGCACATACGGCGCCCCAGCCCTGCTACAAAATTCCCCCCGAGCAGTGCAGGGTAACCCCACTTGGAAACAATGCCCTGGGATAGCCTGAGCACTAGGGTAGCTGAAATCACTTTAAATTCTCTCTCAGACGCAAGATTTAAATAAAAGTATTCAGTAAACTGTGAGCAGACACAGATGACTGTAAGATTCAGGTTTTAAAAGAAAACAACCTTAACAGCATTAAACCAAAAGTTGCAGCTTGCATTGGAATCACCGTTCATGCACCTGCGTGCCTTTGAGAGAAAGGACTGGCCTCTTTTTCATTTGTCTGATGCTAATTCCTATGGGCAGCTGTTAACCCCTCCCCCTGATAAGGCAGGTCCTCGTGACCACGTGCTGGATGAGTGAGTGAAGAAATGAATGCTGAGCTGCCCAAATAAGGAGGCAAAGGAGGATGAGGCTTACACAGCTCCTTGAATTCTGTAGTCACTTTGGCTTCATGGGTTATTTAATATTCTCTCTCATTCATGTTCTCTCTCCATCTCCGGCCCCCACCCCAATGCATTATGCAGTCTGACTGAATACCACTCAAAATATTTTCTCATTTAGAGAAGAAAACAGGAATTTGCCACTTGTCTGCCTCTATTCTGTTGACTGTCAGCCTTCAGCAAATATTTCAATCCTGGGTCTTTGCCTGCTGTTAACCTTTCTCCTTTAACCTTTGGCCCTGCCCTCTTCAAATCTTCAAGGCTTTACCTTCTCATCTTTCCAGCTCAGACACTCCACCGCAGAGCTGACTTCTCTGACTACTATGTTCAACCAAAGGGAGATATGACAACACCCCTAAAGCAATCAGAGTCAAAGGAGAGCTTCTGCAATCCGCTTGCGTGATCAAAAGATGATTAGGCACATTTACACATCATGGTGGATGGGACTCTTCCTGTAACTGGGCTCCCATTCTCACTGGCCTAAATGTGGCCTCCCAGCCTTCAGTGCCTTTTTTCTAGTCCAGCCACTTCCAAATCCTAACTACCTCAAGTGGGCAGGTCACTGTGATTAGAGGCTCAGGGTTGGCTGTCAGATATACACATAAGATGCAGATCAGGTCCACCAGGGCACTGAGGATGCAGAGCTCCTGGTGGACTTTTCACGCTTGGTCAAATCACATAACCATTGCCTTCCAAACCCCTGCCCCTCCTTCTCCCAATCACTGCAACTTCTCTGGTTCTAGCTAATCACCCCCCATCCCACATCCCATTTTGGGACCACTAGCAGTCACCCTTTTCCCGTCCTTGTCTGTGTCCACCAATATGTGACCTGTGCTATTCCTGTGTATTTCTGCAACTTTTGGGGGAAGGTGGGGAATATCTAAGGACCTTTTCTTTTGCAATGACCAGTCTGCTGTCTAATAGCACTCCTTCTAACGTAATTAATTGTGTCGTCTCTTGGTTCATTAGAAATGAGATTCCCAGGTCCCAGCCAGCCTAATGCAAGGTAAATCATGTTTAAGTAACCGCATAACTAGTGGGTCAGTTTTATGTTTTGTCTTGGTTGCGACCATTATTTAGCTGGGTTCTCAAAGTGCCTGTCAGTGAGGCTTTCATGTCAGGCCAGTATTAAAAGACAAATGTTTTCTCCCCTCCCCACCCCCATTTCTAGCCCCTCTTCTCTGAATGCTTCATGTACAGGGCAGCTAGGAAATAAAGGCTCCTTTATCTGATCCTCCTAGACAGAGCCATGTCAGTTCAGGAGGATTCAAGAGAGAAGTGCCAAACTGCAATAAGATGGGCCAAGCAAATAGGCAGGCAGACTCCCGTGCAGTGGCAATGAATGGCCACAGTAATCGAGTATCCTGTCTCTTCTTTAGCACCCAGCATTGTGAGGATTAGAAAGGATTTTTTTTCCAGACTTTCATTGATTGGCCATGTGATCCCGGACAAATCATGAAACATCCTGATTTGGACTCTATCCTCATCTGTAAAGGGAAGATTGCTCTGATGATCTTCAAGGTCTCTTTCAGCTTTAATATTCTTTACGTGTATCCATCAAGCACTGGGAAGCAGTCTGGCCCACTCAGATGGCTATGGAGAATGCCCCCTACAGCATAAAAAAAGGGTCTTCTGAAGAGATGAAAGCACCAACTTTCTTTATAGCCAGAGTTTGCCCAATATAAAGGAAAGTAAGAGGAAGAGAAGGAAAAAGCAGGATGTCCTTTTTTTACAAAAGGGAAATTAAGGTGCAGTTTCACAACATCATAGAGAGAATAAATTACTGGTGCTTTTAGACATAAACACAGAAGAACTCCAAATTTTTTCCCAGATTTTTATCCTATTATATCAACCTTCCCATAGGATGGCCTGATGATAAGCAAAAGGAGCATTTTCGCTTTTTAATTTTTGTAGATTTGTGTTTACCATTTTCCCTAGGATGCCAGCCTGGACATCCCAGAAGTCTAGCATGAGAGCCCTCCTGACCATACACCCTACACAATCTTCTGTCTCCCACACTCCCTCAGGAGCAAAGCCTTTGGTGGTCAATGGACGATGATAACTAATCCCTCCATGCATGACCTCCAGAACTTAGCTCATCCCATCCACAGAGCATGTGTTGCTCATCATGCATCACTTCTGCTCCATGGAAGCTCCCTGAAGACAAGGGTAATAGAGGTCACGAAGCCTTTATATCCCTACAGCATACGGTACACCACTTGTCTCCAGTAGGCTCACTGTAAACACTTGTAGAATGAATGCAGGTGAAACAACAATATCTTTGACATAGAACTATTTGGTCACACTGGTGGCACATACCTCTCTTAGCTTTTAACTAGGATGTAAACTTCCCTAAACATGTTCTACCTCTTTCAGAACACACACCACCAATTAAGAACTGAAGCTGAAGCAAAGATGGGAGAGAAATTAGGGCAGCAGGAGGCTCAGAGGAGAAGTAAAGGATAGGAGCGCAAGAAGGCAATTGGAGATACTGACGAGGAATGCCCAAAAATGACATAGATAGGATCTCCCAGGATTCCTCCCTCTCCTCCTAAGCCCAGAGCCCCATCAAAGCCAGCCCCCAAGACATCTATTTCTACAGCATACCAACACACACATACATGTCCACTCAGACGCCCTCTCACATACACATGTCCAGACACCCTCCAGTTGGCAAACAAGTGACAGTACGCAAATTAGCAGAAGCCACAAAGATTTGCTTCGGTGGGGAGCCTGAACAAACAAGGAACAATTTTGCAAGTGGCCACAGATGGCTTAGCTTCTCTCCTTACAATGGACACTAACAAGATTTGCCATAACTAATTCATTCTTTCACACCATTGCCCTGTTCCCCCACCTTCTGAGGGTGGGGGAAATTCCCCATCATGGCCATATGCATTTTTGTTCCTTTCTAACACACAAAAAGTGCAATTTGTTCCTCCTCATTGTGTATGGGTAGATCACACCTAAAGGAGTTAAAAAAAGTTTGAGAGGAAATGATGGTGGAAGCAAACGTATGCTGGCTTTTCCCTCCCATTTCAGCTGTTTGGAGAAGGGGTGGAAAAGCGGATATTTACTGAGTCCTATACTGAGCTGGAGAGCTCAGTAGTAGCAGAGGAATGGGTACGAAGCATAGCAGAAAGCAAAACAGTGAAACAGACAGCTGGAAACAGAAGTCCACAGCAAAATACTGGATTTGGAAACTTTGTGGACACCTTAAGCTCTTCTTCACTCCAGGCACTTTCTAATCAGCTTTTCATAAGTGTCCCTAACACACAATCAATGGATTCTTAAGAAAATGACTGAGCTTCTCTAACTCACAGGAATCAGAATGTTGGAGGAGTTCCTTTGTACCTGCCTGAAGGCTCTTTAGGCCTCTTCAGGGTGATAGCGAAAACCAAGGGCACTTCCTCTCCTCACTGGGGGCTGCAGCAGACCTCTGTTTCTTGTCCACTCTGGGCTTGCTTCCCTCCATTGGTGCTGTATTTTGATTTCTTAAAGCAGCTCTCTGCAGACACCCGCATTCTCTTCTCCGCAACTTGGGAGCGGGTGGCAAAATATCTTTCTTTTTTGTATGTTTGGGTTTTTTTGTTTGTTTGTTTGTTTTAACATATCTCCCTATCTGCTGTCCCGAGGCTTTCCTGCACTCCAGATTTCCAGGTAAACCTTGCAGGCCAGCCCAGCGGATTCAAGGCAGACAGTGAGCATCCTGCCCCCTGGACAATGGTTCAAACAATGCCCTGGCCACTTTTTCCTCCTGCCTACATCCTCTGCTTCCCTCAAGGCCCATTCAAGCCTCCTCTCTTCCTTCATCCTTCTCTGGGTTCTTCACACACCCCAGCATCTGGCACAAGATGACCATCACACTTGGGCTTAACCTTCCCAACCAAAGGTGGAGCTTGGAGGCTTCTCTGAAGGCCAAACAAGTCTGTATATACCTGGAGTGATGGCTCTGTATCCTTTCACCTGCCCAGATTTTCATTCTTAGTCATCATTCATATCAAGTGTAGCAGAATATGTCTATACTCTTTTTTCTAATAAATATGTATTTTATACTTATAGGCAGCTATTTAACAAAACTATGCATGTTATTATATTAATAATTAGGTCAAATCAAGTCCATATATTAATATGCCTCCTAGTTATATGAATCAGTATTTATATGGGGATTTATTGGAATATCTCAGTTGGAAAAGACTTTTGTATATTCTGCTTCATTGCCTTCATTTCAAGATGTGACTCCTGAGAACAAGAGGCAGTGAGGAAACCCAGGTGGTTGGGAGCAGAGACTAATCTCCTGCTTCTCAGTCAGGGCTCTATTGCATCATATACAGTATCTATCTTCCCAGAGGCCAGACACACACACATACATGTATGTGCACCTAACACCAAATACTCTCTAATGCACACACCAAACCACACCACCTTCTTAGGGCTCCTCAGACAGAGCTCATCAGAGAAAACATGATGACAGAAGGATGTATGTGACTGTGCGTCCTTCTCTGATGTTCTCTAGATATGACTCGGACTATCTCCTAAATATATGTCTTCCTCTCCAGCTCTTTGCCTCCACTGCCCACAGGCTGAACCCCATAGTGGGGCTGTCCTCTTCTGAGAAAGAAAAGCTCCAAGGACGAGCAGTTGTCTCCCTGTGTTAAATGAGATGAGCAGAAGCAGCCACTGCTGCACAGCCGTCAGGCCCAGACGGAGAGTGCTCTGCTGCAGGCCTAATATCGGGAGCAAAGGTCAGCTGTCATTTAGGAATGAAGCCAGAAGGAAAGCCAGGCATCCAGAAGATCAGCACCTGCTCCTCCCTAGAGGTGGAGGGGGCACAGCTGGTCCAGCCCGTGGCGGCCCCTCTCAGGCCCACCTGCACGGCTGCCCCCAAGGGGGCGTGAGCAGTGGCTTCCACACTAGTAGAAAGCCACCAGTACCTCGGGTGGAGCAGTAAGTACTTTTGAGAGGGTCCAGGACCAAAGGCCAAGCTCATCCATGAGTGCCCACTTTCTCACCAGTTCTTCCATCCCTCCTCTGCACTGGTTGCCTGGACTGAGAGAGCCTTTCAGAGACAGCCCTTCCCCCAGCCCATAAGCATGAGCGAATTCTCTGCCCCCGACCCCACCTCTTCTTTCAGATGCCAAACGTCCCTCCTTCCCTTTGCAGGGGCCAGCTCTCACATGGCCTCCACCCTTGCACCTGCTTTGCCCCAGTAACCGGAGATTTCTACTTTTCTACTTCCATCTCCTCCACTGGGTAGCTTAAGTACTAGGCTGTAGCCTTTGTCGTTACCATCAAATACAGAAAATAAAATCTTTATTAAGTGACTATGTAAGTGGTTCTCTGTTAGACCCATCAGATGGCTGAAACTGGACATTAAGTTGTATGAAGAGTGAAAAGGCAGCGTCACTATTAATAGGGATTCATTTATGTATATGTGATCATTTTTACCAATGTTAAGTTAGTTTGGGGTGGGCTAACATGGATTAATTAATAACTACATCCTGTATCAGTATCATCAATCTGGAATTACACTTCAAGATTGTCTGGATTCTGCTCCCTCTAACAAAACGTGTGACATGATTTTTCAGGTTTTCAGCCAACCTTGCTTTTCTCTCTTCTTCTTTCTATGCTGGAAATCTCAAGGACATCCCATTGATTAAATACATCAGTACCATAAACCACATGTGTCTCACAGAATGGATGCCTTCAACTCACGTCTCTTCTTGTTCTGCTTCAAGGTACTTCTCGTCTTTCTTTTTAATTAGCCAGGGACTGTCCCTATCACTCAGTCAAATCAACCAGTCAACTACAAAGTATTTTTTTGCGAATTCTGACATCCTTCTTCCTAGTTGAGGTGTTATGAAGAAGTTTTTCTGTCTCAGTTCCTACTTTGAGGTAGCCTGCAAATCAGACAGACAACATTACCCCACTTAAGAATAATGCCCAGTTATAACTCCATGATAGTGCCTGGCATGCGACACATAGGGATTGAAGAAAATACCTTTTATTAAATGAGTGTATAAATGAATGAATGACTCAGTGATGCAGAAGAAAGGGCGCACTGTAAATGGGACAGTTAGCATCAGCAGGGGTACCCAAGTACTGCTCAGCTCAGCTCTATGACTCTTTGTTGGGGCATCTTTCTCAGGTCCAGCAGAGCCCACTGTTCGGAAGTCAACATTCTCCCTTTACTATTTCCTCCTGTTCTCCTGCTCTCACACCTCTGGGATCTGCAGCCTCAGGTAAAACAGAGCTAGAAAGGGAGCCTGGCTAACCCAAAGTGCAGCCTGAGTCAGCTGGCAGAGCTGAAAGCAGGGGCCATTCTTCTTGGCCCCTGGCCCACTGCCCCTGTACCCGCTACCACCCAGTTGACGAATACCGGCACTTAAAACCTCTCTCACCTAGTCCAATGTGTCTATATGCTGTCTTCTCTTGCTCTCTCTCTCTGAATTGCTTCAGGAGAGATTTGTTTTTACTCTTGGATTGTATTAGAAAGTGAAGGAGAGACCAGTTAGTAAAATTTACTTCAGTTCACATAGTAAGGTTTTGAACAAGACTTTATCGGAGAGTTTCAGGAGCACAGCTGAGTACACTGCTAAGTCAAGTCACCGTATTTCTTATAATTCACATTAACAGGTGCCTACAATGTATTTTAAGATAGTAAAATAAATGCAGACACACATGCATTGTAAGTTATCTAGGAAAATTCTATATCCTTAGGAGGAAGCAAAAGAGAAACCATTGGCTTCTCTCTCTTTCTGTTGTGTTTGTTTTATTTTATTTTCCATTCTAGGGGAATCCTCCAGTCCCCCGATGCTCTGTGTCATAATTCCAGCCTAATAGTGAGAGGATGGAGGAGATGGCATGTTTAAAAACAGCTTTATGGATTTTATGGGTTTTCACCAATTTACAGAATTCATCATGCGTTCATTCCCTGACCTCTCCTCTCATCACCATAAAGGAGAAAAACATACCCTTTGGTTTGTTAAAGCCTCTCACCCAGGAAAGCCCATGAGTGAAGGTTGGGAGTGTGTGTAGCAAGCGAGGGCTGGGCGTGCAAGGCCAGAGGCCAGCAGGGTGCTCTGCTCACAAAGTTGCAGGGCCACTTGAGAAGATATCTCAGAGCATCTCCTGAACCTGCTGAGATGATTTTCACTTATTTTGTGGAACATGACAGAAAAAAAGAACAAATGCACATGGTTCAGGAATAGAAGAGTTTATAAAACTTTCACAAGATTTGACGAAACTGTCCCTCTGGGTTCTCAGGCATCTAACTATTCTGGTCCCAGTTTACAGAGAAATGGAAACATTGAGAAGGCACCTGCTTGTGGGTCTTCAGGAGGGCAGGTTTAGAACCTTGGGCTTGGGCTCAACCCCCCGAGACCTGAGTGAGGAGCTGCCTCAGGGCTCAGAGGGTGGACACGCTGGGATCCCAGCTTCCCGACCCTGAGACTGAGGCAAGGCACTGGAGGTTTCTGCACCTCACTGCATACAACTGTAAAATGGGGATAATAACATCTCCACTGCCGTGGTGGGGTGGATTTAGTAGACAGTGTGTGTTGAGTGCTTGGCAACGTTCCCAGCTGCGCTCAGCAACAAAATGGTGGCTGTGGCTCTGCTCAGGAAGGCAGCCTGCATGGCCAGTTGCTTTTCCCTGTGGTTCAAGTTTTCCATAAAAGAATGACTCCCCTCTGCCTCTGATGCACAGCTCATACTCTTCAGCAGGAAATGAGGAAACGTTAAGAGGCTGTACACCGAAGGATCTCCAAGCAAACATTCACGGACAGCAAGGCCTAAGCTTAAGCAACCAGTAAGATTTTGTGTGACTTACAAAATGAGGTGGGAACAGGAAGAAATACTTTTCTTAGTGATGGTTTTCATTTTTTTCTGTTTTGTTTTTGTTTTTATTTTCTCCACCCCCTGCCAAAGGATTAACATGCAGGTTCTTAAACAAGGGGGTCCCCCATTTACAGCTGACAGCGGCAGCTGCAACTTCTGACTCTCCTGCAGAATGGCAGGGAATCGAATCAAAAAGAAAAGCAAGTGGACAACCTTTCCTCCGGGAGCACGAAACACAATACCAGCCTCTCGCCAAACCCAGCAGACCCCAGCTCTGATTGGAGGTTGCCTTGGAACAAAGGGAAATTGGTATTTTAAAAAAAAATCTTCTGAAAGCCAACTCAGCAGATGGTTTTTTCCTGGGCTCCAAGAGAGGGGGGTGGGGCAGGGAGGTGGGGGTAGGGGAAGGATGCCGGGATAACCCAACTGCCACCAGGATACAGATGACTGAGAAGTGACAAAGATGGGTAAAGAAGGCTGACCTCTCGCCCCAGAATTTCACAAAGGGCAATTACACCATGTGCTGGTGATCTGGACTAAGCCGCTGATCACATCCAACCTGCAGCTGCTGTTGATCACAGCCACGTCTGGGGGCTTTATCCAAAGCTGGGG
The DNA here is from genome assembly GCF_059928025.1 of Delphinapterus leucas. NCBI lineage: Eukaryota > Metazoa > Chordata > Mammalia > Artiodactyla > Monodontidae > Delphinapterus > Delphinapterus leucas. Next base: position 60,819,268 of record NC_143142.1, on the reverse strand, counting down.
AAGAGAGAGCCTAGGGATGTTAGAGGAAGCCTGGAAAAGTTTAATTAGAGACTACAGCTTGTTAAGAATCTAATATAGGGTAGTTCTATAGAAAAACACCTTATATTTCCATTTCACTTTTAATATTTCAGAACCACTTTACAACCGTGCGCTCAGATTATCTTCAAAGTAATGTGTAAGGAAGAGACACAGTATTAATCCCCTGTTAAATATGAGAAAACAGAGATTCACTTGCTAAAAGCAGAAGGACTCAAAACCAGAAACCCCAGCACGGAGTGGTCACCCTCCCCTCAAGTCTCAGGCCAGACAGGGCTCATGGAATCTTGTTTTGGACAGGTCCTTTGCTGAATCCCACATTTTCAGTCCAAACCAGGACACCTAAGAATACTTTTGTAAACAGCTTCTAGATTAAGTCTCAGTGAGCCTATTATCCATAGCTCTGTGCTGCATGTACTGCCAGCTATCACTTCTTACCATGTCTCACTGCTGCCATGCCCTGATGAGGAATGTTCTCCAGCGGGGAGGTGGCTGTAGGTCTCCGGGATGAAGCTACAATGCCCAGGTTCACCCACAGCCTAGACTGGGAACATGCAGGAGGAGCAATTAGGTGAGCTGCACAGGACTCAACTATTCTCTCTTGAGGAGGTACCAGCAGGACCAGCTAAAGTGCACCATTCAACGATGGCGTCCTACTGCTAGAAACCAAGAGACCAAGGGTCTGATGAAGATTTGAGTCTCTCCACTCCCTCTCCCCTGGTAAATTAGTTGTAACCTAGGGCAAGCCAGATTAAAAACCCTCAAAGTCCCTCCCTCAGTCTTTAAAACAGGGAGGAATAACAGCTGCTTCATGGAACTATCCCAAAAACAAACCAGAAAGAGGTCACAGTTGGGCGATGCAAACCCTTTGTAAAGGTACTGGGCAGATGTGACGGTTGCTACCAATTTTCCACACTATGCACTATCTGAAACGCTCATTTTGACAGTATGTTGTACTGTCCTGGGTTTTACCCTAAATGCTCTGAGATCAATTCTTCCAATAAGAACTGTCTATACCCCACACAGCATTTATGCTGAACACAACCTACAACTCTGTAGATTCATGTCGAATTTAGATGCTTCAACTCTTCTATGGTATATCTGGATGGGAGCACAGAAAAGGCAGCATGATGAAAAGTTTCAGATGTTTCTAAAAAACCAATGCAAAATATACAGGGCTGACTAGGCAGAAGCTGTTTTGATAGAAAAGAGAGTTTTTTCCATAGAGCTACCTTCATTGGCACAGAGCTAACAAGAACTTGTTTAACACCCAGGCCAGGAAATAAAAGACACAACTTCTGTCCTCAGAGAGCTTACACTGTAACCGAGAAGAAAATACTTTACCTTTGATAACACACTTTTAAAACTTTTTTAGTTAGATCCAAAAAGGCCACTATGTAAATGAGAAAGCAGGTTCACAGATGGTGGAGAACCATCTAGGGATGCCCCAGTACGAAAGCACAGAAGACGAACTCTGAATGAGAGGGCATCTACATTTCAAAGTTGCCCTATTTCTGTGCCTTCTGCGTAGTCCACAGACCCTAACTAGACCATCTGACTAATATTTGACTCAGATCCCTGCCTAGAACTATGCACAAAGAAATGATAAGAAGGATAATGCAAGCACCTGCATTTTGGCCCAGAGTCCACTGTATGTAGGATGCGATGATGTGGACCAGCAAAAGTAGCAGAAGGCAGTATTAAATTGGAGTCTCCTTGACCTTGAGCTCAGTATACACTGACAATGATGAAGCTGCCAGAAAGCTGACAGAGCCCGGGATCCTGTTAATAGAGATACTACGCTTAGAGCGGAGGAGGGCACAGTCCCCTGCAGCCCCAGACCACCTTCCAGTTTTATCCTCTGCTCTGTGAGCCCTCCCCACTGATGCCTTTTAGGAAGGACACTGACAAAGTAGCATTCCTGGCATAGGAACCAAGGTGCTTTGGCATCAGGAAACGATGGAATCCCAGGAACAGTTTCAGGAACTGGAAATATTTAGGCTTTAAAAGAATGATTTTAGTGCAACATAAGAAAGAGCTTTACTAAAACCAGAGCTGCCTCAAGAGGTAGCAGCGAGCCTCCTCCCTGAGGGCCATTGAGCAGCGGCCAAATAACTGTCCATGAGGGATTTTGGAAGGTGTCTTCTGTTTGTTTATGAGCGAGGCTGCAATGGAAATATTCAGAGGATCTTCTGACTCTCAGTGAAGTCCATGATGCTGGAAGTGTGACCCCACTGTGGGCCCATTCTTTCCTTTTGACCCATAGCTTCTGTGGTTGGCCTTCGCCTGCCTCCTGACCTGGTGCCAGATTCTGGCCTGTGTCAGATTTAACTCCTGGTTCTCAGACCCTTTCTGGATCTCCTGATCTTGCCTTCCTTCATGACCCAACGGCACCCATATCCCAGCATGTTGCTGCCCTGCCGCTTACTCAATGGCAATAATCCAGTGGGAAGACTGGGAAGTTCAGGAACCTGATGGTGCAAGAAAGAGCCCCACAGCCAAATAAACCCGTGTCCACCTCTTGCTCCCCTGAAAGGACAAGGATGGAGAAATCACGGAGATTCCCACTGTATGCTACAAATAGATCTCCTTTAACCACACCCATGATCCACTCCTTTAAGGCTGTTCTCCAGAGATACAGTCTGTTGTGAACAATGCTGAAACCCCCGATTTGTTTAGTGTTGTGAATGGGTTCTCATTCACAGCACTGAACAAATGAACTAACTGGCCTGGCATGAAAGGCTGCCCACGTTCCCGGGCACATTCATATCTGCAAATGATTACTTCTTATTGGCAAGGCATGGTGGTCCACCTTGAAGGACAGAACTGCTGTCTGTCCCTGTCCCTTCAAGAATTCTCTACCCACTCTGCTCCATCTCCACCAATCCTCCCCCACCCCACCCCAACCGTGAAACTGGCTAGAAACTTGTGAGGGCCGAAAAAGACACTGTGGGAAAAACACCATAAACAAGGTCTAGAAAAACACACTGAAGCAACCCGCATTTGATACTAATGATGATTATCAAATGGCCTCAAGGGTCAGGTACCAAGATGGGAACTGCTTGGATTTTTCAGAGTCAATAAAGGCCTCCACTCTTTCCCCTGGTGAGGTCAGAGGCTGGTGGGGAGGTGAGGGAAGTTAGTCTGAGGAGGGAGGGGCAGGCAAGAAAAAAAACAAACCTGGGACTTCAGAGGCAAAGGCACACTCCAGGTACAGACGGAGGCCCCCTGCCTTCATAGGCCAAGATCCAATGGAATACTATGGAAGGTGGAAAGGAGCCCTAGAAGTTATGTCATCCAAACCTGCCCTCAGTGCAGGGACTGGGCTGGCTATCCGTGTTCTGACATGCTCTGACTGCGGCCTCAGCTTGCACCAAGGGCTTGCGGCTTCACCAGACAGCACATAATTCAGACTCCTGCACACACTGCATACAACAGCTAGTCCATGTGGGTGTTTGCATGCTGTGTCTGTCTGCACACCTCCTGGGAACCTGGCTCTACTTAGTTTCTGCCTTCCCACTGGCAGCCTCTCCCTCTGGCCAGTGGCTCCTCTTGTGGGCATGCGGGGAGCAGAATCTTAATGCCACCTTCCAAGTCAAGTCACCCTGAGGACCAAACGAGTTGAAACCATTTCCCCAAAGTAACTTGGCCATGTGAAAATTATAACACGAATTTTTAGCTTATTGTGGATAAACCAAACCCCTATAACACAAGGCTTCATTGCCTCATGTGTTTGATTTCTGTATGTAAGGCAGTCAGGAGCCTGAACCGATGCCTGGGGCCCAGGCTTTGAGAACCTCACTGCCACATCCCCATGTTCTCTGCCTAGGAAACCCTTAACCAGACCCAGCGACTTCCTGACCAAAGTGACTCATGTCTCATGAACAAGAAAGGCAGGAGAGGGACATCCTGGGATGTCCTGCATTGTAGTGTTTGGAAGGTGGGATGTTTTTCATTTAGAGTTGCAGGAATCAGAAGACCCAAAGGATGGGGTAGAGAAGGGCAAAACAGGATTATTTCTCTTGCCTTTTATTAAAAATAAAAAAAGGCAATGCAACCGAAGGTCAACTGGAAATGCCTTAAGAGAGGACTTTTCAAGGATGTAGAATTGGGATGATGGAGAAGGGCGGGTGACTCTACAAATGCTGGGAGCGTGGCAGGGGTGCAAGGAAGCACCAGCTGAACCCCACTTGGTCGTTCTTATGACACTACTTCGAAAGTTTCATTTTGAGTCATGCTTTGAGCTTAGCAGCAATCCTGGTTTGGCAGATAAGTGACCACAGAGATAAAAGACCTTTGAATCATCTCTAAATAAATCCCATACCAATTCTCACCACCAAGAAAAAAAAGCATTAGTGGCATGCTTTATTAGAAGATGCTTGTGCAGGCATCAGAAATAAAGACACTGGCACCGCCACCCAGCCAACACAATTCAACATAGCCACGAGCACTATTAAAACAGGATCAGCCTAAAGGAACACATGGCTTCTTAAACAGCCCACCCCTCCTAGGCACCCAGCACAACTGCAGGTCACTGTGTACCTAGCTGTGACTGTACTGAGGAGGGTCCTGTGGGTGACCTGGAAGAGAGAGAGGCAGAACGGGAATAAAGGTGATGCACACTGAGTGAGGCGCTGTGCTAAGCGCACCAGGCACTTTCATCTCCACAAGACACCAGCAAAGAAATGCTACTATTATCCTGGTTTTCACACAGTTAGGAAACTGTTTCAAGGGGTTAAGTAACTTGCTTAAGGTTATAGGGAGCCCAGGTTCTAGTGCAGGTTCTCTGCAGAGAACCTGCTCTAGAATCAGGGGATCTGAGTTCAAATCCACTCTCAGGACAGGTACTCTTTCTAACAGATCCCTTATTTCTTACCTGAACAATTCAGGGAATGAATGACTCTCTATCAGACGAGAACACAATTTTCTTGCTTTTACTCTGACAGGTTTATCTTCAATGGCACGGAGTTCACCAAAGGATGTTCCTTGTTGAAGTCCAAAATGAAACTAAGTACCAAGAGGAAAAGAGCCAGCACCATGCTTTAAACCTCCAGAGAATCCCAAACACAGGAAGAAAACAAGAAGCACACAAGGAGGGAAGAGGGGAACCAAACATTCCCAGAATATCTTCATGGAATGCAAGTCTGATAAATCTCACCACTTTTTAAGCTCAACTCTGACATTTGCTCCCACGATTTTAGGCCTTTTGACACTGGGGCAAAAAGGAAACAATCTGATAACAGAACAGTGGGTCCCGAAGAGAGGTCAAAAATTTTGTTTATAGTAACTAGTTTTCTTAAAGAGAAAGTCTTGCCTCATCTAACAGAATGACTCTTGAAGTTTCCAGTTTTTGGAAGAGAAATAAGGCTTCAGAGGTCAAAAGCTGTTTGTTTTCTTTTTCTTTCTTTTTTTTTTTTTAACATGCAAAAACTGAGATCCAGGAAGATAAAGCATTCTTATTGAAGCTGTTAATAACAGAGGCAGAGCTGGTACCTAGGGCTCCTGTCCCCAAGTCCAGTGTTCTTTCCCGAACACCAACTCCAGATGTCAAATGTAACCTGTTACTCGGTAGATACAATTACTTTACGGAAAAGGTTTTTAGCTCTAAAATAACTATAGAGAAACCTATCAGGAAACAAAATTTTCAGGCACTCTGATGAATAAATAGGAATGGTGCTGCTTTTAAAAAAAAATCTATAGAGAGAAAATATAAAATTAAACGAGAGGGGAAATTCAGCTTCTTGTGAAGAAATGCTGACCAGACCTGCTCTCCCAGCCAGGTTGAGGGTGTTGTAGGGGAAGAAGCTCATATACTCCCAGGAGTTCAAAGCACCACATTCACATACCCTGAGGAAGGGAGGGCAAGCCCTCAGCCAAGCAATGCACCTCGGAGTGACCAGAGAAGGGGCTGCACAAATGATGGCGAGGGAGGGACGCCTGAACCCTAAGGAGGGTGGAAGGCTCTCTGTTGGATGCTCAGGACCACCCATCAGAGTGGATGAGGAGATGGAAATGGGTGCAGCACCAGAGGTCCAGCAATCTGAGCCACCTTTCATCCCCTGCCCAACATGCCCTCCCTCCTGCAGCCCCTCCAAACTGCTATAACCCATAGAGGGTCAGGCGAGAAATGTGCATCTCAGCAGTTTACAGGGGAAATGGAGAACCCTGGTGCAGCCCTCCTTACTGACAACTGTACTACCAAGACTCTCCTTTTATGCTTCTCTTCCCTACATCACTTTCATCATGTTCCCTGGACCCCCAACCCTTCCTTTCCCCGATTCAAAGCCTGCTGAGCACTTCCATTACTTATAGAATTAAATGCAAACCCATTCATTTATTTGATATGCATCACTCTCTGCAATCTGATGCCACTCTAGCTTCCCATCTACATCACCTAAAAAGCCTTTTTTCTCTCCCATACTTTGTGTGTTTGACACGAGGAAGGTGCTATTTGAAGTATCAGTACACGAATTTGTGACCTATCAGACTTCCCAAGAGAGGGTTATGAGTGCTCAAAAGAGAATACAGGGTCTTTCCATACACATGTGATGATGTTCTACATGGGGTTACTAAGAAGGAATCCTGATCATGCTCCTAGGACCATCGCAGGCCCTGAGGAATATGAGGTTGATGTCTCTGCTGCTAGAGAAAATAGGTTCTCCTGATGAAGCTGGGGGAAGGGGGAACATTAAGTCTAAGGAAACAAAATAGAAGCAAATAACAATCCATAAGCACAATAAAGGAAAAAATAATACTCTAACTCATTAGGCTTTGAAACACTTGGAATTTAAAACAGCAGGCCAGGTTATGATCCTGCCATCCTCGCCAATATGGGAAAGTGGGAGAGAAATGCCCTCATGCTGGATCCTCATCTCCCAGAAACCCTGTCTCGTGTGGGCACTTGAGGCCTGGACTCCAGTATTGGCCAAACAGTCTAGAAGAACTGACTTCAAAGGCCAACTCTGCTCCTGCTTATCTGAAGCCACTGAGCCTCAATTTCCTCATCTGTAAATAAATACCATCTGGGGCTTCCCTGGTGGCACAGTGGTTCAGAGTCCGCCTGCCGATGCAGGGGACACGGGTTCGTGCCCCGGTCCAGGAGGATCCCACATGCCGCAGAGCGGCTAGGCCTGTGAGCCATGGCCACTGGGCCTGCGCGTCCGGAGCCTGCGCTCCGCAACGGGGGAGGCCACAACAGTGAGAGGCCCGCGTAACGCAAAAAAAATAAAATAAAATAAAATAAATAAAAATAAATAAATACCATCTGTCCGACAGGACTGGAATAAGGACTAGTAGAGAAAGTGAATACAGATAAAAGAGCTAGCCGCGGGTCTGCCACATGGCTCAATAAATCGGAACTATTACTATGACGTGTGCTCTGTAAATTACCCATTTTCTCCTAAAATCTTACATTGGGTTATATCATGTGGAAACTAGCATCTCAATTTGGCAGATGAGGAAACCAGGGCTTCAGCAAGGTTATATTCCAGATCCAGAGTCACAAAGACAGTTGGTGCAGATAACCACACCACATTTTCTACCCTGGATCACTGTACAGTGCTTGTCTCAGAACACCCTCTCCTTCTCATGCCGTTGAACCTGGTGGGTGTCCTGACACCCACAGAAAGTCCTCAGAAGGAGGAGAGCTGCTAAACTCTGCCCAGCTGAGAGCCTCTTAAAATACAGTATGTTAACACGTATATATGGAATCTAAAAAAACATAATAATAATAATTCTGAAGAACCTAGGGGCAGGACAGGAATAAAGACGCAGACGTAGAGAATGGCTTGAGGACACGGGGAGGGGAAAGGATAAGCTGGGACAAAGTGAGAGAGTGGCATGGAAATATATACACTACCAAATGTAAAACAGATAGCTAGTGGGAAGCAGCCGCATAGCACAGGGAGATCAGCTCGGTGCTTTGTGACCACCTAGAGGGGTGGGATAGGGAGGATGGGAGGGAGACACAAGAAGGAGGAGATATGGGGATATATGTATATGCATAGCTGACTCACTTTGTTATAAAACAGAAACTAACACACCACTGTAAAGCAATTATACTCCAATAAAGATGTTAAAAAAAAAAAAAAACCTGTCACTGTTGGAACATTTTAAGTTCACATGTTATACCTGAACTTGCTTCTAGAGACTCATTCTCATGTTCTCTATTGTTTTTATTGAGTGACCTAGAAGGAAAGTAGAGGAAGCTTAAGTTATTATACCGCTTACCTGAGTCAGTCTAAGATGCAACAACATGGGTGCTGTGATAAAGAGCAAGGTGCATTTATGGGATCATCCATCTGCAACTCAGGACCTGCCCAAAGGACAATTCTGAGGCCCTAAAATATGTTCTGAGCTCTCTTTTCAGCCTCCACTTCTTACCAAATGCTGCTCTTACACCTCACATAAATCAATTCATCATAAACCCTCTTCCAGGCAGCATCTCAAGTGCCATCCTAAGTTTACATGGAAGGGAGGTGATCTGTCCGCTGGTTAGAAGAGTCCACGCATCCTTGAGCCAATTAAGTGGTATTTTCATGGGTCCCTCCTAACATCCTACTACTGAAGTGGCGCTGTTACCTGAAAATCTGTAACAACTCTCCAGTTTGGAGGATTGGGCCTAGGTTTGAAATTTGGAATAAAGCTCTTAAGCATACCACACAGACATCTCCTCACCCCACATCTCCTCACCCCACAGCAGTAGAACATGTACAGACAGAAGTAGCAGAAAACTAGCTGTGATATGTAAGGAATGCCATAATTATCCTACAGAACGTTCTTTTTACAAAAAACAATGAGAAAGCAAATCATTTGGGATCCAATATAAGCTGTCTTTGCCAAAGGCTGTCAAACAATGACTTGAACAAAATTGATTGGTCTGCAAAAGTAAAACAAACAAAAACAAAAAAACAACAAGAAAAGCACATAATGATTAATGCTCATTTTTCCCCAGCCTCCAAGTTTGGAGGCTGAATCGTTCAAAACAAAATGAAATAAAACAAAATCCTTGTTATCCTAAAACTCACTGTCCTTCCCCTAAGTTACGGGTCAACAAGTGCTTTTGGTCAGAACTAGATAGCAGATAGCTTAAGCTCTGAGGGCCATACACTCTCTGCCACAACTACTCAGCTCTGCTGTCGAAGTGCAAAAGCAGCCATAGCCCAAATGTAAATAAATAGATGTGGCTCCATTCCAATAAAAATGTATTTATGGACAGGGAAATTTGAATTTCATATAATTTTCCCATCTTACAAAATATTATTCTCTTTTTGATTTTTTCCCAACCATTCTTTGCTTGTGGGCTGTATAAAAATAGGCGGGGGGCTGGATTTTGCCCACGGACTACAGTTTGCCAAACCTGCTCTAAGTCAGCATATATGATCAGGTGATACCCAACTAGGCATCTCCACTTGCTCAAGCACCAGCTCAACAGAGCCTTTTTCCAAGCTCTTAGCAGAGGATCTGAGTCCCAGGGGCCACTCCATGTACACTTCTTCAGTGAGCAACCTGCCTCAAAATAAAAAATCCAGAAGACTAGTTTTAGAGTGAGACACTGATCTGATGCTTACAAAATGCCATCCTCATCCTTTTCCCTATCTCAAATTACTGATCATGTACTTCCCATTCATACAAATAAATAAATTCTGCAAGCTCATTCCACTGAACTTTTCCGTACAAATGGTAAGCAAGGTTTCCACCTCTCCACCTCAGCTCCAGCTTTTGCTTACTCCTTGTTTGCAAAACAACAGGCACTTGAAGAGTAATAAAGTTCACATTCTATTCCAATAGAGATCAGAGAACTTCCTATCATCTATCAAATGATTAAGACCCAGTACCGATAACTTTATTCATTCATCTCTGGAAAGAATCAGCTCTAGGCATAACGTAGGAAGAATAAAGGAGTACAATATGAAGCAAGCTTCTAACAATTTAAAATTTTCATAGATATTCCCATTACAGTGCCAGCATAACACAGCACTGTACATTGAATTTCAGCCTTTCTCCTTCCTTTCTTCCCCCTCCAATTGCTCAGGCTTAGAAATGCCTTTGGTAATTTGGTAATGCATTTGGTAAGTCACGTATTCAAAGAAGCAATTTCTTCTCTCTTTCCAATAAAGCACAAAAGGGCATCCAACTTTTTGGGTGAGAATGACCAGCCTGAGAATTTCAGATATGAGAGTGGAGGTCCATTACACATTTCAGCTTTGAAATCATCCCCATGTCACAAATTCCAGAGTTTTATTCTGGGGCATTCTAATAGACAGAAGCCTATATTTGGGAACAATCTTATGGCCTTAGGAAAGTAGTACTGACCAGGACAACTTACTCTCTTTCTAGGATAGTGAATTTGGGTTTGCACACCCAAAACTGTGGGCTGCTACTCAAACTCTGGCAGTGATGGGGATGGAGGGAAAACTTACCACACTTTTCAAGACTGGTCACCCACACAAAAATCCAACAACACTCTTTGTGCCATCTCAGTGACCAGGGACAAAGACACTCATTTTCAAAGTTGAAGAGACCCGACTCCAAAGCAAAGGCTGACTTTCTGAGCCTGCTTGCATTTCTTTGCATTTGCTTGCAAAAACCTCAAAAGTTTCCATGTGCATCTAGATAATCCTTGGTTTTATGACAGAGAACCCAGAAAGCATTGCAAAGTTGTAAATGGGGAGGGGAGAGGGGAAAGCACTACCTCTATGCTACATAAAAACACACCAATTTCTAAAGATTCCTTTGTGGTCCAAATGTTAAAGTAAAATGGTCAACTGCCCTGGCTTGCCCAGGACTGAACCTGGATGCAGGACTTTCCGTTTAAAAACCAGGATAGTCTCAGCAAACTGGGGGTGTTGGTCACCCAGAAATGTCTCTTCTAGTCCAAGTTTTTGGATTTTAACTTCGACAAATCTGCCAAAATGCCTAGCATAAGGAAGGGCACAAGCCCTACACTAAAGAAACAACATGATTCTTAGCAGCTTTATTGAAAATGACTACCCCAAAGTTCAAAAACCACTGTCAACAGAAACACTACAGATTATCTCTGGGCTATAAAGGAGAGAGGTTCATTCATATAGACCATTTTATCTTTCATCATGTCCAGAGTCCAAAAAATTATGATGTGGGGGAAAGAGTTAACAAAGACTCTGGTTAACATCTACTACCTAGAACTGCAAAACTCTGTCAGCAAGAGGGCTCCTTTCAGAGCTGTTCACAAGACCCAGAGATTCTTGGAAACAAAAACTTTCTAGACTAGGGCAGCCCTCTGCTATCACAGCTGAGTGCCACACCCCTCCCAGAAAGGGAGGTCTCTGTAACCCTCTGTGACACAAAATAAATACAATGAAACCTAGATCCATACATTCCCAACCAAAGAACATCACTAAATCACCTAGAGAGCTCCACACCCACATTGACTTTTATGAGGAAAATGACCATGTACCAAGTTCATTCAACACTCAATCTTAAAAGTCTACAGTTTGTTAGATAAAGCTTCATGCCAGTCCCCTACCCCTTCCCTTTCTCCAGCTCTAAAGCTCACCACTGGCTTCCAGGATAATGATCTCTCAGCCCTAGAAGAGCCTCATTTACTACAAAGACTGGGCTTCCTCAGTCAAGTAAGTGATTTATCTATTGTAGAAAGATTTACAGCAGTGATTGAAACCAAAAGGAGGTTAAAACTGTTCTTGACTGTTCTGATTGACCAAAATTTTCAACATCCTACTCTTGACTGTGAGAACAAATGCAAATATTAAAGCAAAAAAAAACAAAAAACACCCTCAAATTTTGTCACAGCTTAGCCAGATCTGACCCAGCCAATTGGCTGCTACACAATAAATAGGAACTTTCACGATTATAATTCTAGTAGTTTCTTTTTTGCTTTGTTTTGTTTTGTTTTTGGTCGATAGTATCCATAATAATAAATTGGATACTATACCGAGATATCACAGACATTTATTCTGCAGGTCCTAAGTATGCCATCAAGGAGATTAGTAATTTATAAATAATTAAGTAATAAGCAAATAGACCCTTAAAGTTTGAGGATAAAATGGCAAAAACAAACAGAAAAAACCTAGTCAACAGGGATCCCTACCTTCTTTTTGGAGTGGCTTCTTTCCTCCTCCTTTGTGGCTTTGCTATTTTTCCCAGCACGGGACACCTTCTGGTCCCCAGACTGCTTGATGGTGATCTTGATCTCGGGTGGGCATATATAGTTCTCCAGATTCTTTGGGGGTTTCTTAGCCCGCTTCGTGGTCTGAATCTTCAGCTTCAGGCTCCCCTCTGTGAAGTTTGCCTCCTTGATAGAAAACTCCTGTTCTTCCAGACCATCTCCTGCCACCCATTTCTCACTGTCTGCATTGGAGTTGGAATCCACATCCCGTCCTGAGCCCAGTTCATCCTCCTCCTCTGGCTCCATGCGTTCTCCGCCTACTGGGATCCCCTTCCCAGTCTCCGGAGCAGAGAGCAAAGGTTCCCCTGCACAGCCAGGAGCAGTCAAGGGCTTGGCTGAGGAGACCGGCAGGAATTCCGACTCGCTCCCCCTTTGCCGGGAACCGCTTAAGACTTCCCTGGGCTCCATGACAATCCTACAGTCTCCAAGAGTTCTCAGGAGGGGGATGGGGAAAAGGGAAAAGGGAAAGGTGAGAAGAAAGGGCAGCCAAAATTCCAAGGAGAAAGTGGTCCAGCTGCTGGGTTCAGAGTCCCAGGGATGGAGACACGGTGAGGTTGTTCAGAAGGGATCAGATCTGCAACTGAGAAGCAGAGAGATAATTAGCCATGGCAGGAAGGAAAATGACCTCAAAGGTAACTCAAACTAAGTTCCAGAAGCCCCATCCCACCTCACTTATCTATGGCATCAGAAAAAAATGATTGGAAAGAAATCAAACCAGAAAGTGCACATCCCCAAATTATATTATACTGGAGCAGAGCGGGAAACACACGCACACACACAGCCTTCCATTGAATTGTTATTAATTTTTATGGTTGTGGGCCCAAGGATAAAGATAAGAGAGGTGAGTCCTCCAGTCCAGTAACAAGCTAGATGCTTCTTATACTAAAGCCACAGCTGGCTGAGTCACCATCAAAGCCAACCATGATGAAAGGAGGTCTAAGTGCTGATGCTCAGGTCTGTGGAAACTGCATCTGGCTGGCTTCTTGCACAACTTCCCTCTCACATGTGAAGAACAGTCTGCAAAGCTGAACACAACCCTGGGCTGCCTGGGCCAATCTCTCCATCCCCTCAGAAGAAGAACTTCTGGACCATTCTTCCTTTATTATCTTTCACTATGAATTATTTTAATCATGCACAAGTCTTGTCTTTATTTCTTAAAATAAACAAATGCAAAGCTTAGGTGAAGGCTTGTAAAAGGAAAACAAAAAGAGTTCAGTGAGAAATTACTTCTAATGCTGTGATTAATGCAAAACAAATGCTAAAAATGTTTCCAACACAAAAGTTATTTAATCATTATCAATCATTTAGATAAAAATAGTCACCGAGACAGTTTTAATTCCCTTCCTAGACCTTAAATAAAGTGCCGTATGTCTACATGACAACAAAAAAGAGAGGGGAGAAGAGGGAGCATTTCACAGGCCTCTGGAAGTGCCAGGAATCCCCCCAGGATTTTTTATTCTGCCTTCCTCCTCACCAAACCATCATAGGATCAGCTAAACTATCCTTCACCCTTATTCACTCCATGTCCCATTATTCCCAATTTCATACTCATCATTGTTAAAGCTCAAAAGAAAGCCCAAATGCTCATTCTCAAGAGAAAAATCTCAAGCCCTGGGGCCACCCTCAACTTCAAGACATCATCTCCTTCTACCCCTGGCTGTAGGTAAGATTACATCCAAGCCTTCACAAATGGCTGAACAGTCAGCAGAAGGCATTACAGCATACCTTAGGCTGCTACCTTTGAACCCATCAATTTAAGGAACTGACCAGCAAATGTGCCCACCAGAAAATGCCAAAAATGCCTGCAAACATACATTCAGAACAGCCAAGAACTGGAAACCGAGCGGGTACTTCCTCCCACTGGAATCAGTACATTTTCAGCTGACGCCCTGTGAGGAAGACAGCCAGCAAGGCAGCAGGGCTTCAACATGGACCCTGCTCCCCAGAGAAGCCCAGGAACATACTCAGCTCCTGGAAACTGCGCAGCCCCACAGAAAGACACATTTACAACTGCTTCCACTTAGGGGAAAACCCAATGAATGCAGCACTTCTGCAAGAGAAGTGGCTGCCCGGTGAGAGCATGAGGCTCCTCCCCAAAGTAGTCAAGCAAACACTGGACTGCCACCTGTGCCCCATGCTACAAAAGGGACCAAGTCCCCACTTAGGAGCAGAGGAGGGTAGTTAGACCAGATGACACTATGTTTCCTTTACTTGTGAGATTCTTGTCTCATCTAGACTGATCTGCCTATCTGCCCAAAACCTTACATAGGTTTTAAAAAGTCATATTCAAGTCAACATTCATTGAGGCCTCTCTTACTAGTGTCAGGTAACACACTGCTGTTGGAGGCATCAAGATGCCTGAGAACCTGTCCCTATTTACCTCTATTGAGCAAAAAACCATACAAATTGGTAGCCATGTTTCTTATGGCAACAGTGTTCAGTGGTTTACTCCCTCTGGCAGGAATCTCCAGTGTTACATTTTAATACCCTGGTACCTACCTGTAAAGCGTCCTTTGGTCAGAGCAAAAGCTGAGGCATATTCTCCATAAAATTTCCTAAACTAAATCTACTTGGACCTTTAAACCAGAGTAGGTCAATAGCTACTGCAGGTTCTGTGATAAGAGAAAAGAAAGTAAAATCTAAACTTTAGAGGAATAGATAGGAGTACGAAGTGGATAAATTATCTATATTGAGAAAGTATCTTCCCTTTTAAAAATGACTCACTTCAGAGTTTCTTATATTTAGTAGTATAAATCATTAACTAATTAATATAGAAGACAAAGTTCCAAAACTTGAAACTCAAATAGTAAGAGATCCACAAAAAATGAATATTCAAGGGCTTCCCTGGTGGCGCAGTGGTTGAGAGTTCGCCTGCCGATGCAGGGGACGTGGGTTCGTGCCCCGGTCCGGGAGGATCCCACGTGCCGCGCAGCAGCTGGGCCCGTGAGCCACAGCCACTGGGCCTGCGTGTCCAGAGCCTGTACTCCGCAACGGGAGAGGCCACGGCAGCGAGGGGCCTGCATACCGCAAAAAAAAAAAAAAAAAAAAGAATATTCAACAATTTTTTTTTCAGTTCTCCTCCAGTCAAGATCCTAAGATACACAATTTAAATACAATCTCTTTCCTCAAGGAGGTTACACTCTTGAAGAACGATTTGAAAAACAAAACAGATTTTTATATAAGGGATAGAAACAAAGGGAAGAGAAAGGGTTTTCCACTTGGGCAAGGTGTAGACTGATAGATAGGAAACTACACAGGAAGTCCTCAAGAGAGCATAGGATATGGCTCTGACCTTGAGGGGCTTCAATAAGTGGAGTGGGAAGGAAGACATGGCAAACAGAAGGAACAGCATGAGGCAAGGCCTGGGCAGGAGCACACAGGGTTATGTTCAGGAAAGAGAAAGCTGAGGTTTGGCTAGGAGGTGTGGTACAATGTGGTGACTGGTAAGAGGTATAGCTGGAGATAAAAGGTTACAGCCAGATCATGGACATCACTGAATGGCACGCTAATGAGCTGGATTTTATCTTAAAGGTAATGGGAAGCCATTTAAGTAGGGGATGTCAGTAGGGAAGGGGTATTATTAAAGTTATGCTTTAGAAAGATAATTCCGGCATGTGGTGTGAGCGCTGAATTAAGGGAACCTGATATTAGAGGCAGGGGGACCGTAAGAGGCTCGGCTGAAATTCAATTCTTGTTGCATGAGGGCCAAACCAGGGCAGCGCAAGTATAAAAACTAGAGATGAAACAGTAATGCAATTTCAAATAATCCCATCCAGGAGCACATCAATTCCAGACTTTCCCTACTGGTTTACCTTAAGAATTCAGTCTTAGGGCTCATTAGCCAACAAGCTGCATTCCCTATCAAGTCACACCAGTCTCCCCAGTGGCATTACACACACACAGAGTTCTTTCTGCCTTGATATTTTTGTAGAATATTTTCTTATACCCTCTTCCAACCATGCAGGTGATGCCTGCCATACAACTGGTATTCTCCAAATGTTTGTTGCATGAAGGAATGAATGAGCAAATGAACAAACAGACCCCAAGCCTTCCCACATTTCAAGGTCATGCCCAAGTCTTCACTTCTCCATGGCAACATACTGCAAACTCTGGACCACAGCACTCACTCCTTGGCCTGACTTAACACTGCTCACAGCTGCAGAGCTTGCAACTAAATACTAGTCATACACTGTCTTCTCATTGTTTCAGTACACAACTCTTATTTTCCTTACTCTATTGCAATTCAGGCTCAAGCTGAGACCAACTGTAGCTGTACAACACTTACGTTTGCTTCAGCACCCAGTGCAGGATGGGCACATGGAGGACTTCATGGAGTTCTTTCTGAATGAAAATGAATTAGCCCCTGACAGCTCATCAAAGTCCTGTGGTTCAAACTACTCCAACTGTAGCTCCACCCAGGCAGGCAGCCCCTGCACAGTTCACTGTCTATGCCCCTCATGACCACATGCAAGAGAGACACTTTCAAAAGTAAAGAGCAAAGAAACATAACCCGTTTGTTTACTTCACAAGCACACAAGGTTGTTGTTCTCCTTTTGCCTTCTCCCAGCACGTACCTACCACCCCAAATTCACAGTTCCATTTTTTGGTGCATCAGAGAGACCACTGTGAGTCCTCTCGTGGCACTACTGCCAACGTGTCCTGTGAGTACACGCACACGTTCACTCAACGCACTCACAGAGGAGGGTGAAAACAAGAGCAAGGTGAAAACGGTTTGCCTTGTCACATTCCAGCAGCCAGCAATGACTCCAGAGGGGGCAGCGCACAATGGACACTCTGTACTGGCTCAGGCTTTCAGGCCAACAAAAGTTAACCCCTCTGTGGCTGTTTGCAGGACTTGAAATGAGAGGAGCAGCATAGGAACAATAACGCTTGCTTAGGAAATGACCACTCAGCAGGTTCCAGGAGAATAGAGTGGAGAGGAGAGGGGCTGTGATGTGCTTGGGAAAGAACACTGAGAGAGCAGTCCAAAGACTAGGCCTGCCTTTCACCGACCGTGAGATGCTAGACAAGTCACTCTGAGTCCCTTACTCCATACTTATCCCAGCAATGAACTGAGCAGGGCCAAGGTCTGTTCCATACTCAAGACTGTGTGATTATACACTGCACAGCCATAGACCAAAGTGGGTAGTGTGAGCCTACAGAATTATTTGTCTGAGGGCCCAGGGGAATCCTGCTTGGCTCCATGTGCTTCATGACCCAAATAAGTCCCAGGGAGTAAGTACATCCTCTCTCCTCCATGATCTACAAAATGGAAGTATTTTTCCTAGTCTAGAACACATTCACTACCTGCAGCCTTGAGGGGACTCTTACTAATCCTGGAACTTGGTGGAAATGCAAATTCTCAGGCCCCACCTATGGTGGGGCCCAGCACTCTGGCTGGTACCAAGGCCTCCAGGCAGTTCTGATGGGCTTAGGCTTTGCCTATGTGCTTACCCTTACCAACTGACTTGACCAAAGAGCACTACTGCTCTATGTTTAAAGGGAATTCTCCCTTACAGTTTTACTTTTAGTCTCTTAAGAACAGACATCAGTGGCATTTTATTCATCTAAGCAATCCCAATGCCTAGCACAGTAGCCAGTGCATAATGGGCACTCAAGAAATGTTGGTTGACTGAATTAATAAATAAACAAACTAGCTTGGGCTGGGCTTCCCAGCATCATCCACCTCTCCCATCTGCTTTGCTTCCAGGGCACATTCAGGCCATCATCACCCTGACCACTGCTTTCCAAAGTGTCAACATGGTGGAACTGATACAGCTCTTGGCATATATAACAGGAGTCAAAAGATGTGGATTCTGGACCTAGTTCTGCCACTTAGGAGCCCTCATAAGCCCTCTTTCAGCCTTGGTGTCTCATCAATGAAATGAGAAAAAATGTCTTCCTGGTCTTCCTCATTAGGTTATAGTTTTTATCTCTTTTTTTTTTTTTCTAATGGAACTATATGCTTCTTGTAAATTTTTTTTTAATAGCAAATGCACCTCATAAGGTCTTAAAGGCAAACAATGACAAATATAGGAAGAGTTTGCTGCCTCATTCCTGACCTTTCCCAAACTCCCCCCCAAACTCCTCATCCTCAGTCCTACCTCAGCTCCTTACTCTGCAGACCCCATAGGGCTGGACACTTCTTTCATCTTTACATGTAGAAGACACTGAGCTGCCTATACAATCCTCAGGTCAGAACCTTTTCCCTTAAAACTCTGTAGAATGTCTTCTAGCATTTGCAGTAACAGAAGAGAAAATGGAAGCCAGCCTGGTTTTGTTTCCTTTGTCGGTAACTTGTTTCATGCTTTTCTAATTGCAGATTTTTTTTTCACTGTAATAGAATTTTATTAATGACAAAATGAGTAGTGTGGATGTCACTTCTTTTATTTTTCCTGGAATATAGTGTGTCTTTTGGATCTGTAGTGCAGGTTATTTCTAGTTCAGAACCGTTCCCTTCAATTATTCCTTTAGTTATTTCTTCTATTCAGTGGTTCTGGCTTCTAATTTTTTCCTGTAACCTCAGTTTAGAATTCTCATCTCTGTTCTCCATTTCCCTCATTCTCTCTCTCACTGTTTTTTGCATTGTGGGAGAGCATTCCTTAATCTAAGGTCCATAACACCAATTTAATTCTGTCTTCCATCCTCCCTTTGCCTTTATTGACTTCACTGTGGATGTTTGATTTTGCAATTGCACATTTTGTATCCCTGGAATCTAACCTTATTCATCCTTCTTTCTGTTAATTCTGATGCTTTTTCATCTCAGCATTCTCTCTCCTTGTTACTTTATGTTCCTTTTCCACCGGGGGTCATGCCTCTTCCTGTCGCAGATGTCTGGCAGCTATCTAAAATTCTTATTTTGCTATTGTAGTAAATAATATCACAATACTGTTCTCTTTTCCTTGTTCTGAGTGTTTCTCGCCTAAGGGCTTGTGTTTGATTAGTTCTCTTCACTCACGCTCTGAGGAAAAAGCCATGCAGGGCAGTCTTGTCTACAGAGAAAGCACTAGACTGCTACCTTCCATCCATCCATCCATCCTGAAGTCAGTCAAGTCCTTCTCTCAGAGCTATCGCTATTATCAGTGATCTGGTCACCTCAGTTCCTAGTGAATAGTAACAGTGGTATGTTGGGGCTCGTGAGAGCCCACCCATGTGAGTCTCATCCCAGGTCCACTTTCTGTGGTGCCAACTTGATGGCTTGAAAATTGGCTATGGTAGGAGTGTTTACACCACAAGAATCAGCAAACTTAAATCAGGGCTTAGAAAAAATCAAGAGAACAGGGTGTTAAGCATTTACACAACCGATAGCAGACATCTACCTACTACTCTTTTGTGTGAGTCAGATTCTTTGCAACTCTGAGCAGCTGAAATCCACAATGTGCACTGTCACATAGGCTCTTTATGTCTACCTCAGAACTTTCCTTGAGGAAACATCTCTGCACAGAAGTCAACGACTCCTCCCAAACCTCCCTCCTCCAGTCTTGCCCATTTGTTCTCTGAAAGCTGTAGACTTTGAGAATATGTATAAAGATGTTAGGGAGAAGACAGTCTTTAGTTGTTTTATCAAAGTTGTCTGTGCAGTAGATCTGATGACTGCCTGTTTTTCTTACTGACAGAAATTTGAGTTTCTGATCTTAGGGGGACAAACTGTGTAAAAGGATGGAGTGTAAGCCTACCTGACAACAGATAGCAAAGCAGCTGCATCTTCAACTTAGGCTCATTGGCTACGGTTATAAGAAATCCCTTCTCAGATTCTGGCAAGAGACTGACCATCTGTCTGATTTTGGCTTTGGGGTGGTTGAGCGTTCACCTCCCTATATGTCTTCTGAGGTATTTAGGTGGGGAGTCAGAAGTGGCCTTTTCATCTTGGGGGACTTTATATGTGTCTGGGATCCTCTTCTGCTCCCTCAAGTTAACACCTCTTCATTACTCAGGCCCAGGTCAAAGGGTACTTCCTGAGCTTCACAAACCACATCAGGACTCCCTGTTTTGTGCCATTAGAGCATAGAGCTTTTCTTTCCTAGCACTTACTATATTTTATAATTAATACTTGTGCCACTCTTGGTTTCAACTCTGCCTGCCCCACTAAATGGGAAGCCCTTGAGGGTACATGCTGTGTTTGTTTAGCTAACCATGGAACCCCCAGGGCCCGGCAGAGCTCCTGATCCATGGATCCAAATTATTCACTGTGTGAATGCTGAATGAGAGGCTGTGTCAAAGACCTGCCAGGTGCCATTTGACTCAGATGCCCATGACTCTGAATGTTGTGTCTCTAAAGTCCACATGCTGCAGAAGCATACAGAGTAAAAGCTCCATAAACACGGATAAAGTGATCAAGCAACCCAACCCTTACCAGCTCTCAATCAGCGAGGGCAAAGGCAGCTCTGCCATAGCTCTCTGACCCTGCAAACACACCAGTGGTCTCCAGCAGAGAATGAAGAGCAGACTCAGTGGCTTTTTTATATTACATACCTGTGTGGTACATTCCTGATCACAGTTCACCTCCTCCAAGCAGCGTTCTCTGAGTCCTACACCCACCACATTCCCCAGCAGCATCTCTTGAGTGGCAGCTGCCCCAAATCCCACTGATTTGCTTAACTTCATATAATTCCCTAATTCTTCTGGCTGGCTCATCCTTTCTTCTTTCTCTACCTGGTTACCTCTAAGTCATCCTTCAAGAATTGGGTCAAGTTGCACTTCCTTCATGAAGACTGGCTGGGCCTTCCTTTTCTCCTCCTTTCCCCTTGTGTGTACACATGTATACACACACTTATACACACTCCTCACACTCACAGGCGGTCTTGCTCTCACTTCCCTGGGCATTCTGCTATCAAAGCATTTGGCAAACTGTATTGCAGTGTTAACAGCTGGGTTTTAAGTGGGTCTCTGCCACAGTTCTGAAGACAGTGGACATAGTAAGTGTCCAACAGCAAGTGTCCAAGCCACGTTTCCCCTTGAAAGGAGGAACGGAAGTAGCACTGATTTAATGTCGCAGGTTTAGATTACTTAACCTCTTTTTTCCGTTTAGTAGTAGTGTTCTTGGAAATTACATTTAAACCGTTCAAGTTTCATTTGGAAATTGGGTAATAATCCTACCTCAAGGGCTGTTTTGAGAAGTAACTGAAGATTAAATAAGATATTTATGAAAGATCATGTTGGGATCACCTTAGTGGGCATTCAAAACTTTTGGTAAATTTCATTTACTCCTGTAGTCTGTGTCACCCACACTGGCTTTTGGCTAAATGTTGCCTTTTCTTTGCAGATCCCAAGTAAAGCCCGAGAGTTGGGCATTGGAGACCAACCTCCTCCACCTCCCTTTACAACGGGAAGCACAAACAAGTAGTTTAATTTGTACCTACTAACGTGAGTGTTTTGATGTTGTTTGACTATCGCTTTCTTCTTCTACCCAGTTTGTCTTGTGGAGGAAATAAGACTTAGTTCAGCCATGAATTCCAGACTCAATTCCCTGCTCTGCCATTCGGAGCTGGGTGAACTTAGGCAAGTTCTTTTTTCTCCCTGGGTCTCCCCATCCTCATTTGTAGAACACGGGAGGTGATGAGGTGAACTCTGTGGCCCTCCAGCTCTGACCTTCTCAGGTGCTGAGCCCTCTCTCCTCAACTTGATGACCAGAAGCCCTTCAAAGACAGAGCTGGTACCTTACACCTCTGCATAGGTTTTACTGGTTCTGCAGGTCTGCTTGGCTGAACCTAACATAAAACTAAGAATCAGTCCCTGTGCTCAGGGATCTCCATGACAGGGAGAGAAGCAGAATCAAATTCCTGAGGCCTGAGGGCGAGAGCACACTGTTAACCAACAGTTCCAATTCTAGCAGCAAAAACAGTGCCTCCTCTGGGAACCAATAACACAACACAACAGCACGAGCCCTGGGTCTTCGACCCCAGGGAGAGGTCTCCACAGCACTGGCTAGGCCAATCCTCAAATTTACAGGTGGAGCTCTGGTTTTGGCATATTACCTGTTGCCTGCATTTTTCCACTCAGTCAAGAAAAGCACACACTTGTACTGCAAGAGGGGGTTAAATACAACAAATGGCCTCTACAGCCATTATCAATTTAATCCAAACAACAGCCCTGTGATGCAGAAGACCCATCCTCATTTTAAAGATGTGGAAATGTAAATGTCCAGGAAGGCAAATAATTTGTTCAAGGGCACACGCTACCTGTGCCAGAGCCACAGTCAAATTCAGGCTTATATGATATTCCAAAGTCTGTGCTTTGACTTTTAGATCCTGATGTCTCTAAAACACAAAGTGATGCCAGCTTTTGGCCAAGCGCTCCTATAGCTGCTTCTATAGATAGGAGCTCTAAAACCAGTTTGCCATCTGACTTGCCACATCACCTAAACTCTCTGGGCATCAGTTTTCTCATCGGCCTCCTGATCTCTTCACAGACTCTTCCAAGGAAAAAAGTACATAATATATGCAGAGTAGCACCTAAATAGGTTAAATATGTAGGGTTGGCCTGTAAGAAATAACTGTGATCATAATACTTCTTGTCCAAGTATATTAAAGAAGATCCACATGGTAAAGAAAATGATCCTAACTTTGAAGAGGGAAATAGTATACAATAAGTGCTTTAAGTTTATTCTTTGATTTAACCCTGAGATGTACCCATTTTACAGATAAGAAAACTGAAATTAAGGTATTTGTTGAAATCACAGAGGTAGTTCTGTCTGACTCCAACTGTCATTTGCTTTCCATTGAACCATAATGCCACCAGTCTTTAAATATCCAGCATTAGTAGTCACTTAAACTCTGATCCTCCACCGTACCACGTGTAAACTGGGATGAAAATGGTAGACTTATCTGAGGGCAATGCAGCTAAACTGAATAATCAAACAGATAATAAATTCCCTAGTCATTCTTTCAAGGCCCTTTAATTTTTACCCCACTACCTGTTCAGTCTTAATTCAAATTCCTTGACTTCTCAACTGTCCGATTCAGCAACCGCTTTGCTTATTGTCATCTGAATGTAAAGTGTAATCTGACACTTTCATGTTTGTGCTTCTGCCACAAAGGAGATGCTAGGCATACCAGAGAGTAAACAAATACTGGCTCCATTTCCTGTCCTTTGTGATATTTCTCCTTCAGCTTTCGTGCATGGTCATTTAAATATTGCATTGTTACTTGAAACTTCAATCTCCAATTATGCTTTAAACTCCTGGAAATGAGTACCTGTATCACAGAGCTTTGTTTCCCAGAGTGGCTGATCCCCATTCTGAATGTTTATATGTAGTTTTATTTTTGTCCTAAAGGTGCCTCTTTTGGACTCCAGACGGAAGAGTTGGTGGCTGACAGGACTAGTAGTGGGAAGGACAGTCAGATGTCAGGATTCTCTCCTGTATGGCATGCGTGGAAGTGTTCCTCACACCTACCCTCCTCACATTCTGAAAACTCCAGTCATGGCTCCCATCTCAGCTCAGGGGAGATGTAGCCTTGGCCTATTCCTCACGGGACCCCATCCTGTCTGTTTTGCTGACTGACACTCCCCAGAGCCCTACATGACTGTCCTCTGTCGCTGCTCCTCCATTGGTTTTCATGAGTTCTCATGGAGTCTTCCATCAGATTGAGAACAGAGACAACCTCCTCTCTATCTCTTGAGGTCCCCACAGCACCATCAGAGTCTATCATACTCATGTTTAAATGTGAATGAGCAAACCAAGTTTGCTGAATCAGAAGGTTGAAAAGTTGAGGAGTTTGAATGAAAACTCTGGACAGCTAAGACTGGGCCCAACTTAACCCTGAATTTTGTCCTTCGCACTGCTGTCAGGAAACCTCAGACCAGCAAGATGCCTGCTATGGGTGACCTGTGCCTCAATATCAGCCAGCTGGACCTTCCACATCAAGGCCTCCCTGCTCCTACCAGATGCAATACATGTTCATGATTAGCATTCGTTTCCTTGTGGCAATTCCAAATTCACATTCAAACTCTGTCCCATCTCTGCTACTGTACCCACCAAGAATGTCCCCTTGTTTCAGTTCCACCATCAACCCCAAAACCACCTCCTCCTTGAAGCCTTCTCTGACTGCACTTTATGCCTGATCAACCAAATAGCATAATTCCACGTAGATCATGCTCCCACTTTGGCTTCAGACGGATGCTTTCCTTTTGAGCTAAGCCTGTCTCTCCAGATATACTGTCCATTCTCCAAGGGCAAAAGCCATGTCTCATACCAGACCTTTCTCACCCAACAGTGCCAAGAACAATGGAACAAACTGCAATGCTGAGACCTTAATAAACATATGTGGATCCAAAAACCAACTGTAATCAAGCTCTGGAGTACAAAATAATGAACAGAGAGAAGGCCCACAGGGCTTTCACATCAAATCATCCTTTTTAGTCACCATTATGAATCAATACTTTAAAAAAAAAAATCAAAGCTCTCATTGCTCAAATAACAATAGGTCACAGACATACCACCCAACAACTGCAAGGGACTTGCCACCCAGATTTCATTATTTTGCTACAAGCACAACAACTGTGCCCCAATTGCCTCTAATGAGAGTTCTCAGGCCACTGCATTGAATTCATCAAATTCAGCATCTCCAGCAACTACATCTTTCCAGGCCCAAGTTCAAACCCCAAGCAGTTTCTTTCCACTGACAGAACTCTCAATCTTTGGCAGATAAAAGGAATAAAGAAGAAATTGCTTTTTACGGAGTTAGGCTAATTGAGTTCCTTGCCTTTTTTTGTTTTTCTATTCCAAGTCCTAGAGTAAAACTAATTGCAGCATCTCAGTAGCTTGTAGAGCCTTGCTCTTCCTAAATACTCAAGCAGTGTGCTCCTAGGTGACTCAGAATGCCCTCTGAACTCAGGTCAAAACCCAGCTTTCCTGATTCCACCCCAACCCTAATCTCAGAGGCCTCTGGCTTTGGACAAACTGCGGGTCACTCGCTTTCATCTCAAAATGCATACAAACCAACTCACTAATTGTTATTGAACACAGGCCATGAAAGGGCAGACTCTGCTGTGGGGACTGAGCAGACATCCCGGGAGCAGAGGCACAGCCCTAGCCTTCATGCCCAACAGAATCTACACAAGAAAACAATGCCTAGCCACCGAGGTCCATGAGGTCCGAAAGTAACCATGGCAGAGATTCCAAATGCCTACTGGGCACAGGAAGCAGTAGCAAAGCCCAGATAGGGAATATAGTCTAGATATTCCAGAAGCCGTCTTTGTCTGCTTCATTCCCGTTGTCTCAACTCAGTCATTTCACCAAAGGGGGCCAGTTTTCAAAAGATGTAGAGGATCAATCCTTTTCTTCCTTCCACATTATTCACTACAGTACTTCTTCACACTTAGCTCACCATCCCCTCCTCTCCTTTCCGTGTCCCCAAGTCTGGCTCTTTGGTGCTCACTAGGGAGTTTCTCCTGGTCCCAGTTCCCCTTCTGAAGGTAACTCTCATCCACAGCAAACACTTAGCAAAGTTCACTGATCCTCAGTGGGGGTGGTGTGAACAGTTGTTGGGGTGCCAGGAGTTCTGAGCTTTAAGAAACCTTTAAAATTCCCAGGACACTTCTACCTATAGAGTCACAGAATTTCAGAAGGGGCCCTCCCTCCACATCAATCCAAACTCTTTCTCTTTACCATGGCTCAAGCTAAGGAGCAGAAAGGCAGTGCAGCTTGTCCTGTACCACGTGCTGACGGGGAGCCAGCCCAGCCTGCATCCTGCCTCTCAGAAGCCTGTCCCTGGAACTTTCCCCTCTGAGTGCATTTCTCTGCTCAGCCTTCTTTTCCACTGCAGCCAGGCGCACTCAGTCACCGAGGAGTGGGAAGCACTTGGACTTAAGTAACAAAGAAGATTGCATGGTTAAGTGCCAAAATGAGTGTGGTGGACAAAAAAATGCAATTGGAATTTTCAGAGAAAGTCAAGAGCTATGTGTGCGAGAGGGGCGAGGAGGCTCTAGTAGGTACTTAATAAATATTTTGATGATTGAATGAATGAGTGAATCAGTGACTGATAGGATGTAACATGCAGTAAAACATTAACTCTTAGGCTTTGAGGGAGAAACTGAGAGTGGGCGATTGCCCCTGAAAGATAGCCAAAAGTATAAAAAGCCGTTGACTTAAGTACTTATTATTCACTTTGTCTAAGAGGTCCTCGTTGTGTTGCTTCACCGTGCAGAGCTTTAGTGTATCTTAAACAACATTCACTTTTAATATTCTATCTCTGCATAAATTCTGTGATTCATTCATGCAACAGAAATCATTCATAAGTAGGGCTTTGTGGGGCAAACTTGGCCCCATCCTTCAAGGACTCACAGCCTGGAGAGGTGAGTGACAACGAAGAACAAAGCAGCACGTGCCAGATGCCCGGCAAGTACTTTAGTCCTGAAGGGCTCTGGAGAAGGCAGTGAAGAGCTAAGAGCTGGTCAGGTGTCCGAAGAGGTAGACACTTTGGCTAAAAGGGACCAATAGGGACACCTTCCAGAGAGGAGTCGTTGATACAGAAGGAGCAGAGGTGTGGAGGTGGACAAGTGTACATAGTGCCCAGGGTCAGCAAGGAAATCAGTCTGATGGGAGCAGAGGCCTCTGCGTGCTGCATAAAATGGGGTTCACCCAAGAGTGCTGCAAGGTGCCTGGTACAGGCTGCTGGACAGGGCGAGCCAGGAATTGTGGGAAAGAGAAAGAGGAGCAATACAGAAGAGTCAGACAGCAAATGGACAGTGAAGAACTTCCCTGATTCGAGAGAACTTGCTGGGTTTGTCAGGACAGATGCAATCTTGCTCTCAGTTCTGTTCTTTAGAGAGGGTACAAACTCTGTCTTGAATATCATTTCTCAGCCACTGTGGCTCCCTGATGAAAACTCTCCCCCTCGCACTCGCCACCCATTACCTCTCCTCTCTGTGTGTCTCCATGTCTTTTTCTTTCTCCTTCTCATTCTTAACTCAAAGAGCATTTCCTGAGCACCAATACATCCTTGAGTCAAAACTGCATACTATCTGAGACTCTGAGTCTCAGGTGTGTATGCAAAGTAGGCATCCAACAATTCAACTGATTTAAAAATACATATACTGTACACACTTTTTTCCCCTTTGGTCAACTCAGGAGCACAAAACAACTATTCCCTGACTGTCTTAGAACAAAAGGGGCCTCTACAGGCATTTCTGGTCAAGCCAAGAGGTTATTAACCTCCAAGCGATGGTGACAATAATCCCAGACATCAGTTTCCAGGAGGCAGTGTGGAAATCCTCTCGGAGTTCAATTACTGAAATTAGCTGGTATTATTTAATCTGCAGAACCCCTATGTAGTAGGCAGGGTAAGCATATTTTATCCCTATTTTACTGATTAGTTTACTGAGGCTCAAAGAGGTTAAATAACTTTCCAGGGACATTTAGCTGGGAAATAGTAGGGACAGGATCCAAAGCAGATCTTGTCACTTCAGGTGTGATGCTCTTCACACTTTAACAGAGCCATCTGGTCCCATGTGGGCCACCAACTTGTGTCATTTCAGCAAGTCAGCACATCAATGGCCTCATCTTCTGAAAGGGGATAAAATGCTTAGTAAGCCTCCCTCCTTAGAAAATCAAGGGGGCAGATGTGGTATAAAGATGTTTTTGAAAAGAAAAAAGTGCCATGCATATAAAAAGGAGTATGTTTTGATAGGAAAAGATAAGTTGGGTCAAAGAAACATTTTTCCAAGCTGGCAAAGTTCTGAAACTCTTATCTGCTTTCCATTCATCCCCTCTCCCTTCCCAGCACTTGGAAAGGTAGAAGCCTCTGCCTGCCTGGGGGTTAGCTCAGCTGGCTTTGCCTGTAATTATTTCTCATGGATCTGCAGATCACAATCCATCATTAGCTCCTGGGGAGGGGTAGCTGCTTCCTCCCAAGAGATCCTGTGGACTTCAGGGCTGCTCACATTCTCCATTTGACCCTGGCATTATTTGCTCTGAACTGGATAGGAAGTCAACTGCAGGTTTCCACACCAAAGGCCATTAAAAAAATAATGTTTCCTCAACCTTAGATGGTACTCTCTAAGGGGGTAAAAAACCAACTCTGAAAGGGAAGCTGTTCTGACCCGACTCTGAAAATTCCAGATGTGAAATGTAAGGGCCACTAAGTTGGACTCAGTTATCTAAGGTCACCAGTTTCCCCCAAAACTTCATATTGCCCCAATCTGGTATGTCTAAGGAGGCATGAGAATCTAGTAGTAGGCTAAGTGAAAATGGAAATAAATACTTAAAGCCAAACAAGAATGTAAGTTGGCATCTTTCCCCTGCATTTATGAAGTAGTACACTCTGCGGGCAACTTGGTGTTTACTTTTCTGCACTTAACAAGCCTTTGGCTGCCCAAAGTGTCTGCAACTTCATGGAGAGTTTGTGAAACACCAGGGTTTCCTTTAGAAACAACCCTAAATGAAGCTCACACCTATGGCAATAGGTCTGATGGCTGTACTCCTTATTCAATCCTGACCCAAAACATTTTGGGAAGCTCGCCAGGTTTCACAATATACCATAGGATAGCAATGGAATTGGACTGTTTTGCTCACTTCTTCACAGGAACCCAAGGACCAAGCATAGTGATGTGTGGCCAGGACTCTATGAGCCTCCTTTCCTCAGGGCAGTGCTGCCACCCCTCCAGGACAAGGGCAGCCTCTTGTCTCCACCTCCACCCCCAAATAGACCTCTCCCACACAGTGGGTCTCTAAGCAAACTCGGTAACATCTCATTTTTTAAGGCACTGCAACTTCTTACAATGTTAATGTGTTAATAATAATTTACCCCATTCTTCTGGCAGGAGCAAAACTGAAGCAACTTGAAATGCCATCAGCAAAAAATTATTTATTTCCCATTCCTGAGCAGTGAAGAAAACAAGGTTTTGTTTGGCCAGGTCCACTCTTGATAGCTATCTGGTTTCAATTAAAACTTCAAGTCTCCAAGGGAAAAACTGGCATTCTGGGCCGCTGAGGCCCAGCCAAGTTTCAGTGTCTCTACAAGATTTCAGAAAGGAAGTTCCATCCAGCCAGCCACCTCTCATCTTCCTCCTTTTGCATATCATATAGAAGCTTCAGAGCAGAGACTAAAGTACAACTAAAAATAATGACCAGGTTGAAAGAACTCTGCCCTCCTAGAGATACATTTTTTGTGCCAGAGAAGTATTGATTCCGCTCCTAATGGAATTGAAAGTCAAGATAACAGCAGAAATGGAATCAAGAATCCAGGGGAAAGTGCCTACCTATTTATTTCTTCCTCAGCAAACTCCTGCCTCTCCCGACTGACCATTTTCAACTAAACTTTCTACAGAGATTCCAAGCACTGTTCTCTCTTTGCCCTCAGCCCTCATTTAGGTCAGGTGATTTACAAACTAGCTTGCCATGAATAATAAATGCACTCACAGGACCAGAAGCCCTCGTGGCACCACCAAAGGGGCTCCTTGGTTCACTCAGGTACACCCCTAGGACTCCCCTGTGTGAACTCCAGAAATGGGCCTGCCAGCAGTGCCTTCCTATGGGATGTTCTGATGTTAACATACGAAAGATTGGATTACACTCCTTCACTTGCCTACCCCATTCGTGAACATATAAGGCAGTTGATATTTTCTCCCAGGCTCTGAGTGGCTGAGTGGCCCCCTTCGGAACCACATCACTGCCTCTCAGCCACTCCTCCTTATGTTCACTACAAGCCATCCCATCCCCCACCTCCAATTTGTTTATTCCAGTGACACATCTATTTTCCCTGCTAAGGTCTGTTTCCCTCCTCTGGCTCCCAATAGCATTCACTCACCACCTCCTCCCCCCAGCCCCGCTCAGGTTACTATAGTGGCTAGCAGCTCCCAGAGCCCAGCTCTAACACCAATTCAACTTCCAAAGACTAAGACTTTTATTTCCTTAATGGGGGAGGGGAGATGGTGCGCAAAACAGCACTTTCTGAGTACCTGGTCTCCTATCTTCTCAGGCTACATATACCCTGGAGTTTGCAAATACTCTGTGTTTAACCATACTCTTCTGATCTGTCCTGAAGCCCTTCTTTGGTAGCAGGCAAAGCAATTAAGTACAGAGGAAAATACTGCATCTTCAGCTTAACTGAAACCTGGGACTTCCAAGTCAGGGCAAAAGATATCACTCCTCCCTCCACTAGTCTTGGGATGGCAGAAACCACAGAAAGCAGGAGAAAGGGGAGGGAGTGACCTGGGATTGTAAACTGGCTACATTTTAAAGTGCTACAAACTTTCTGCTCCCTCACAGGCCCCTGGACAGCTGGCTCCGCCTCCCTATCCCAGCCAGACAGCATCCAACTGGGGTGTGTGAGGATAACTCTCCCAGACCATCCTGGTCTGGCCCCAGTGTTGCAGATGTGGACTGCATAGAACACCCTTCCTCTCCTCTCCGCGTCCTTCTTTCCCAAACGACTCCTGCCCCTCCAAAACACACGAGTGTGTGTGTGCACACATACACACACGTTTTGAGGATAAGGATGGATTAGGAAGGGCACATCTGATTTACCTGTGTAAACTACAGGAGGGTAAAAGATGGGGCAGGACTGCCAGATAGTTTTGGCAATAGCGACTTTATGAAGTTAGTTTTTGCATAAAACTACAGGAAAAGAAGAAAAACAGGATGAAGAGTAAAGGAATGAAAAGGAAGAGAATAACATAATGTAAGAGGAAAATAAGTAATATTAGTATCTCCATAAATACCACAGACTCCAACTAACTTTAGGAAAAAAGATGTGGATAGTGATGAAGGGGACGGGGAAGCTTGGAAGGAAAAGTAGCTGTGGTAGAATTCCAAAATAAACTGCCCTTTCGGAGGAGAGCTTCTGCAGGGATACAGTGGAAACACAAATTGGCCTTTTAGCATTATATGTCAACCATGAGATTATCAGGACAGTTTATTTGAAGCGGAAACGAATCGGAAATCCTTCCCTGAACAGTCCTCCTAGACCAATATACACACCCTCAGAACCCACAGAGACACACATAAAGAATAAATGCAGCATCAAGGGGCAATAAGAACCCGCTCCCCACACTCCCAGCACCTCTAGCCTCATCTCATACTTCCAACTGCACAACTTTCCGATCTCCAAAGAAAATACTTCCAGTTGGATCCTATTTCAGAATTGTAACTGGTGTGGGTTGTGATAGGAGGGGTGTGTGCAGCCTGTAGGGGATGGGGACTGGAAGACAGCATTTCGGTAGTTCCTTATTTTTGTAGAGCCAGCATGCTCTACCGATCAGAAATTGCTATTACCCAACAATGCTTCCATCACAAATACACACCAAAAACAGCATCAGCGTTATCACCATCTTGCTAAAGATCTGCCCACTCCAGTTTACCTGACTTTGTCTCTGTGGAACTTCTACAGTATTTTAGTCAAAGAGATAATCGTTTGAAAGACAAAAACAATAAATCTATACTGAAGTGTTCCCTTTCAAGAGTTATTTCCCACTGGAAACCACCGAACAGGGAAGCCTGTCGTTAATTCCCAAGACCACGGCTCCTCTAGAAACACACACAATGCGTGCTTTCAAAAAAGGCATTCGTCTGCTTTTAAGGGAATTCCTGTCTTTTCAGAGTCCCCAAACCGGAGAGCACGAGAAAGAGACTCAGATCCATTGATTAAGATTTTAAGAAAAAGACTAACACAGAGCCACGACGCAAGCACACACCAACCTTCGCCGGCTGGACCACTTCTTCCCTGTTCTTCTTTCTATTAACGACACGTTAGATTCTGATACATTCCCCCCCACCCCCCCAAAAAAATCTAACTAGATACAATGTAGCTCTCTAGCTCCACTTAACCTGCAAGTTACAAAGAGAGAGAGAAAAAAATATCCTGCCGCCTTCCCACCCCTTTCCCTCCCCCCTCCCCCTCTCTAGTCCACTCCGCCAACGCCAAACCCGCCAGCCCCGGCAGTCAGCGGCCGGACTGAGGGAGGGTGCAAAAGACGTGGGGAGGGAGAAGGCCGGGGTCGGGGGCGGTGGGGGGTGGGGGGATCAGATTAGGCCAAACTCAATAAGGTCCCAGACCTCCAGCCCAACGCCGCCACCAACGAGTCACTTCAAATGAGCCAGCATCTCTGCCCACCGCCGGCGGGCCGTAATCGCGCCCATCCTCGGCAGCCTCGCCGGGACCGGCATCCCGCCCCTTCGGCCCGGTCTCCCCCTTCCCATCGGTGCAAAGTCAAAGCCCCGGCGAGGCAGCTTTAACTTTTTCATGCAGGGAACACACACCGCCCCCGACCCCGAGCGTGCGGCGGCCCGCGGCGTGGCTGGAGGCTGGGCGCCGGGCTCCCGGGCCAAGGTCGCCGCGCGTGCTCACCCACGTCCCGGCGACTCCGGCTCCGCTGGCCCCGGCGCTCGCTCAGATCCCGGCTCCCGTCGCTCGCCCGAGCCCCCGAAGGTGCTGCTGCGGCAACTCCATGGCGATGAGCATCTGTCACACGGCGAGCCGCGGGCTGGCCACCCTCGCTCGGGGGGCGCCGGGGCCCCCGGGCGCCCGGAGGCGGAGGCGAGCGGCGGGCGCCCCGGCCGGCCCCGCGCTTCCCGCCCGGCGCTGCCGCCTGCGCCGCGCCACCGATTTACGGAGAGAGATATCAAGGGGGAAAATGGCGTCTCCGGAGCCCGAGGAGTCCTGGAGTAATCACATTCACACACACACGCCCGCACGCACACACTCGCACACCGCGCGCCTGGCTAATTTTAGCAGGAGCCCCCCCACCCCCCAAATTATATATATCCCAGTCTCTCCAATCAATGCTATTTTTTTTTTCTTTTCTTCAAAGGATGGATTGGAGCCTTAAAAAATGTTGCCGGGTTCGGGCTCGCAGGAGGCGGCGCGCGGAGGGCGAGGGCGCTTTTGCTGAGCTGTGCAGTTCGGTCCGCGGCGCCCGGCGGCCCAGCCCGCCAGCCTGTCCGCCCGCGGTCGCTAGTGCTGCCGCCGCCGCCGCCGCCGCCGCTCCATGGCCGCGCCCGACCCGCGCCCCCGCCGCGTCCCCTCGCCACCCGCCCGCGTCCCCGGCGAGCGCTGGAGTGGGGTCGGGCCCGAGTGGCTGCCTCCCGCGCCCTCTCCCGAGTCCCGGAGTCCTAGTGAAAGGAAGGGGGAGGGCGCGGGCGGGGGAGGGGGAGGATCGGAGCGGCAGCGCGGCGGAGCCGAACGGGGACAGCCACCCCGCGATCTGCCTCGGAGGGGATGCGGGAACCCACACCGCTCGAACAGCCGATCGGGGGCCGCTTCCCCGACTTGAGCCGGGGGAGGCACAGCCAGTAACAGGCGAGCGACCTCTCCCTTCACCCTCCTGCAATGAATTTCTGTGAATTTCGATCAATTGGAGGGAGTGGGGCTTGTGCCCGGGGAGAAGGAAAACACTTCGTGGAGGCGGACCGGGGACCCCTCGCCGCCCTCGCGCCCCTCCCGCTCCCCTACGCCCTCGAGGCCCAGTGGCTCTGCGCGCCGGAGTCCGCCGCGGAGACTGGGCTGCCGCGGGGACCGCCGCGGGCTCGGCACCGGCTCCCGGGCTCAACACTGCCACTATCTGACACAACAGGAGCAGTGTTGGGGGAACTGCGCGCCGAGGCGCGAGATGTGATAGGCTCTGAAACTGGGTGCATTTTTTTAACCTGGTAATTACATTTCAGGGGGTTATATTTTTGTTAAGCGACATGTATGCATTCAGATGCTTATGTGCATTTTCTCGTTATTCACCAAAATTCGACAGTTGATGAGGGGAAAGACACTGAGAGATGACGTTGGCATGCAATTCTCTATTAAGGATGGTGAAAAGAATAAGGTGGAATGTCTTCAGTTCATACAAAATATAGTGGTATTTTAATCTCTTTGACTATTTGTATTGGGGCTGCAAAAGTGGACCTATTCAGGCCACTCAGTTGCAACCCCAGGCAACTGAGGAATGTAACCCCTCAGGGGTGTTTCTACATTATAGGACAGATAGGGATTCAGGAAGGTTTGCAAGTGGTTTTGCTTAAAGACCTTGTGTAGAGTTTACTCAAAACTCGGATTGTGAGAGAACTCCTGCTTACCACGTTTTATATTGAGAGTTCTGGGACTTTGGATTGAGGAATGATTTGGTAGTGATTGGGAATGACCCCCACCAACCACATCAGCCACTGAAGACCTGGGTCGCTTGCTCGTGTGAATTGTCACAGAGCTTCTTCACTCTCATCACTCTTTTCACAGACCCCGTAACTCCCATCCTGGTCCATGTCCCTGGATCAGGTTCAGTCTGATTCTGAAAAGATCACTGCCCTCTGACCAAAGTGCCCTTACTGTCTTCTTTTTTTCAAATAAATGTTCTGATTGGCCAAAAACGTTTCCTCTGTTACTCATCACTGCAAGACCTCTGTTAGAGCAATGTTTCAATAGGTCTTCTCTTACCCCTATACTGGAGTACTGTTTTTATTAGTGGAAAGGTAATGCTTAATTAGAAAAGAAAATCAGCAGGACATATGAACTGATAATAGAAATAAAGATCTAGACACAAAATTTGATGTCAAAAACAAAGATTCTGTGCAATCAGATGACCTTTGCCTGATTCCTTCTGTACCTAGATTTCTGAAATCCTATACCAAAGCCCACAGAGGACTAAGATAGCATGTGGGTTTTTGCCTACACTTTCCAAATGGAGAAACTGAGCTCCAGAAATCAGAAGGGTGTGCCCATGAGCATATGGCTGGCTGGTGTCATCTGAGCCAGAACTAAAGCTTGTTGCCCAAGTCCTTTCCCTTCTTAACCTTAGCATATTTACAGGGTCTTCCATCCTGTGTTGTGTTTCTTTGAAGAGCAGCTCAGAGAGCACATGGCATATTAAAAATTCACTATAATAGATGGTAAGTCTACAGCATTATGGTGCAGTAAAAGTTTATCTGAGAGATCACTTAGTCAAACCCCATCATCTTAAAATTGAGGAAACAGAGACAGAGATGCAGTGGACTGCTCCAAGTCATTAAATTAAGGCAAAGCCATAAACAGACTCTATGTCCTGTGACTTCTCAGTCAATGTTCCTTCCATACATGTAGCCCATTTTTTGATCATGAGGGTGAGAGGAGGGGAAGGAAAGGGGGGGTCTTCTCACTCTTTGTTTTATATAGCTATATATAAAGCACACATACATATGCACATATATATATATGTGTATATCTACATATACTAATATGCATTACATATACTGTATTTTGGATATATTTTAAATTTTAAGCATATAATAACATTAATAATATAATTTTTGTATATAATAATAAGGGATTCCTGAAAAAACTAAAGCCACACCCCTGAACAATATGTTTATTGATGGAATGGGGACCTGTATTCAAATCCTAGCTAAATATCACAGGAATTCTTTTTTTTTTTTTTTTCGGTACGCGGGCCTCTCACTGCTGTGACCTCTCCCGTTGCGGAGCACAGGCTCCGGACGCGCAGGCTCAGCAGCCGTGGCTCCCGGGCCTAGCCGCTCCGCGGCATGTGGGATCTTCTCAGACCGGGGCACAAACCCGTGTCCCCTGCATCGGCAGGCGAACTCTCAACCACTGCGCCACCAGGGAAGCTCCACAGGAATTCTTATCTTCTTTCCCTGGTAGGCCACTTTTTGGTTATCTGAGAACCAGATCCTAAAACACAGAAAGTCCTAACTGGTAAAGAAGTTGGTCTGAAAATTAGTGCCATGCAATTTTAAGATACCTATTCCCAATGCCCCAGGATCCTTGAGAAAATAAAGGGGCAATATGAGCAGCTGACAGGAATACACACAACACACATCTCTTAGTCCTACAGTCTCCAATGTCAGCATCTTGCAGTCACTCAGCAAATAATTATGTAGCATGAATTATACCAGACAAGATGGTAGCAACTAGAGATTCAAACTCAGAATTCACAACCCAGTGGTAGAGACTGACATGCAAACTTCTAACTACATCTAATATATGGAAATATCAGAAAGGAGATGTTTACAAAGTACACAGAGCACAGATGCAGAAATAGTAGAAGGGTGAAGTCATAAACCATATCTTCTTGAGAACTGCTGCACATTTATTATGGGTTGGGTTGGCCAAAAATTTCCTTCTATTTTAAGGTAAAAATAAGAGACACACTTTTCATTTTCACCAAGAACTTTATTGAACAACGTATTCGCCATTTTGTTCCACTACCTTCTGCCATTTTTCAGGCAACTTCATAATTCCATCTTCCCAAATCTTTTTATCTTTTTGAGCAAAGAACTCTTCCAGGTGCCTTTTACAATCTTCCAGGAAATTGAAATTTTTCCATTAAGAGAATTTTGTAAAGATCAAAATAAATAGAAATCTGAAGGTACAATGTCTGGTGAATACGGCAGATGAGTCAGAACTTCCCAACCAAGTTGTAACAGTTTTTGCCTGGTCATCAAAGAAACATGCAATCTTGCATTATCCTGATGGAAGATTATGTGTTTTCTGTTGACTAATTCTGGACGCCTTTCATCCAGTGATGCTTTCAGTTGGTCTAACTGGGAGCAGTACTTGTTGGAATTAATTGTTTGGTTTTCTGGAAGGAGCTCATAATAGAGGACTCCCTTCCAATCCAATCATATACACAACATCACTTTCTTTGAATGAAGACTGGCCTGTGGTGTGGTTGGTGGTGGTTCATTTCACTTGCCCCACAATCTCTTCCGTTCCACATTATTGTACAGTAACCACTTTTCATCGCCCATCACAATTTGTTTTAAAAATGGAATGTTTTCATTATGCTTAAGTAGAGATTCATATGTGGAAATACGGTCAAGAAGGTTTTTTTCGCTTAACTAATGTGGAACCCAAACATCAAAGCGATTAACATAACCAAGCTGGAGCAAATGATTTTCAACGCTTGATTTGGATATTTTGAGTATGTCGGCTATCTGCTGTGTGATATAACATTGACTGTTCTCAATTAATGTCTCAATTTGATTGCTATCAACTTCAACTCATCTACCTGACTGTGGAGCATCATCCAGCGAGAAATCTCCAACACGAAACTTTGCAAACCACTTTTGACATGTTTGATCAGTCACAGCACTTTCTCCATACACTGCACAAATCTTTTTTGTGTGTTTCAGTTGCGTTTTTACCTTTCTTGAAATAATAAAGCATAATATGCTGAAAATGTTGATTTTTTCTTCCATCTTCAATATTAAAATGGCTACACAAAAATTCACCAATTTTGGGTAGTTTTTATTAAATGCATGCTGATATGACAGTTGTCACAATACAATCTAACAAAACTGTTTCGAACGAAGTTCATGACAACTAAGTGCTACTAGAGCCATCTTATGGAAAAACCCAAACAAACTTTTTGGCCAACCCAATATCTATTTAACATACATATTTCTTTTTCCACTTTTTTACACATATACCTTTTTTTCCCCTATAACCTGTTTTTCCAACCAAAGGTAAAAGTTTTGAGGAC
This sequence comes from Delphinapterus leucas, assembly GCF_059928025.1. Classification (NCBI taxonomy): domain Eukaryota; kingdom Metazoa; phylum Chordata; class Mammalia; order Artiodactyla; family Monodontidae; genus Delphinapterus; species Delphinapterus leucas. The sequence goes on along the minus strand of NC_143142.1, from coordinate 60,781,668 downwards.
AGGGCTGTTCCTTGCACACGCAATGTCAATAAATATAGGCAAGAATAAATGTCCCCCGATATCACCAAATAACTGACTTGCTGCCAGCTGGGCTGTTGCTCTGTGCTTTAGGCATCCCTGTGAGTAACTGGTAAAATGACCATAATAGTACCCCCTCACTCCAGGCTCCACACGAGAGATACTGCAAGGAGCTGCAAGTTAATCATGTCCCTACATGGCTTGAGAGCTAGATAAAAGGCATATATATAAGCAATGTGTAGTTCAAAGTACAAAGGTTGGTCATGTCATTTTCACATCTCTAAAACTAAAGGTAGAAAGAAATGAGTCAAACACATCCATTATTCCTTTGTAAGAAGTTGAGATCAAATTGTATAATCAAATCCTCAGAGCCAGTCATCTTCCCTTCTTCAGTTCAAATACTGTATTGATTCTCACCTTTTTAGAAAATGAAGTAGTATTATCTAATGTAGTGCTTCTCAACACTTATTGTGAATCAGAATTACCTGAGGGAATTACTGATGCTTGAGACCCATATTGATTTAATTGGTCTTAATAATAATAAATGCCCTGGGTGCTTCTAATATGCAACCAGCATTGATAATCACTGACCCAATAGAAAGGGCATGCCCCATAATGTGATCAGGATACTTCGAAAGCTCCTATCCTCTTAGGTTAGGTAGCATTAAAGAAGTTGTACCTAACTAACGGAGGTGATAGCCACAGTGAATTGTAGTGATTTTTGGAGTTTGGGAGCAATTCTGGAAATGTAAAAATTGGGAGTATGTTCCAACAATGTAAGGAAAAGACCACAGACCAAATTGTTAAGGAGACTAACTTCTAAGCTTATTTGGAAAGTCCTCTCATCTCTCTGACTCTAGGATCCCACTTTTGAAAAAGGAAGTTTATCTTAAAATCTTCTGAGGACCAAGCCAGCTGTAGAATTCTCTCCATTTTTGATTCCGGGACACAAGAGAGTCCCAATAGGACAGTGAGAACATATTGGGAACAGTCAGAGTGGGATGTGAAAGCTGTCCTTAAATGTAAGAAAGACATTTTGGGAAAATAACGATTAGTTTGTTTGACTCTGCTCTATAGGGCATAGCAAGCCACAATCAGCTCAGGTAATGAACAGGCAAATCTCAGCTCAATATAATGGAACGTAAGATGATTCCATGATTGGACCTAAGAGAACAGATCATCTTAAATAGTAATGAGCTCCCTGCCTTGAAAAGTGCTCAGGGAAAGATTGTGTACCCTTATTTTTCACTTCCCCCAACCACAATCTGTGAACTCCTTGAGGTCAAGGGCTTTGCATTATACCTCCGTATTGTCACTGAATAAAATTGTACCTGGAGCCCAGCGTACGTCCAGTAAGAGTTCATGGAATGTCAAAAATAGTTAACAGTCAATATGATATGGAGCCAATTGGTCAGAATGTATACTGACACATGGCCTTGCTCAGCCAGTTGATATCTCTTTAGTTTTTGGACCCTTTGGAGGTTCAGGAGGGACAGGATGATACAGTGAAGGGTATGGGGTGAGTTTGGAGCAATAGTTATTTAAAAATTCTAATATTTTAACACCATCAGGCCTATCCATGTATATTAGATTAACATTGGTTTTATATCATGAAAAATGAAAGAAAGAATGAATCAATCAATAAAAGCTACAGTGGAGAGATAGAAACTGATAAACTTGGACTCTAGTCCTGTTCTGCCATTAACTGGCTGGGTGAAGCTGAAGACATTATTTCAGCCCCCTCTACCTTAGTTTCTTCATGTGTAAACTGAGAATCATAATCTTATCCTAAGGTATCAATCATCATGAGTCTTACCAGAAATATCAGATATAAAGTTACATTGCAAGTTAAATAATTCTGTTCAAATACTGGTTTTGATAATTAAATATGATGTGGACATTTAAATCACTGCCTCCGGATGCAGCCTAATTCTACCCGCCTCTGAGGATCACAATGTATTTTTCTCTCTTCTAGGAAGTGAGAAGGCAATTTTTACTCCTGATTACTCCCACCCCAGCCCCACTTTGGAAAGGGCTCTTCTCTCCAGTGGCTTCCCCTTATGCTACTGTGGTTGCTAAGCAACAGGGAGCTAAGCAGGAACAAAATGTAATTGTCCCAGGAAGGGAATTCCAGGTCTGACAATGACTGGATAGCAGTTTTGGAATCCTTGCCTTCCTGGTTGCAAGAAATTCACTACAGGAAGATTTCTCATCACGTGGTTCCTTCTGCAGATGCTCCAAGAGACCAGCTTTCACTACTTGAAAGGTGGGGGAAGGAGCATTTTTCTGGGTTTTCATTTTCTGGCTCCCTGGCACATTTTTTTCACTGTGATTTCAGAGTGCCCCACATCTGCAGCAAGATTTGGAATTTTCACAATTCTTAACTGAGCCTTAGGAGCCCAGCTATAAGGAATTTATGTTTATATCACTGTGTATGGCACAGGAGCCGAAAGGAGATCTGGGAGGAATACCACAGGGGATGTAGGCTCTTCGTTGCCCCTAAAAATCCATCTACTTGGGCTAAAACAGACAGAAATACGCACAGAAATGTGTTGTAAGGATGGCTTGTTTATATTGAAGGGAATTTATTGAAAAGCTAAAGAGGAACCTCATGGAAGGCAAAAATAGGAAGTACACCAGGCCTTGTGGGAACTGGGAAGTTGCCAGGCAGCTCCTCTCTCTCTCCCTCTCCAGGGTCACACTGTCTCTTGTCCGTGCCTCTTTTTATCTATCTGTTTTATCCTTTCAGAGACAAATTCTCTCTGCAAGCTGCTTAGTTTTTCTCCTTCACAACTTTGGCATTTATCTGACTTTAGTTTACCCTATCCTCCATGACAACCCTCACCTGCCATCCTTTCTGTGATTCCATTTCCTCATAGAAAAATATCTGATTGCCTCCCAGTGCATCAAAAGGACATTCCTGGGACCCATGACTGTGGCCAAGGGGCTGGCACACACATGGCTCTACAGCCTTAAGCATTTCTTCAGGAGGACTATAGGGAATGTATCTATGATGGGGCCTGGGCTGGACTTGAACTCCAGGAATATTTAGAATGAAGAGCTAAAACTCTCAGGAAACTTAGGTTTCCAGCACCAAGGTCATCTTGCAACATGGGAAGAACTTGAGCTTTGAGGTTAGACAGGCTTGGGTTTGACTCACTCTGAGAAAAACTAGACAGGCTACTTCTAGTAGCCCTGATCTTCTTCTTGATCTTTTACTTCTAGTAGACTTGATCTTCTTCATCTGAAAAAAATATGCCTACTCCTAGTAGCATCAAATCTTTAGGGTTTTAGTGAGGATTAAGTGCAATTAAATGAGATAATGTATGAAAAGACCTATGTGGCCAAGATTTTGCTAGATACTATAAAAAAGTACAGAAGATACATAGCATAGTTTTTGGTCAATAAACTTTCATAGAGAAACTACTGTGTTTGACCTGTACTTTTTACTAGGCATACAAAAACTGTTAAGATGTGTCCTTTACATTGAGAAATTTCAGTCTAGCAAAAGAGACCCAGGCAATGTTAGAACTCGACTGTCATTCCACCCTCTTCATTTCTTAGTGGTTGAACCTGAAAACCAGATTGACTCATTCTTGACCTCTTGCCCAAGGCCAACTCTAGCTATTAATAGCAGGAGAGTCTTCTGTATGCAGCTTTTCCCTGACCTCATGCAGCCTGCAATCAAATTTTGGCAGACAAGATTACATGTGAACCAGTAAATTAAAAATACAAACTGTGCCTGCTACTGACAAATGTAAAGTTGCAGAAGGGATTCCCTCATAGGAAAGAGATTAGGTGAGATGATCTTTAAAGTGCTGTCTATCCACTTGATGCTATGAAACTAAGAGTTGAAAAGAAAAAGAAATCCAAGTAAGCTACAGTTAAAATAGAAGCCTTTACAGTCAACTTGAACTTCCTGAAAAAAAAAAAAGGACATAGATCAAGAGGAAACTGGGTAGTTCAGTATGGGTAGCTCAGTTTTACCATGTGATAAATTATAAGCATGTGGAAGTGTCAGCTCATTATTGCTGTTTGGAGTTGTCTCATGGCTTGACCAATGTCATATGAACATTAGAAAGACCTAATGCTCATATGGGGAGGACAGCTTGGGTAAACATTAATTTGAGCCATGCTTCATCACCAATGGGTTCATTCTATACTTGAGTTGGAATCCACAGAATCCCTCTTTGCCCCTTGATAGTTAAGCTATTAATGTCAGTACACCTATCAAATATAGAGCTCTGGATCTTGACACTAAGCAGATCTTGAAAATGGCTTTGGTTTAAACCCAGTTCCAAATGATTCAGCACAAGGGCCATGAAATGGAACCAGCTAAGGAAGCTGAAACAAAGTGCTCAAAGTTACAGCACTAGCAGAAACCAACACAGCATTTTAAAGCAATTATACTCCAATAAAGATGTTAAAAAAAAAAAGTTACAGTACTAGTTTGTGGAACTGGGCTTCGAAGCTCAGTAGTCTGAGTCCAGAGCCCACCCTCTTATTCACAGACCCATACAGCTGCTCTTTTGCAATAATGCATAGCCAGGAAGCAGCACAGAGACACCTGGATGTTCCTTAAATCACCTCTTTAGAATGTATTGAATGAGCTTGTTGATTTCAGCCTTCTAAATAAAAAAAAATCATAGTAACATTAAAACTTTGAATTATAGAGCTGGCAGGTTCTTTAGGGATCATTTGGACCAAGAAATTCATTTTAGAGATGAGACAAAATTGAGAACCAGAAAGATAAACTGATAAATTTCCCAAATTTCCATGCAGGTGACAAAGCCAGGTTTAGAAACCAGCACAATGGACTGGCAATTCCAGAGCCCTTCCCATTATACTCAGCTGCCAGGGCTTTAGTTGTACCCTCTGCAGACCAACTCAGACTAGGAAAAAGAGAACTAAGAATTAGGAGGTTCACCAAATGAGCATACCCATGAACCTCCAAAACAGGGAGATTTGGGCATGTTCTCTTTGAGAAAATAATTTGGCATATACTTCTGTGATTGTCCATTTTTACTCCAAATTGTAGCTCAGAGGAAAGAAAATAGGGTTGAATGCTTCATGGTTAGACTGATATTCTCTCAGCAATTACTCTAATTTTTGTCTTGTAATAACTGAGAGTAAGAAGACATATTAGAGGAAAGTAGAAGAAAAAATATTTAGAGAAGTAAAGAATAAGCTGTAAGTATGAACTTGCATGTCGGATATTTCTGAAAACAGTTGGTAAAGCAAAATCAATTATAATGTCATATATTCATACTGAAAGATATAGGATTCATCCACCCATCTTGCAAGCCACTGGGTATAGGGCATAATGATAAGCACTATGAGATGTATAAAGAAGGGTAGTATACCATCCCAGCATGGGAAGCACTCTCAATCTAGACAGGAACTCACAAGCTTTAGTGTCAGGTCTGCAGAGAAGTTGATTCAAGATGATTCTAAGTTCAATCAGAAATAATGACCAAATACAACTTACAACTTTGCTTATCCAGATCCTCAGTTAATTTTACTAAGGCAATCATTTTCTGAACATCTCACATAGTATTATAAATAAATGATTTCCCTTGTAGACGATATTTGGGTACCCATATTTGATTATATTGTCTGTAATCAATCTGTATCATCTGCTATTTAAAATTAGAAGAAACTGGCATGCAGGATGAACGTCCATCAGGCCCTAAGACTTTCTACAATCAATTAAATTATTTGTGCGTGTATTTGTATTTCCAACCTAGTTCTCAGTTTCTCAACAGTCAATTCCTTCTCTCTAGACAATAAGGTAATGTGTACAAAATACTAAGCACAGTGGTTAATGGGCTGGCAAGTAGGCAGATGGGAATAGTTTCCATTTATCTTACCCACCTAGATTATCTTTTTTTAAAAGTGGAAGTATAGTTGGTTTACAATGTTGTGTTAGGTGTTAGTTTCAGGTGTACAGCAAAGTGATTCATATACATATGTTCTTTTCCAGATTCTTTTCCGTTATAGGTTATTACAAGATATTGAATATTGTTCCCTGTTCTATACAGTAGGTCCTTGTTTGTCAATTTTACATATAGTAGTGTTAGATTATCTTTCTCTGTCTTCTGTTTGAACTATCATTTCTTCAGGTAACTCAAAATTCTGCTTATGGTGATATACCATCCTTTGGAGATTATTACTCTCTGTATCTAATGCTTTAACCATGGGAGCAACCTGTATATAGTTGCAGAGTTGTGATACATAATACAATTATCTCAAACTAATATACTCAAGTTTGAAAGAACAAAGGATAAATGAAATGAGCAAATTAATAAAATTTAATTTTGTTTAACCTTAGTGCATAAGATAAGCATTGGCTTGTTTATATAATGCTGTTCTTTAAATAAGGGTGACACCCTGTGAAAGTGGTGACTAAGCATTTTCGCTAGTTCAGACACAAGACTGATAAAAAGCAATTCTATTTCTTATCTAAAGATTCATGTATTTATTAGTTGTGCCAGGATAGGTGTGTAAAGGGTCAGAGCTTAGTGTTATATCTGTTCAGAAGGTGTGGCAGACTTTGCGGGGAAGCCCCCTGAAAGCAGTGGATCAGCCATATAGGCAGGGCAAGCTTCCAACAGAGATATAAATGTTTAGTCACAACTTCTATAAAGGGTCAACGATAAAGCTGTGGGTGTGCCAACAGGCAGGCAGAGCATGATGAAAGTGAATCCAGGGCAGCAAAACTCTGCAGGTAACATCTGTGAGATCTGTTCATGGCTTGGGAGAAAGAGGAGATTGTCAGAGTAAGAAAGGGACCCAGATCAAACCAGTTCATTAGAAATGGTAGTCATAATAGAGATTAAAGCTAAAGTGGAGTCTTCTGAGCCCACTGTAGAGTGGTGATGCCCAAGAAGGTATCTCTGGCTCTGAAACTCAAATGGAGGGACTCTGGCAGTCAGAATGAAGCCCCGGTGGGGCAGTGAGTCCTGTCAAATATTAGTACAGGAATAGACTATCCTGGGAGGAAATCAAATATTCAGCATCAGATCATGTCAGGCGGCCCCAACATTACTTGCACAATGATTGAATTCTAAGCATCACCCTATCGCTTAAAGAAGAGAATGGAGAGACTGGAGAGGTTGAACTTTTGTGTAGAAATCAATCTGTCTACTATGGAAAGGTGAGGAAGATACCAGCAGAAGAACTGAGATGGCAGAGAGATGTTGTTAAAAAGGTCCTTATATGTTGTAAATACAATTTCATTTATATTAGGAAACAGCTTCTACCCAGGGTCTAGCTTTTAGTTAGTTGGTTTCAAGAGTAAATTTTAAAAATTTGCTAACTTAGAAAAAATTAGAATTATTATCTAATTGAATATGAATTAATATGAATTAGTATGAATACAAGTGTTCTGTTTTGCCAGTGGATTTTAAGTGAATCAGGAAGAGAAACAAGCATTTTACTTCAGCATTTTCAAAGTATTTATTGAATAGCAACTACTGCTAGAGACTTTCCTTACCGTGGATTTCTCTCTTGCTGCAACTCCTCTTCAACAACTGATACCTACCACCACCACCACTGCCCCACAATCTTCTGCATGGGTTATTTTCTGTATTTATCACCAATCCCTTTCTACAGTGCCTGGTTAAAGTACTTGTCTACCTAGTCCTTACCACCCTAAAGAGGGGCTGCCAGAAACATGGGGTTCTACCTGCCCATGTATACTGAGTTAGGAAACTCTGCCCTTGCAGAGGTAGGAAGGAGAAGCCCAGAGACGAAGAGCAGGTCAGCTCAGAACAGTCAAGAGTTTTGGCCAGGGAAGGCAATGGCTAGCTTAATCATTTTCTACAGTGGTAGATATCAGATGATTTGCAACCTCCAGCCAGGCTCCTCCCAATTTTTATCCCCTCTACTCTCTTAATGATATTCCCAAGCTCTCTCTACCCTTCTACATGTCTCCACTGGCTAAGCAGGGCTTAAGGTTATGATTTACGCTGACTTACAGTAGGCTTTTGGTTATGTGGAGAGATAAATAGGCTTCTACTTCTGGCTCTGATGAAGTGGCTGGTATCATACCTACCCACCCTCTAAGAACAAAGCACATCTGTTTGAAGGCATTTGATAGCATCTAAGAAGCCAAAACATGAAGTGTCAGGATCCCCAAAAGAAGGAAAAGGTGTTGAGGAAAGCCAGATACTCTGCACTGTTTTGTTCCCTCGAGACATTTGCTGATTCAGAAACCCTACGTGGAGTAAGAGTCCGAGTAACCAAGCAGAAAGGAGTAACTAAAAAGCAGAAAAGCTGAGTAGGGTCTAAGTATGTCATGAGGCTGGCAGACAAAAAAAGTAGTTTAGGACTTCAAAGGCAGCCAGGACTTGAGGAGCCAGAGTCACAGAGAGAAGTACAGCACAGAGAAGTAAGCTCTTGTACTGATTTTCCTCTCACAGAATGTGATGATTCCTAAGGAATATGTAGCATGGGAATAAAAGTATTCCAATTCAGGCCCCACTGAGAAAGATGGATTCTGGTAAATATTCCCACACTTTCATTTGGAATCGTGGAAGTCTATCATTTTAGGAGTAAGGGTAAACTAAAAAACTACTTACAATATTAGAAGACCTTACAATATTAGAAGCCCAGCTCCAAATTAATTCAATATCTGATTAAATTAAAGTGAACAGCCTGCGAGAATCAAAAGAACATTCTCTCTGGAGGAAAATAACATGAATTAGAACTTCTGTAATTTTTATACACATGCCAGATGTGGCATCAATCAAAAGGTAGCAGGCATTCAAGGAGATGGAGAAAAGAAAAAATAGACAATTAAAACTGAGTAAAAGTTGATTCAGATTTGGAATTATCAGACATGGACTATAAAATAATTGTGATTAGCATATTAAGAAAAAAAAGAAAAGTTGCAGAATTTCACCAGATGCATACTTTTCACTGAAAAAAGAAACAGAAATTGTAGAAGAAGAAAACTCAGAAACAGAAAGTAAGTTCTCTATAAATGGGTTCAGTGGCCAACTAGATACAATTTAAGAGAGGAATGGTAAACTGGAAGTTAGGTCAACAAAAGAGATCCAGACTAAAGCATAGACTAATAAAAAATACAGAAAAGATATGCCTGGAACATGAACTATGTAGCAGTGATTTAACATTTTTCAAAGGATTAAAATATTCTACAGTTCAGAGAATGATCTATGACAAAATGGAGTTAACTAGAAATTAAGAACAAAGAGATAGCCCAGAAATAACATAAAATCCCATATGTTTGGAAATTAAACAATATACTTCTAAATAGCTCATGATTCAAAGAAAAAAATCACAGTGATAGGTTAGAGCTAAATAATAACTAAAATGCACCATATTGAAACTTTCGGAATGCAGCTAAAGACATGCATGGAGTGCAATTTATAGTCCTAAATGTATGTAATAGAAAACAGCAGAGCCTGAAAGATCACAATCCCATTATGCAGCTATAGAAGTTAGGAAAAAGCACAGCAAAATAAGCCAATGCTAGTAGGAGAAAGGAAATAATAAAGATTAAAAAATAATCATAGCAGAAATTAATAGAAAAAGACAACAAATATACAGTAAATTATATTGACATTTTGAAAAGGGTTAAGTAGCTTCTTATACACTCGTATGTAGGCTCATGATTCAAAAACTTGAAATGATTTTGCCAGGTAATATACACCTCGGATTTCTTACTATTGACCTGCATGCATGCATGCATTTCTGAGATGCTTTGAGTCATTTTTTAAATAGAAACAAAAAGCTTTGGCTTTCGCAAAAAAATTTGTTGACGAGCTTATTGTAAATTATATACGTTTGGGTTTGTATTTATGTGTGTTACATAAATAATATTCTTTTTCAAAATGGAAATATAGCTGATTTACGATATTGTGTTAATTTCAAGCGTACGGCATAGGGATTCAGTTTTTTTGCAGATTATGTTCCATTATAGGTTATCACAAAATATTGGAAATAATTTCCTGTGCTATACAGTAAATCCTTGATGCTTATCTATTTTATGTATAGCAGTCTGTATCTGTTAATACCATACTCCTAATTTGTACCTCCCCCTTCCCTTTCCCTTTTGGTAACCATAAGTTTGTTTTTTGCGTCTGTGAGTCTGTTTCTGCTTTGTATATACATTCATTCATATTATTTTTTAGATTCCACATTTAAGTAATATCATATAGTATATGTCTTTCTCTGTCTGACTTATTTCACTAAGCGTAATATTCCTTAGGTCCATCCATGTTGCTTCAAATGGCAATATTTCATTCTTTTTTACAGCTGAATAATATTCCATTACACACACACACACACACACATATCTCTCTCACATCTTCTTAAGCCAATTGTCTGTTGATGGGCACTTGGGTTCCTTCCATGTCTTGGTTTTTGTGGATAGTGCTGCTATGAACATTGGGGTGCATGTATCTTTTTGAATTACTGTTTTTATTTTCTGTGTATATAGAAGCAAAAGTGGGATTCCTGGATCATATGGTAATTCTATTTTTAGCTTTCTGAGGAACGTCAATACTGTTTTCCATAGTAGCTGCACCAATTTACGTTCCCACCAATGGTGTACGAGAATTCCCTTTCCTCCCCATCTTCTCCAGCACGTATTATTTGTAGATTTTTTGATTATAGTCATTCCAATGGGTGTGAGGTAATACCTTATTGTGGTTTTGATTTGCATTTCTCTAATAATTAGTGATGTTGAGCATCTTTTCCTGTGCCTGTTTGTCATCTGTATGTCTTCTTCAGACAAATGTCTGTTCAGTTCTGCACATTTTTTGATTGGGTTGTTTGGGTTTTTTTGATATTGAGTTGAATGAGATGGCTGTATATTTTGGATATTAATCTCTTATTGGCTGTATCATTTGCAAATATTTTCTTCTATTCCATAAGTTGTCTTTTCCTTTTGTTGATGGTTTCCTTTGATGTGAAAAAGCTTTTAAGTTTGATTAGGTCCCATTTGTTTATTTTTGCTTTTATTTCTTTTTTTTTTTTTTTTTTTTGCCTTGGGAGCCTGATCTTAGAAAATATTGCTACAATTTATGTCAAAGAGTGTTTCACCTATGTTCTCTTCTAAGAGTTTATGGTATCATGTCTTACATTTAGGTCTTTATTTCAACTTTATATTTTCATTGTTTTACATGTAGCTGTCCTTCTTTCCCAGCATCCCTTGTTGAAGAGATTCTCTTTTCTCCATTGTGTATTCTTGCATCCTTTGTCATAGATTAATTGAAGGTAGGTGGGGAGGTTTATTTCTGGGCTCTCTATTCTGTTCCATTGGTTTATGTGTCTGTATTTGATTACTGTAACTTTGTAGTATAGTCCGAAGTCTGGGATGGTTATACCTCCAGCTTTGTTCTTTTTTTCCTCAGGATTGCTTTGGCAATCAGGGTCTTTTGTGGTTCCATATAATTTTGGGATTATTTGTTCTATTTCTGTGAAAAATGTTCTGTATTTTGAGAAGAATTGCATTAAATCTGTAGATTGCTTTGGACAGTTTGGCCATTTTATTTATTTTTCTTTGCGGTACGTGGGCCTCTCACTGTTGTGGCCTTTCCCGTTGCGGAACACAGGCTCTGGACGCGCAGGCTCAGTGGCCATGGCTCACGGGCCTAGCCGCTCCACGGCATATGGGATCTTCCCAGCCCGGGACATGAACCCGTGTCCCCTGCATCGGCAGGTGGACTCTCAACCACTGCGCCACCAGGGAAACCCAGGAAACACTGATTTGCATTAGCTTATAGGAAGACAAACAATGATTGGAACTGATACAGTCATAGTTCTGAACAGGGTAAAAAACCTCTGGAGACTCCTGGCTGACTTCAGTTTGTCTTTTAAGAAAAACACTCAGAAGGTCTTGAGTGGAACCTAAGTAGTTACTGAAAGTGATGGGGAACTTGGAGTTTGTGCTGAACCTTCGCAAAATTTACATTTTATGCTTTAAATGCACAGGTATTTTAAAGAATAAATACAGTAAGATGAGGGGAGAAATTCTGAGGGTGAATTGAAGAATTGAAGGTAACAATGAATTGCCATTCTATCCATGTGCTGTCTTCAGTCTTTGGGTGAATATCATATGTATAATATGATCTTTATAGAGACGACCAAAAGGAAAACATCTGTGAATCTCCCTAGATGTATCTGAATTTCAGGGAAAACTGGAAAAGTAGAAAGAAGTTCTTCAGGGCTGTATAGGTCCAAATTTATATTTTGTCTCTGACCTTCTACTAGTTGCATGGCCGTGGGTCCATTACTTAACATTTTTGAGATTCAATTTTACTTTCTATAAAAAAAAAAACTGAAGGGAGAAGACTCAAATCAATAGAATTAGAAATGAAAAAGGAGAAGTAACAACTGACACTGCAGAAATACAAAGGACCATGAGAGATTACTACAAGCAACTATATGCCAATAAAGTGGACAACCTGGAAGAAATGGTCAAATTCTTAGAAAGGCACAACCTTCCAAGACTGAAACAGGAAGAAATAGAAAATATAAACAGACCAATCACAAGCACTGAAATTGAGACTGTAATTAAAAATCTTCCAACAAATAAAAGCCCAGGACCAGATGGCTTCACAGGTGAATACTATCAAACATTTAGAGAAGAGCTAACACCTATCCTTCTCAAACTCTTCCAAAATGTAACAGAGGGAGGAACACTCCCAAATTCATTCTATGAGGGCACCATCACCCTGATACCAAAACCAGACAAAGATGTCACACAAAAAAGAAAACTACAGGCCAATATCACTGATGAAAATAGATGCAAAAATCCTCAACAAAAAACTACCAAACAGAATACAACAACACATTAAAAAGATCATACTCCATGATCCAGTGTGGTTTCTCCCAGGAATGCAAGGATTCATCAATATACACAAATCAATCAATGTGACACACCATATTAACAAACTGAAGGATAAAAACCATATGATCACCTCAATAGATACAAAAAAAAGCTTTCGACAAAATTCAACACCAATTTATGAGAAAAACCCTCCAGAAAGTAGACATAGACGGAACTTATCTCAACATAATAAAGACCATATGTGACAAACCCACAGCCAACATTGTTCTCAATGGTGAAAAACTGAAATCATTTCCTCTAAGATCAGGAACAAGACAAGGTTGTCCACTCTCGCCACTATTATTCAACATAGTTTTGGAAGTTTTAGTTACAGCAATCAGAGAAGAAAAAGAAATAAAAGGAATCCAAATCAGAAAAGAAGAAGTAAAGCTGTCACTGTTTGCAGATGACATAATACTATACATAGAGAATCCTAAAGATGTTACCAGAAAACTACTAGAGCTAATCAATGAATTTGGTAAAGTTGCAGGATACAAAATTAATGCACAGAAATCTCTTGCATTCCTATACACGAATGATGAAAAATCTGAAAGAGAAATTAAGGAAACACTCCCATCTATCACTGCAACAAAAAGAATGAAATACCTAAGAATAAACCTACCTAAGGAGACAAAAGACCTGTATGCAGAAAACTGTAAGACACTAATGAAAGAAATTAAAGATGATTCAAACAGATGGAGAGATATACCACGTTCTTGGATTGGAAGATTCAATATTGTGAAAATGACTCTACTGCCCAAAGCCATCTACAGATTCAGTGCAGTCCCTACCAAACTACCAATGGCATTTTTCACAGAACTAGAAAAAAATATTTTATTTGGAAACAGAAACGAACCCAAATAGCCAAGGCAATCTTCAGAAAGAAAAACAGAGCTGGAGGAATCAGGCTCCCTGACTTCAGACTATACCACAAAACTACAGTAATCAAGACATTATGGTACTGACACAAAAACAGAAATATAGATCAATGGAACAGGATAGAAAGCCTAGAGATAAATCCACGCACATATGGTCACCTTATTTTGATAAAGGAGGCAAGAATATACAATGGAGAAAAGACAGCCTCTTCAATAAGTGCTGCTGGGAAAACGGGACAGCCATATGTAAAAGAATGAAATTAGAGCACTCCCTGACACCATACACAAAAATAAACTCAAAATGGATTAAATACTTAAATGTAAGGCCAGACACTATAAAACTCTCAAAGGAAAACATAGGCAGAACACTCTATGAGATAAATCTCAGCAAGATCCTTTTTGACCCACCTCCTCGAGAAATGGAAATAAAAACAAAAATAAACAAATGGGACCTATGAAAACTTAAAAGCTTTTGCACTGCAAAGGAAACCATAAACAAGAAGAAAAGACAACCCTCAGAATGGGAGAAAATATTTGCAAATGAAGCAACTGACAAAGGATTAATCTCAAAAATTTACAAGCCACTCATGCAGCTCAGTATCAAAAAAACAAACAACCCAGTCCAAAAATGGGCAGAAGACCAAAATAGACATTTCTCTAAAGAAGATATACAGATTGCCAACAAACACATGAGAGGATGCTCAGCGTCACTAATCATTAGAGAAATGCAAATCAAAGCTACAGTGGGGTATCACCTCACACCAGTCAGAATGGCCATCATGAAAAAATCTACAAACAATGAATGCTGGAGAGGGTGTGGAGAAAAGGAAACCCTCTTGCACTATTGGTGGGAATGTAAATTTATACAGCCACAATGGAGAACAGTATGGAGGTTCCTTAAAAAACTACAAATAGAACTACCATATGACCCAGCAATCCCACTACTGGGCATATACCCTGAGAAAACCATAATTCAAAAAGAGTCATGTACCACAATGTTCACTGCAGCTCTATTTACAGTAGCCAAGACACGGAAGCAACCTAAGTGTCTATCGACTGATGAATGGATAAAGAAGATGTAGCACAAATATACAATGGAATATTACTCAGCCATAAAAAAACGAAATTGAGTTATTTGTAATGAGGTGGATGGACCTAGAGACTGTCATACAGAGTGACGTAAGTCAGAAATAGAAAAACTAATACCGTATGCTAACACATATATATGGAATCTAAGAAAAAAAGAAGAAAAAGAAAAGGTCATGAAGAACCTAGGGGCAAGACAGGAATAAGGACACAGAGCTACTAGAGAATGGACTTGAGGATATGGGGACAGGGAAGGGTAAGCTGGGACAAAGTAAGAGAGTGGCATGGACATATATACACTACCAAACATAAAATAGATAGCTAGTGGGAAGCAGCCGCATAGCACAGGGAGACCAGCTTTGTGCTTTGTGACCACCTAGAGGGGTGGGATAGGGAGGGTGGGAGGGAGGGAGATGCAAGAGGGAAGAGATATGGGAACATATGTACGTGTATAACTGATTCACTTTGTTATAAAGCAGAAACTAACACACCATTGTAAAGCAATTATATTCCAATAAAGATGTTAAAAAAAAAGAAATAGAAAAACAAATATCGTATATTAACGCATGTATGTGAAACCTAGAAAATGGTACAGATGAACCGGTTTGCAGAGCAGAAACTGAGACACAGATGTAGAGAAAAAATGTATGGACACCAAGGGGGGAAAGCAACAGGGGGTGGGTGGGTGGTGTGATGATTTGGAAGATTGGGATTCACATGTATACACTGATGTGTGTAAAATGGATGACTAATAAGAAAAAATAAATAAATAAAAAATAAACATTTTTTTAAAAAAGGAAAACAAATAACATACGCTGACACATATATATGGAATCTAAAAAAAAAAAAAGGTTCTGAAGAACCTAGGGGCAGGACAGGAATAAAGATGCAGAGGTAGAGAATGGACTTGAGGACATGGGGAGGGGGAAGGGTAAGCTGGGACAAAGTGAGAGAGTGGCATGGACATATATACACTATCAAATGTAAAACAGATAGTGGGAAGCAGTCGCATAGCACAGGGAGATCAGCTTTGTGCTTTGTGACCACCTAGAGGGGTGGGATAGGGAGGGTGGGAGGGAGACGCAAGAGGGAGGAGATATGGGGATATATGTATATGTATAGCTGATTCATTTTGTTTTAAAGCAGAAATTAACACACCATTGTAAAGCAATTATACTCTAGTAAAGACATTAAAAAAATCTGCCTTCATCATTGTTATGAAGCTTAAATAATAAAGTATAGGCAAAACATATCTAACACACTGTTCATTTATTTTTTCTGATGAGTATTATTATTTTTTTTATTGAAGTATAGTTGATTTACAATATTATATTAGTTTCAGGTATACAATATAGTAATCCAATATTATAGATTGTACTCCATTTAAAGTTATTATAAACTGATGGCTATATTTCCCTGTGCTGTACAATATATCCTTACTGTTTATTTAATTGATACATAGTAGTTTGTATCTCTTATTCTCCTACCTTATCTTGCTCCTCCCTGCTTCCCTCTTCCCACTGGTAACCACTAGGTTGTTCTTTTTATCTGTGAGTGTGTTTGTTTCGTTACATATATTTGTTTGTTTTATTTTTTGGAATATATATATATATATATATATATATATATCTCATAACATAGGCTATTTGTCTTTCTCTGTCTGACATTTCACTAACATAATACACTCTAGATCCATCCATGTTTTTGCAAAGGGCAGAATTTCATTCTTTTGTATGTCTGAGTAATATTCCATTGTGTATTATGCATTGTGGTGTATATATATATAGTATATATATATATATATATATACCACATCTTCTTTATCCATTCATCTTTTGATGGACACTTAGGTTGCTTTCATATCTTGGCTATTGTAAATAAAGCTGCTATGAACATTGGGGTGCATGTATTTTTTTGAATTAGTGTTTTCTTTTTTTTTTTTTCCAAAGTGGAATTGCTGGGTCATATGGTAGTTCTGTTTTTAGTTTTTTGATAAGCCTCCATACTGTTTTCCATAGTGACTGAACTAATTTACATTTCCATATACAGTGCACTAAGGTTCCTTTTTTTCCACATCCTTGTCAACATTTGTTATTTATAGACTTTTGATAATAGTCATTCTGACAGGTGTGCAGTGGTATCTCATTGAAACACATTGTTCATTTCTAAGCCCATTACAATGTCCAAATATCAACCAAAGCCATTTAGGGCAGGTATAGGGCTATCTGTTCATTCAATCACCAACCTATCAGCCAGGAACATGAGAAAGCACTGGTGATGATGTCAAGGAGTTTTCACCAGTTCTGAGTCTGGGACATACAAGATCATCATCTTTAAACTCAGTATTGTGGTGAAGACAGATGTCTCTCTGGGCACATCTGAGCTTCAGCTTGGTGAGGGATGGAGTAGATGGTCTCATGAGGTTTCATGTGTCCTATAATTCTTTGCACAGCAAGCTATTGCCTTTGTTATTTTGTTAAAGCCACTGCAGCAGACTGACCTAATTTAGCTATTACCATTTCCTCCTTGCAAAAATGAAGCTCAGAGAAGGCCAGGACTATTGTGCTACTTTCATAACTTGCCTAATGTTTGCCTGCCTTCTCCCACCTTCTGAGTACTAGAACCCAGCTTTATCCAGAACCTCTCAATAGCTAGCTTGGGTTGGATCTCAGGACTTTTATCTCTGCTTGTCACTGTCTGGTCAATGAGCTGATTCAGTGTTAGTTGCAATAAGTGGTTGTCTGTTCAGTGTGATATGAAGGTTCCCTCAAAGAGCTTACTCTTGGCCTCCGTAATGACCTATTTGAGTCAAGCCTCAGAGCCTCCAGAAGGCATCTCACAGTTAAAATACACAGATCACCCAGGAGAGACTAAAGGGTGGGGTTATTTGCACAGTACCATCCATTAATTAGCACATTGGCACAATTTTTTAAATCAGATTAGGGGCCTGTATCCTTGGAAATCTGGAGGTCAAGCATGGAGGGAAAGAAGCAGGATACAAAGCTGTCATGATAAGATGAAGGAGGGAGGGAAGGAAGACATCTGGGTTTTGGAGCTCAGTCCCAGGTGAGTCTCTGCTGTGGAACATGTGAAGGAGACAATATCAGCATAAGGCAACAAGTTTCTGGAGGAACGGGCCCTAAAGATACCACGTTAGTGGTTAATTATGGGTGGCAGGAATATGGACAAAAGCTCCTTTTTTCTTTATACTTTTCAAATTCTCTAAAAATACATAACGTGACAAATATCATAGGAAAGGTATTAACTATACTCTAGGAATTTTAAATGTTGAGTTGCTATGATTCCATGTCTGACCTTTTGTGGTTGAGAGGAGGAACAGAGTAACTGTCACAGGTATGGCTACAGCCTATGTAGGCTCTACTGCCCTATAGCCTTATATTATAGTCACATTTGTTTGTTTGCCTCTGTGACATGTGCATGTGTATGAGTTCACCTTCACCCTTGAGCCCACTTTTCACCCTTGGATACACTACCACTTTAGTGTGACTCCTTTATTCCACCTTCTTTAGCAGCATCTGTAATACAATCATGGTTATTTAATTAAAAGACTGTTCATAGAACATTTTTTTCCCTGGGAGAATAGCCCTACATCCATAGGTTAAAGCTGAATCTTGGTCAAGTTTTAGTGATTCAAAGCAAGTAGGACCCTTAGCCAGAAATCTATAGTTAACTGATTCAATTCCTCATTATCTTTTTGCTCTGTGCAGACATACGTTGTCTGAACTGCTTTGATCAGATAATCCTGGTAATAAATACATTTGATCAGACATGATTAATGTAGCTATCTACATGGATCCAAAGCTCTTTTTTCCCTTCCGCAACAATTGCGTGAGGCTGTGAGATTCTGACTGGAAATGATTTGGTCAACCATGTTACTTCAGCCAGCGTCAGGCTGAATCCAGGCAGCCCAAGCCAAAATGATCAGTTAAGCCAGGAGGTGTAGCTTGGACACCAAATATCTAGAACCTCTCAGGTCCACAGTTATCAACAAAATGAGGATAAAATTCTTGCCCACTTAATGACTCAACTTACTGTCAGGATCAAATTAGGTTTATGAATGTTGCAATCCTCTGAAAGTTAAAGTGCTGTATAAGTGGACAGTACATTAATCAATGGACTGGTCATTGTACAGTCTAATCAGATCAATTAAGATCAATCAGATCAACAAAGCCTCTGAAGGAGACAGCATGTAAAACCAGCTTGTTTTAGGGCCATCCCTTGTGTCCAATTTGCCACTTTTCCCCATTGTTGCTCCTGTTTAGTCCTGGAAACACTGCAAGTGATTTCCATCTGATTTAGGAAAGTAATGGAGCAAAGAGACTAACTGTAAACATAAAGAATACAGTGGGAAACATTATGTGTGTATATAAAGAAAGAGAAATAAAACCAGGAGAAAAAACTTTACAGCTTGTCTCAAAAGAATTATAAAATTAGTGGATGAGGGTATGTTATTACATTTTTATATTTGCATTTTGCCAATGGAAGGTCTCATAATATTTTTACTGTACTTGTAGATTTGGCTCTTCTGCATATCACATGGATTGAAAACTGAGTCTCTGGAATTGGGGACTGCTGGGAGGTGAGCTGATTCCAGGGATGGAAGACAGCCTGAAGTTGTGATGGGCCAGGCTTTTTTAGCATCTTCGCCTGGCACAGAGCTGAGCAGGTGCATGGCATTATGTCTGATTGTGATGCTTATGCCAAAGCTTCCATCAGACTCTCTTAAAGATGCTCTTCTTTCCCATTCTCCATTCTCCTCATTTGTACTCTGTCTTAAAAAAGGAAAGCAAACCAAAACAAAACAAATGTTAATTAAAATAGGGCCTCATGATTCTAACTTTGGTGCTTACTCTTTATTGCCCTAATATTGTCATTCTAATGCTTTTGAATGATTGATGTCTCTGTATTTGATCCATATCTGAAGAAATTTTGCTTCTGCATTGCAAATTTGGTTAATTTCTTTATTCAGTTTGCTATGGACTAAACTGCATGCCTCAAATATTCATATGTTGAAGCCCTAATCCCTAATGTGACTATATTTAGAGGTAGGACTTTTAGGAGGTGATTAAGGTTAAATGAAGTCAGAAGGGTACGGCCCTAATCTGATAAGATTGGTGGCCTTATAAGAAGAGGAGGCGAGAGAGACCTGGAAGGTGGCCATCTGCAAGTCAAGAAGAGAGCTCTCACCAGGAACCAAATTGGCCGACACCTCGATCTTGGGCTTTCCAGTCTCCAGTGCTGTGAGAAAATGAATTTCTATTGTTTAAGCCACCCAGTCTATGGTATTCTCTTACGGCACCCCAAGCTGACAAATACACAGTTAAATTGATTGGGCTTTTTTATTCTCAATCAATTAAGAAGGATCAATTTGGCTATTCAATTATGAAGCTATTTGTGCTTCCAAAATATGTACTGCCTACACTATTCAGAAATCAAGAAGGTGGTATCCAAGTGAGTTGCATAACTTGACATTATTTATCCAGTGGTAAGCATCAAGCAGCCTAGCACCAGAGCCTGCTGAGTCCTATTCTAACGTGCTTTACACTATGGCATAAATTAGACACCATCAAATCCAGAGCCTTGTCTAAAGTGCCAAAGTAATCCATCTAAACATGACTTAAAATCCAGAAATCATAAAAAAGAGGATTAAGAAAAATGACTATGTTGAAAAAAAAAGATTTCTTAGCAGCAAAAACCAAAGCAAAACAAAACTCTACCATAAGCAAGTCAAAAGGCAAATGACAGACTAGAACTAAGTATTTGGCAATTTGTATCATAGACCAATAACCTGATAGGAAAGTGGGAAAAGCAAATGAACAGACAGTTCACAATAAAAGGAACATAAACACCTTTTACATATACGTAAAGATTCTTTCTACCTCCCTCATAATAAGAGAAATGCAAATTTAAATTTCACTGAGATGTTATTCTTCACCTATCAGATAGGCAAAAATTCAAAAGTTTGATTCTATATTCTATTCCAGGGTTATGGGGCAACAGTCACTCTCATTCATGATGGAAGGGCAAATTAGCACATGCCTTTTGGAGAGTAAGTCAAAAATACCCAAAATTATAAGTGTATAGCCTTTTCACCCAGATTTTCTTTTATGAGAATCGATACTATAACTTGCACAAGTCTAATGACTTTCATCCAAAGTTATTCATTCAGAAATATTTGTAAAAGTAAACAAATGGAAACAACCCAAAGGTCCATCAGTGGGAGACTGCTCAAATAAACTGTGGTATAATCATACGATAGAATGCACAAAACTGGAAAGAGGTATACTGTTAGGTGAAAAAATCAAAGGGTAAATATTATGTTAACTTTCAAAAACAAAATACTTATATAAACCTAAATAAATACTGGAAGATATACAAGCTTGTCAGTGGTTTATGGGGATGGAGATTAGTGAGTATGAGGCTAAAGGAGGATAAGAAGGAGAGTGAGATTTTTGACTCTACACATGTTCCTAAAATAATTTTTTTGAACCATGTGAATTCATTACCTATTCATAATTAAATAA
Organism: Delphinapterus leucas; assembly: GCF_059928025.1. Lineage (NCBI taxonomy): Eukaryota > Metazoa > Chordata > Mammalia > Artiodactyla > Monodontidae > Delphinapterus > Delphinapterus leucas. The sequence continues at coordinate 60,760,282 of NC_143142.1, read as the reverse complement.
AAAAAAATAAAATGAGAGAGAGAGAGAGATGGAGAGAGAAATCCATGAGGGGATTCCATGAGAGGAATCCAGTATTCTCCCCAGTAACCTATGCCACTTTGTTCTATTTCCTGATGTGAAGAAATTCTTCATTATGGCTATTTTCAGTAGTTTCAGATTAATAACAACTTTGTTTGGCAGTTTTAAAAAAATACACCTAGAAGAGTTATTAACCACATGTTCTGAAAGTACAATATTTAAAAGAAGTTTGGCCAAGAAATTGGAAAATATAATAATCCCAGAATAATCTTGCCACAGTTTAAAATGTTCTCTATTACTGGCTGTCTATAATGGAAATAACACATACCTTAGAGACAAGCCACATTTGGGTTCAAATATCATTTCTGCCACTAACAAGCTTTGCGTTCTTGGATGAATATCTTTACTTCTAAAACTTCAGTTACTGCTCTTAAGGATGGTCATAGTAGTAATATCCATAGTAGCTGTAGTGAGTATCCATTAAGATCATTCAGATTAAGGAGCTGGCATTGGTAGATTTGTCATAGAGGGTAGCTATTATTAGATGATTTCTATATTGTCATTGTGAAAATTCTACAAAGCCCGTAGTTATTTGCAAAATAAACGCAGTCTACAGAGGTCAGTAACATTTCGCCTCTCTGAAATTTCACTCTCTCCAATCTCACCATCAGAACACAGAAAAAGAAAGAAGCAAACAATAGCTCTCAGTAGCAAAGCAGATTCTGCAAATATCTGTATGAACGTTTGAGCATTTGACTCTTAGAAGAGCCCTCTGAAAGCCCACTGTAGAGCTGATTTGGCTTGGATTTCAGGGCAGTGCTAAGAACAGAATTAGAGAAGGGACTGACAGAGTCATATTTGCTGCTCAGTGAAAGTGACGGACCATGGTCTGAGACGACAGCTAAATAAAACAAACACAACAACTTAAGAGTATAACATCTGAGAGCTTTTTAAACTAGAAATACATATCTACATACCCCAATAAGTTGTGAAGACCTTGCTGTTTCAGGCCAGGTCCATAGCAAGTATTTATGCAACAGGTTTGACAAGGTAAGGAAGAATAAAGACTTTCATTAAAAATGGTTAGAATAAAAATTAATGTTGATGCTTAAATACCTGCTTATGTAGAAAACTCAATTGTCTTTAATTATTTATTCCCTGTGTTTTTTCACAAATAGCTAAAGTTTCACTGTATTCAGTACCTAAAGGTTTGTTAGAAATAGAAACTCTAACAGAAAAGTCTGGGCTAAGATGAATAAAAACATCTAAATTAACTCAAAACAAGAAAGCTGCACAATAAATGGGATATTGTTCTTATGTGCTCATGGAAACTCCCGTAAACAAACAGAACCAAGTTACCTGTCCTGCCTTTGATTTAAGGCTTATGCATGCATAGAGCATAGCCTGTAATATTTTCCACCAGGCTCTCAACTTGAGTTATTCCTATTTGTCTAGCTTTTGGGATATCCAAGAGCTGAACAGTCACTTTTGCAAGTTGCAAATTGCCTTAAGGGAAAACACTTCAGTTGTTGTGTGTGTAACTTGGTAAATGATACCCGCTTTTGGAGCCATGGAATAGAGATCTTAATTCCTGTTGGGCTTTTGTTTATAGATACACAAGCATGATGAGGGGGCTTGCCCTCAAAACTTTGCTGCCATCCACCTGGGACAACTACAACTCTTCTCAACAATAGAACCACAAGAAATTCTGCCATATTTTCCAAACAAGCAGTAATCAAACTGCCAGTGCACCCTCTGCATCACATATTTTGTGGATGACATGTGGCTATGTTCTTTTGGGTCAACATTCCTCCTTTATTATGTGGAGTCCCCAGTCACTCTGCAAATAGTCATGCCACTGTTGTGGCTGCTAACCGCAGAAATTATAGGACCAGGATCAGGAAGCGTGTTTATGATGGAAAGTGACAAGTCGCCTTTATTGTTGTTATCATCATCATACAAGCAAAATAATAGTGAACAATCAACTCATGTTTGTTAATTGAATTCCACTTCAACAACAGAGTACAGATCCATAACCTACAGGTTCCTTGAATTGATGGTGGGGTTGTATGTGTGTATGTGGGAAATGGTGGTGGGGAGGGCAGGAGAGAGGTACAGAATCATCTGGGAACTTATTCCAAGTGTTCTTGCACATCTCTATGGCTTTCCCCCATCCCCAATTTATTTGAATACATACTTGTGAGGAAGTTTTGTAGATTTAGAAAAAAAGTTTCCCAAATGATTCTGATATACTAAACATATAGCATAATAATAACACATACCATATAATAGCAAACATTCATTGAATGTGCTCTGTATGGACACATACAGGACACTTTCCTAAACTCTACCCTTTCCTGTTTAAGACCTTTTCTCTGTGATTAATGCAATGAGATGATATTACAGTTTGGAAATTAACTGCATGATTTTATCCACATCCTTTTCCTTATCCCCTTGTGATAATGTTTTATATTTTCATAAGAAAAAATGGTGTACTGAAAAAATATTTTCTTGTGTGCTATATGTGGCTTTGAATAGAAAACATTATCCTGAGCCTCAGTTTCCTTATTTGTGGTACATGTGGATAATAAAAGCTTCTTTGTCTATATTGATGTATAATAATAGTTATTATTATTATAGTGAGATGGTTAGTTAGGTTCAGAGTGTGGTTAAGAAAGCAGGGAATTTAGGGCTGCAACAGGAGACCAAATTTTACATACCAAGAGGGTTTGGCTGTGCCTAATCTGGGCTAAATATCATGAAGTACAAAGAAATATATGGTACTTCCTTCCTCATATAGGTTTTCAGGTTTTCACATGAAATAATCAGTGAACAAGACACTTTTTTTACCAATATAAGGCTAAGTTCTAGATCAAAAACTTGAGACTAGACCATGCTAAGATACTATGAACAAAAAGTGTTAAGAAAGGTAGAGGGTAACATGAACTAGATCCACAAAGGAGGTTTGATTGAGTTAGGTCTGACTTGCAGCAGGTGGAGAGGAAGGGGATATGTTTTCAGGAACAGCACTGGTGGAAGTAGGAGAACTTCTACCTAAGGAGAACTTCTACCTACTTAGTCCTAAGTAATCCTCGTATTATTCTACAACCCCCCAGGTCAACCGTTTATATTAAAATAAAGAAAATAAATGCAGAGTTATATCATGCAGTGAGTACTTTTGCAGAAGCTTACAGTGTAAGTAAAATATGTACTTCTAAACGATTTTTGCCTCCAGAGGAAATATCACCTGAGGCAAAAGCTTAGAGCTCTGTTATAATTCCTGTAGCCTTATAACACCCAGCATCATTCCAAGTATATTGAGAAGAACTCACTTTACATTTACTAGTGGATTAGAAACATAAGGTGGGATGAGATGATAGACATGGAACTCTGGGCTTTGCTAGAGAAAGGCTGTGCAAAAGGAGAATGTGGACCACTACAGATAACCAGCTCTCCTAATCTATTTTCCCAAGGCATGGTGCACTATTATAGTTGCATAGCCCTGAACCACCCACCTTGAAGGCTGGGAAGTCGGTGTCTTTCCCACCCACCCCTGCTACTCTAAATACCACTCCTTAACAGTAGACAAAAGTTGAGGCTGGGGTGGTGTGATTAATACCAACCTGTCTGGAGGGCACTTCCATCACCCCACGGCCTTCTCATTTTTTTAGATGCTGAGAAAATGCTTTTCACAGCTATGATGACACAGCCAGAAATATCACCTTTTGAAGACATCATAACTGTGAGATATGACACTCTTTCAGCCATTAGAAGGTTATTTGCTGTAGCCATTAAATACAGCCCTGTCACTCCCACTCTCCTGAGCCATATTTCCTCCCTCAATAGATTATCTGTAAATACAGGCTCAGGTACAAATACAAGTAATGAACATTCACAGCTAAAGAAAACATGCACAGTCAAATCTTGCCAAAGGACAGAGTTTCCCCTCTAGGAAGGAAGCCATCCTTCCATGGAGGAGGCTCAGCAGAACCAGGTTTCCTGGAGGGGTCTCAGACGCTCAGGTCAATGTGACTTCTCCATTCTCTAGTAATGCAGAGCCTTTTCCTCCTAAATTCCAAGAATGTGCCTGACTGCTCATTTGGTGTCCCATCTTACTTTGCTGCCATTCATTAATTAGAATGAGTTATTAGTAGTAGCTTTAATCCTAGTTAATATTAATATCGGTAACAATGCATTACACATGTGTAGGTTCTACAATTTCCAAAGTACTTCACAGGCAGGTAGTATACTCATTTAATCAAATATATTATATATGTATGTATTTATGTATAAATGTATATATTTATGTATATATATATGTTTTTCTAATCCATATGCTTTATTAAATATCTTATGTGTGCTTAGCACTTTCCTAGGAATCTGGCGAAATTTAAAAAAAAATGCAGAAAATATTGGGTTGGCCAAAAAGTTTGTTTGGGTTTTTCCATAAGATGTTATGGAAAACCTGAACTAACTTTTTGGCCAACCCAATACATAGTAATTTAGCATCAAACTAGGGCTAAAACTCTCACCCTATGCAAGCGTGAAAGAATACTGTGTAATTAAATGTAAAATTGCATAGCACAAGTAACTACTTCTGAGGAGTTTAAGAGAAGTCCCCTGGGATTACTAGGACTTTAGTTTGGCGCTAAGAATGAGAAGTCTGCAAGGGACCTTTATCTGGATTCTAAACATGGGATCCCTGTAAAGAATGCAGCAGGTCATCCCAAGGAATGAGTAGAGAGATGAGAAGGCAAGAATATTCCTGACATACATGGGACTATTTTCTGGAAGATAATAGACCACTTGAATTGCTCATGAGACTTCCCACATTGAGAGAAATAACCCTAGAAAATCAAGCTTTAGAAATAATTTGTAGATTTGTGTAATACTGTGATGTAGTGATTTCCAAGGATGATCTACAAATCCAGAAACTTTCCTTGTTCACAAGAGCTCATATC